>NC_043019.1:5744067-5779067 GCF_006345805.1 Octopus sinensis | reverse complement strand
CTTTGACATTCACACTGACTGTAACTGTTCCCAGAACAACAACTTTGGGAATTATTAAAGCTGAAACTAAAGCAGGCAAGTGATATACATACACATATACATACATATACAATGTATATATAATATATATATATATATATATATATTATATATAATATATATTATATATATATACACATATACGTATACTTACATACATACATATATATATATATATATATACATTATATATATATATACATATATATATATATATATATATATAATATATATATATATATATATATATATATATATATATATATATATATATACATATATATAATGATGTATATGTATGTTTATAAGTTTCAGAAGATGAAGATGTTACTTTGACCCCTGCTCGCTGTTCTGTTTATTGTTATGTCACTAATTACCATTCAACTATGTCAGGTGGATTTATGTCTGTTTATATTTCTGGCCCCTATTTAATGACCCAGTTGTTAGTCTTGATTATGAGCAAAGGTCAGAGGTTCCCATTCAATGGGGCTCTCTCCAGGTCTCTTATCCTGATCCCTGATTTGGAGATGTAAACAGGAGATTGTCATCTCTGCTTACAACTTATTTCTCAAATGCAATGTGCCGTAACTGTTAGAAACAACTTTAACAACTGAACCACCAGTCCAGTTCACTCAACCTAAGAATTTTACAGTTGTTCCCTCTCCTGGAATGACACACTTCACTGAATCCCACATCTTTACAATGCTTCACTGGAGCCTTCTATTTACAGTTTACAACTCAAATATTTGTTCACCTGAAAAACCCATTCAGCCCTCATTTAGGGTGTCAAATTTTAAATATGTGGGGGTCTTCCTCCTAGCTCTAACCACAGTAACCCACCAATGGATCAACAGGTTCTGTATTCACACCCTGTTCACCAGTTACAGCTTATAACATCACCTAAAACCACAACTTACCTCTTGGAATCATTAACTCTATGACCTGTGGTCACTCTTATCCAGTTGGAACAATCTGTTCCAGTAATAACTCTACTTTCAAACCAAAGATGGCATTGAGGACAGCAAATCTAAAGATTACTTCAGATGAGTCTTGGACTACAATGTTTAATAAACATTTAAATCCCTTGTGGCATCATCAAGAATGAGCTGGTTGCTGCCAGGTGGCGGAGATTTGGTAGTTGGATTGGTCTTCAAACAAATCAACCAATTTAATGCACAGGTTGGTCACATTTGGAACTTAGCATTCTCATTCTTGTGTCTTCTTTGCTCCTGATCGTTTGATCTCGACTTTATCTTACACTGGAATATCTTGAAGCATATCTAATTCATCATCACATTGTTTGCCAGCTATGTGTGTGTATGTGTGTGTGTGTGTGCGTGTGTGCGAGTGTGTGTGTGTGTGTCTGTACTATAATAAGGATTTTAAGATTATATTATAAACATCATCATCATCATCGTCACTTGTTTTGCTGTCTCTACATGTGTTTTTATGTCCACACACACACACACACACACTAACACACATGCATACATATACATGAGTTTGGGACGACAAAGGAAATAAACAATTATGTTAAGAACATCATTTGCTTACAACTGTTTCTGCTTTACAGGAAGGAAAGATTTACTCCACTCTGAGTGCATTGTGACTTATAACAGTAACAACTGTAAGCTAACGATGTTCACAACATAATCATTTCTTTTGTTTTCCCAATCTCTTATTTCCACTCTCAACTTGTACTGAAGCATAAATATACATTGAGTTCAATCATCAAGTTATTAGCATCATTATGCAATAGATATAAATATATATAGGCGAAGGAGTGGCTGTGTGGTAAGTAGCTTGCTAACCAACCACATGGTTCCGGGTTCTGTCCCACTGCGTGGCATCTTGGGCAAGTGTCTTCTGCTATAGCCCCGGGTCGACCAATGCCTTGTGAGTGGATTTGGTAGACGGAAACTGAAAGGAGCCTGTTGTATATATGTATATATATATATGTATATATATATAATATATATATTATATATATATATATATATATATATATATATATGTGTGTGTGTGTGTATGTGTGTGGTTTGTGTGTCTGTGTTTGTTCCCCTAGCATTGCTTGACAACCGATGCTGGTGTGTTTACGTCCCCGTCACTTAGCAGTTCGGCAAAAAGAGACCGATAGAATAAGTACTGGGCTTACAAAAAAGAATAAGTCCCATGGTCAAGTTGCTCAACTAAAGGCAGTGCTCCAGCATGGCCGCCGTCAAATGACTGAAACAAGTAAAAGAGAAAAAAGAGTAAAGAGTATATATATGGTGACACGTAAAAGCACCAACCGATTGTGGCTGTTTGCCAGCTAGCTCTGGCCCCTGTGCCAGTGGCACGTAAAAAACACCCACTACACTCACAGAGTGGTTGGCGTTAGGAAGGGCATCCAGCTGTAGAAACACTGCCAAATCAGACTGGAGCCTGGTGCAGCCTCCATGGCTTGCCAGACCCCAGTCGAACCGTCCAACCTGTGCTAGCATGGAAAACGAATGTTAAATGATGATGATGATAATGATAAATATATATATATATATGTATATATAAGTTCAGTAAAAATTTAGATTCAGATGAATATAGTACTTAAGTTGACGGCATCAGAATTTAGTATGGTATTATCCATACATATTAAAATAAGGTGGTTATAATTAAAATAAGCAACAAGGATATCTGGATATCCTTGTTGCTTATTTTGATTATATGTATATATATATATATATATATATATAATTAATCAATATCAGGGTAGCAAAAAATTCAAGAGAAATTTTTCGCCACCAGTGGTCCAGTGAGAAAGGAAAAATAGTCAACAAATATGTATGTCGAAACTATGCATAGTCCAAAGATGATAAGGGTAAATGTTTTTATTTTCCTTTGGTTTCTGAATTACAACTATTTAACGGTTTGAGTTTAGCTGCTCTTTCTAGTGGGTCGAATGGCCTATAAAGGCCATTCCTTAATATTGTTGTATATATATATATATATATATATATATAAAGGAAAATGAGACAGTCAGAATTTTGGATAATACTTTATTAGAGGTTTGTTTGACCAAACTCTTCAAGAAAAATTGAACCAAAATGATAAAAAAAAATCGATTGTCCTGCTATTCTCTTCACTTTCTTCCTTTCTCCAAAAAAACAAAATTTTCTCTTCTTCTAAACGAAACAAAAAAAAAACATCTGCTCTTTGATTCATATGAAAAAATTGAAGAAACTTTCTGTTTTTATTGTTTCAATTTTTCATGAAGAGTTTAGTTAAACAGATGAAAGCATTAATAAAGAATTATCCAAAATTCTGACTGCCTCCCTTTTTCTTAATATACAATATCTGTGCATCACTTCAAACATTCTATACATATATATACTTGGAAATGGATACGTGGTGTTCAATCATAAAATAATGTGCTTGGTAAACCAGCTAACTGAGCTGAAAATATGTATATATATATATATATATATATATATATATATATATATATATATATATACATGCATATATGGGTACAGGACGTCACAAAACATAAACAACAGGAAATACATAGACTTTTTTGCAAACAACAAAAGAAACAAATGGAAAAACAAGACAAGTAACATAAAGAACGACCCTTCATCAGTTGTCGGCTGTTTATCTACTCTGCATTTCAAATACGTTTTATTTTTCATCATGTTGAACCATTATTCCCTACACATTTTTTTATTCCCTCTCCTTTTTTTTTCCACTCAATCATTTCTGTTGAAGAGCATAGGCTCAAAACATCAAAGACTTGTCCATTTTTCCCAAGCATCAAGCTAATACATCTGCTTGTTATTCCTTCGCCTGTCTTCATCTTTTGTTTTCTGAAAATTTGAACTACATATATATAGGTATATATATATATATATATATATATATATATATATATATATATATATACCTTTTGCTTGCTTCAGTTATATGGCTAAAAACCGTTGAATTATCCCCAGGACATTTTTTATGTCTAGGACTTATTCTATTAGTCTATTTAGCCAGATCGCTAAGTTACTGGGACATAAACACACCAATGCCATTTGTCAAGTGGTGCTGGGAGCAAACAGATGCAAAATATACACACACGCACACACACATAAACATAAGCACACACACATGATGGGCTTCTATCAGTTTCGTCTACCAAATCTACTCATAAGGCTTTAGTCAGCACAAGGCAATAGTAGAAGACACTTGTCCTAGGTGCTATGCTGTGAGACTTGAACCCAGAACCATGTAGTTGGGAAGCAAACCTCTTACCACACAGCTACACCTGTGCCTACATATATATGTATATATATAATTAATAATATGAGGGTAATAAATATTTTAGAAATTTTTACTACCTGTGGCCTAGCGTGTAGAAAAATTAGTCAATAGACTATATATTATTCATATAAACACAGTGTATATTTAAACACATAAGAAGTATCCTTCACAGGGTTCTTTTCATGCAAGAAGGAACAGCTAAAGTCTAAACCACTATTAGGGATAAAAACTCAAAGGGAATGAGAAATAAAAGCATTTACCATCTATCTCCTGGACCGTGGTTTCTGACTTTTTTTAGCAAATAAAATAATTTTCTAGGCAAAGTCTTCATCAGCAGGTATGGTGGATTTGAAAACTTAAAATGTATAAGCAAGAGGCACATGCTGGATTTGCCTCGCACTTATATGTTTGATCTAGGTGTTACCTGCTGATGAAGACTTCTTGGGAGAAGAGTTTAAACTCTTTCAGCCTTTGCCATGAGACAATTTTCTTTGTGTAGCTTTGTTGGATTGCTTTGAGTTCTGCTGTTAATTTTATACTGTGTGGTGCCCATAGTTGAGAGAAGTAGTCGAAGCGGCTGAGGGCATATGCTCTCTAAAGGACCATCACAGTTTTCTTTTCTCTCGTTCTGAAAGCTTAGAGGATCCGCCTGCATATTTTTACTAAATTAGTATATAAACATATATTTATACCTTTTCAGAAAATGTTTAGGTGTTCATTTGTATTTGAGTTCAGGTACAATTACGTCCTCATTTTTATTCATTTTCACATTTGATTTACACATCTGTACAAAACACACACACACACACACACATGTCACCAGAGGTTTTAAAGGATGGATAGTTGATTCACTATAACGATGGCTCTCAGAGACTGGTTGCTCTCCCTTGTGTCAACTCCTCATCTATGAAGTCTAGCATCAGTAAGCTGTATTAGGAACGTCAGTACAAACTACACCCAACAGTTATAATACTTTCTCAGGGCACAACACACTGCTTCTTGTAACATCTGAAGTTATGAGCATGCGATCCATAGTCCAGGACTTTCTGTCTGTCTGTCTCTATCTATCCATCCATCTATCCATCCATCTATCTATCTATCTATCTATCTATCTATCTATCTATCTATCTATCTATCTATCTATCTATCTATCTATCTACATATCTATCTATCTATCTATCTATCTATCTATCTACCTACCTGTCTGTTGATCTAGTTGTCTGTCTATATCTACCTATCTATATCTGTGTGTGTGTACATGTAATAATATATATGCATATTCATATATATATATAATTGTGAGATTGTCGGTTCGATCCCCAGACTAGGCATTGCATTGTGTTCTTGAGCGCAATGTGATTATTTCGACATCTGACATGTAGCACCCAGTTGCACCTGTACAGGTAATCTCGATCTGATGGAGGGAGTGAACTTATGTCAACACAAACATTTGATGACTATAAACAAATCATCTGTGGTTGTTCGGTAAGGAATTGTCACACCCTCATACATCATCTAACAACGGGAGTGTCCATCATGTATATATATATATTCACACACAAATACACTCACACACACACATACACACACACACACACACACACACACACACACACACACATAGTAATAACAATAATAATTCTTGGGTGGAATTTATAAATATTTTAATGCGTCGCTATACACATTTCCATACTCTTTTACTTGTTTCAGTCATAAATCAGCCCCAGAACTTATTCTTTGTAAGCCTAGTACTTATTCTATCGGTCTCTTATGCCGAACCGCTAAGTTAAGGGGACAAAAACACACCAGCATTGGTTGTCAAGCAATACTAGGGGAACAAACACAGACACACAAACACACACACACATACACACACACACATATATATATATACATATATACGACGGGCTTCTTTCCGTTTCCGTCTACTAAATCCACTCACAAGGCTTTGGTCGGCCCGAAGCTATAGTAAAAGACACTTGCCCAATGATAATATATAAATAAATAAATGGAGTTTAACGCAGGTATAATTCAAATACTTTTACTTCCAACATATGTTTCGAAGACTTCACTGATATTATTCAAAAGAATAAAATGGTGTAAAACAATGTAATCTTCTCTTCAGGGAAGTGAAGAAATGAAACTCGTCAATAAGACATTTTAACATTTTTTAACATTTTAATATTTACATCATTTTCTGTTAAAATGTCTTTTTGACGAGTTTCATTTCTTCACTTCCTGAAGAGAAGATTACATTGTTTTACACCATTTTATTCTTTTGAATAATGTCAGTGAAATCTTAGAAACATGTCAGAAGTAAAAGTATTTGAATTATACCTGTGTTAAACCCCATCTATTTATATATATATATATATATATATATATATATATATGTATATATATATATATGTGGAGGCGCAATGGCCCAGTTGATCACGGTTTCAATTCCCAGACCAGGCGTTGTGAGTGTTTATTGAGTGGAAATACCTAAAAGCTCCACGAGGCTCCGGCAGGGGTGTCGAACCCTGCCGTACTCTTTTGCCACAACTTTCTCTCACTCTTTCTTCTGTTGGCCTGCTCGCGGGGTGGTGTCATTCGAAGGCTAAAACAATGCGAACGCATTGTGACCAGCGATGTGTAACTACATCTGATGGACTGGTCGGTCACGTGATCACGTGATATATATATATATATATATATATTTGTTTTGCAAGATTTTTGATGTGAAATCGTATGTTGAAACAGATATTGTTGTATTTAGGAATGGTCATTTTGCCAGTTTAGCCAATAAATGAAGACACATACAATAGAAATACAAAGTGGCTGATGGTTAGTAAGGAGAGGCACACAAATAAGAAAGAAGAAAGCAAAGGACCACTGATGCGGTCTCAGGAGTGTGACGAAAGAACTCTGGCCGAAATAAGATTTAGTTTAATGTAAAAAATAAATAACGCCGAAGCAAAGTAACACCAAATATATAGTGCGTGTGTTTTTATTGGCTAAACTGGCAAAATGACCATTCCGAAATACAACAATATATATGTATGTATATATGATAAAAGACAAAAGGGATCATAAATCCAGACAGATATCTCTAAAGCACAGAGTATTAAGTGAACTTGGCTGACTTTATCAAACAATGAGATACCAATAGTTTCAAGTAGATTACCATCCAAGGTAATCTCTCATGTATGACAAGTAAACACAAATATCACTGAGAAGAAATTCAGAGGATATGATAACAAGAACAAAAATGGGAAAAAATCACATCTTTACACCATTACGACATTACTGAAGATTGTTTCTATTGTGCCAGCATATTTAGATACAGGTAATAAAATACCAGTCTAACTAATATATCTGAAAATATATGCTAACACAACATTATCAAGGCAATCTGAAATTGGTTAAATTCAAACTGAACTAAGAAAATATCTCCAATCGATGAATGCATACAAAGCGGAAAGTTAGAAGTAATTATATCGTTATGTTTCCTGAAGGTAGAGATCCCATTTAAAATTACCAGTATCGTATGATGGTACAAACTAATAATGGATCACTTTATATCATATTTGATGTTCCGGTCTTTTAAATCTGAAATGTATTTACTAAGGTTTGTAGAATTACATTTTCTTCTAGACTTAAATGAAGAATGATTATTAATCTTATTTTTGCCATATTGAGATGGCAAAAATACCTCAGATTATTAATCTATATTTCTAAATTGAATCAGAAGAACCTATGTACTAATTTGTACAATTCCCTGGAATGATGACCTTAAACTGATATGCTATATCCTTCTTTAAATGTTGATTTTCTAAAAGACATATAATTTTGCTTTTGGAAATTACAATAGCATTCATTCATTCATATGTGGCACCTTAGCACCTTATCTATTGACTCATCATCATCATTATTACTATTATTGATGTTATTATTATTATTATTATCATTGAGTGAGAGAGCAGTTCATGCCATCAAAGTGACACCGGGGTAAAATATACAAAGCCCAGTATACCCATCATGACTACCCATCTGATAAGGGTACACTAGGCACAGGCATCACAACCATATGTGCATGACATGGTGATCTCATATCAAGATAAACAGCACATGACCTTGCAGGTGGGGCCCAGTTAGAATTTTTTTCTGGTTGAGTAGCCCATCCCGCTCAAAAGGTCCCTGAATAAAGGTTAAGGATGTTGAGTGAAACACCCATGTTTCCAGAGGTGAATTATCCAAACCCCAAAGAATCCCTCTCAACACATGGCTATGTGTTATTATTATTATTATTATTATTATTATTATTATTATTATTTTATACTCTAGGTACAAGGCCTGAAATTTTGGGGGAGGGGGCCAGTCGATTAGATTGACCCCAGTAGCAAACTGGTACTTAATTTATTGACCCTGTTAGGAGGAAAGGCAAAATCAAACTTGGTGGAATTTGAACTCAGAACATAAATTATTATTATTATTATTATTATCATTATTATTATTATTATAATTATTATTATTATTATTATTATCATTATTATTATTATTATAATTATTATTATTATTATTATAATTATTATTATTATTATTATTATTATTATTATTATTATTATTATCATTATTATTATTATTATTATTATTATTATTATTATTATCATTATTATTATTATTATAATTATTATTATTATTATTATAATTATCATTATTATTATTATTATTATTATTATATTATTATTATATCATTATTATTATTATTATAATTATTATTATTATAATTATTATTATTATATTATTATTATCATTATTATTATTATTATTAATTATTATTATTATTATTATATCATTATTATTATTATTATAATTATTATTATTATATTATTATTATTATTATTATTATATCATTATTATTATATTATAATTATTATTATTATATTATCATTATTATTATTATTATATATTATTATTATTATTAATTATAATTATTATTATTATTATTATTATTATCATTATTATTATATTATATTATTATTATTATTATTATTATTATCATTATTATATTATTATTATTATTAATTATTATTATTATTTATTATTATTATTATTATTATTATTATTATATATTATTATTATTAATAGTATAAGGTAAAAGCTGGTGGAATTGTTAGCACAGTGGGCAAAATGCTTAGCAACATTTCATATGCCTTGACATTCTGAGTTCAAATTCCCCCATGATCGACTTTGCCTTTCATCCTTTTGGGGTTGATAAACTAAGTACCAGTTGAGTATTGGGGTCAATGTAATTGGTTTAACCCCTTCTCCAAAACTGCTGGCCTTGAGCCAAAATTTGAAATTATCAACTTATAATGATCCTGCTTGTCATTGCATTAATTAGCCCGTTAGTAACAGTTTCATGTGATTAGAGAAGAGGGAGAAAGAAAAGAAGGAGAGAGAAAAAGAGTGAGGGAGAAAAAGAGAGAGAAAGAAACATCTGTGAGTGAGGTGGAGAGGGAATGTAATTTGTAACACTTTCACGTGATTAGATGAAAGGAAAGAGAGCAGAAAGAAAAAGGAGAGAGAGAGAGAAAAAAGAATAAGGCAAAGAGTGAGACAGAAAGAGGGAGAAAGAAGCATCCATGAGGTGAGGTAGGAGGAATGTAATTTTCATTATGTGGTTGAAAAAGTTAGTTGAAGGCAGAGGAGGAGAGTTAAAAATATAATTTTAGCAGAGGGGTAATGTTCTGATGGTGAGGTTAAAGAAAGGCAGAGAGAGAGAGATGATGATAATGATGGTGGTGGTGGTGGTGGTGGTGGTGGTGACTGGATTGTGAAAAGTGTTATTTTTAAAATTGAACTAAGTTTTTCATATCACCCATCACTTAATGCATGTGCATAAGTGCAATTCCATGAAATATTCACACATATGTACGTGGTAGATATTTGCAATTTAACTAAAGGTTGTATCATATGTACAGGATTTTTTTTTTATGGGGAAAATAGAAAAATAAGAATGAATATTTATTTTATGAGTGCTGTGTATTAATTCTATAAAATTGTACATAAAGTACATAAAGTGTATAAAGTACATTGAGTAATGATCCAAATCCCGTTTCTTTCATTTTTGAGTGACTACCTTTCCATACAGACACAACACAGGCTACACTTCCAGGGTTTTTGGATAAAGTTTTCAGAAATAATCCAATAGGTTTACCATTTATTCTGTGAAATATTCACGGGTCTTGCTAGTTATTATTGTTATTATCGTTGGAGCAGCAAGCTGGTAGAATTTTTAGCACACTAGGCAAAATGCTTAGCAACATTTTGTCAGTTTTTACATTCTGAGTTCAAATTCTGCCTAAGTTGACTTTGTTTTTGATACCTTTCAGAGCCAATAAAATAAGGAGCACTCTCTCGGTTACAACGACGAGGGTCCCAGCTGATATGATCAATGGAACAGCTTGCTCGTGAAATTAATGTGCAAGTGGCTGAGCATTCCACAGATACGTGTACCCTTAATGTAGTTCTCAGGGAGATTCAGCGTGACACAGAGTGTGACAAGGCTGATCCTTTGAAACACAGGTACAACTCAATTTTGCCAGCTGAATGGACTAGAGCAACGTGAAATAAAATGTCTTGCTCAAGGACACAACGCGTCGCCAGAAATCGAACTCACAACCTTACGATCATGAGCCGAATGCCCCTAACCACTAAGCCACGCACCCTCGCTGCCAATAAAATAAGTACCAGTTGAATGCTGGGATCAATGTAATTGACTTACCTCCTCCTCTGAAATTGCTGGCCTTGTACTAAAATAGGAAACCAATATTAATGCTTATCTTCAATACTTTCTATTTTACCAATCTTATTATTATTATTATTATTATTCAGTAGTTTTATTTTTATAGCGTGCTTTCACTTCACTACCGAGCGCAGCTCTGTGTGCCTTGGGTATGTGCTGTGATTTGTTGTGATACTCTGATGGTTATTGTATGGAAAGTGTTCTGCGTAGGATGTGTGCAGTACCCAGTAGTGCAATTTTCTGTATGTTATATGTGTTTGTAAGTCCTGGTGTTTTTGTTATGTATTTGTCTGAATATTTTTTTATCATGCCTAATGCACCTACTATGATAGGAATTGTTTCTGTTTTCAGATTCCACGTTCTGGTTACCACTATTTCCAGGTCTTTGTATTTTGAGAGTTTCTCCATATTATTATTATTATTATTATTATTATTATTATTATTATTATATTATTATTATTATTATTATTATTATTATTGCTTTTAATTAACTTACTGATATAAGATTGTTTGATGTATAGATTTTTATTGCCCATTTCATCATATTTAATATTTTATCATTACTGGGAATTTTATTAGTATTTTGGTTCTGGATACAATAAGTGTTGTCCCTATACCCAACCTCAGCTACTCTTTTACTCTTTTACTTGTTTCAGTCAGTTGTCTGCGGCCATGCTGGAGCACTGCCTTTAGTCGAGCAACTCGACCCCGGGATTTATTCTTTGTAAGCCCAGTACTTATTCTATTGGTCTCTTTTGCCGAACCGCTAAGTGACGGGGACATAAACACACCAGCATCGGTTGTCAAGCAATGCTAGGGGGACAAACACAGACACACAAACATACACGCACACACACACACACACATATATATATATATATATATATATAAATTATATATATATAAATATATATATATATATATACATATATACGACGGGCTTCTTTCAGTTTCCGTCTACCAAAATCCACTCACAAGGCATTGGTCGGCCCGAGGCTATAGTAGAAGACACTTGCCCAAGGTGCCACGCAGTGGGACTGAACCCGGAACCATGTGGTTGGTAAGCAAGCTACTTACCACACAGCCACTCCTGCACCTATGCATGGTTATAATACTTTTCCTTTTGTGAAATACGTCCTCATTCATCATCATCATCATCATTGTTTAGCGTCTGCTTTCCATGCTAGCATGGGTTGGACTGTTCAACTGGGGTCTGGGAAATCAGAAGGCTGCACCAAGCCCAGTTTGATCTGGCAATGTTTCTATGGCTGGATGCCCTTCCTAACGCCAACCACTCCATGAGCGTAGTGGGTGCTTTTTACGTGCCACCGGCACAGGTGCCAGACGAGTCTGGCAAACGGCCATGATTGGATGGTGCTTTTTATGTGTCACTGGCACGGGGGCCAGGCGAGGCTGGCAACGGCCACGAACGGATGGTGCATTTTACGTGCCACCTGCATGAGGCCAGTTATATATAAATTATAGTTATATATATAATAATATAAATATATATAAATTATAGTTATATGTAAATAGTAGTTAACATTACTCAAAGGATCACTCAATATCATTATGTAATCATATTTTATTTTAACAAAGAAAAGCTTTATAGTGACAGCTTAGTCAGTTTCATCATACAGGGAAGTAATTTTGATTCCCTAAAGAAACATAATTTCACTTTTTGGTTCATCTGGTGGATAATGCATTGAGTTTATCTGTAAGTGTTCATGGAATTTTCCTTGTGCGCGTATCTGTTGCTACACATCCAACAATAGTTGATGTGGTATAGAACACATTGGAGATGATGTGTAAACTGGGTCGCTATGACAGAGTAGATATGTCCAGCTTGCTGCGTGTTCTTAATCACTACCTAATTATTTCAATTATTTTTTTCGTAGATAATTGTACCCCTGAAGTATCAGGCAATTAGTTTTGTTACGCTATCACATGAGAATAACACACTGACATATCAAAAGCCATAATCTGTAAGATTTAATTAATGACAGATTATGGTATTTCAGCACCTTATTCCATTGAGTTATGAATGCAGTAACTCCAGCCTCTGCTGGAACATTATATGACATGTGACTGTTTCTTTTTGTTTGTTCCTTCTCGAGCCATGCCTGGCTCATAAGGGCCGGTTTCCCGGTTTCTTTGGCGTATAGGTTCCCCACCTGAACCAGACGCTGGTCCGTCGCAGATGAGCTGCAAGATGCAGGAGGAAAGAGTGAGAGAAAGTTGTGGTGAAAGAGTCAGCAGAAGTTTCGCCATTACCTTCTGCTGGAGCTGTGTGGAGCTTAGGTGTTTCGCTCATAAACACACACATCACCCAGTCTGAGATTCGAACCCACGATCCCTCGACCGCAAGTCTGCTGCTCTAACCACTAGGCCATGTGCCTCCACACGTGTGATTGAACCAAAGGGTCGCTAATGATTGTGTTCCATATGGAGAATCTGTTTCTAGTCCAAGGGCAAAGAGTGAGTCCATCTGGCCCCTTCCAGTTGTCCTTAAACTACTTTTGTGGTTCCAGAATCGAGGTGATGTTTACAATGGCAAAGGATTGTACAATGATTAGATTAATCTCAATGAAAACCACATTCTCTCTACATGATATAATTTGAGAAGACTTTTGGAATCTAGAGACTTGCCACAATGATTCATTCATTCCTCTACATACATCGAATCCAGTCCTGAGGGAGAGGAAAATGTGGAGCTCATCCAGGCTTAATATGCCTCTGAAGTATCAACCGAAAGTCAAAATAGTTTGACCCTTGCAGAATGTAACAGCTTGAACATTAATTAGATTGATCCAAAAGAGACTCAAAGATGTTTTGGTTGTGTAAATTGTTCCAAATTCTTTGAGTCAATTTTCCCAGCTCTGGAACAAACAAACTATACTTCCTCCACTGTTGTAGGGCCTCAGCCATGCTCACGTTCATTGCCATCGTCCTGGTGACAGCTGTGCTTGTGTTTGTGATTGTTGTCATGCCCACTCAGTCCTCATCTTCATCTGTGTGCGCATGCTCAATATTTTGCACCCACTCTTGGATGTTTCTGTACTCATGGTCACACTTGTGCCTGCCTCTGTTTGTTGGAACTAATCCATGTTGGATAGAAAGTTGTATATCAAAGAGGAGCAAGCACAAATGCAAGAAATGAAACAGAAAAGAGACAGAGTGCAGCGTTTATGTGAACCCAACACCCCCAAATCCCTTTAGCAGTGTTACCTGGACAAGGGATACCAAAGTGAGCAGAATATTGACCAAGTTAGAATCGTTAACACGCCGGTCGAAATGCTTAGTGGTATTTCGCCTGTCGCTACGTTCAGTGTTCAAATTCCGCCGAGGTCGACTTTGTCTTTGAATGGCGGTGCCCCAGCATGGCCACGTGAGCTGAAACTAGATAAAATAAAATGAAATAAAAATAAAGTTTCTCATAAATTAAATTGTCAAATAGTTGCAGAGATGATAAGAATCTGATTGAGGATCAGAAGTCTTCAGAATAATTCCTAAGAAAAAAAAAAGCCCAACCTTCTGTGGTTCAGTTTTCCAATGTTTTGGAGTATTCTTTAAATATTGACACTTTAGAAACAAAGGTAGGTACAAAAGCAAATTTGGAAATTAGGTGAAGCCCATGGCAACAGAGGGAGGGACTATGATGGAGGGGAAGAATTTGGTGTATAGAAGTACCATTGCCCCTAATGATGAATATTTCATCATGACTGGCTGGAAATCCAAAAGTCATATTTTGGACAGAGTATATTTGTGTTTGATGTTTTTCATTATTTTTTGTATCTCTCATTTTAACAGTGGAATGTATAATGCACACAGTATATACACCTAGACATACACATTATGTGAAATTTTCTCTGACTGTCTTTATTATTTCATTGATGTGGTAACATGCTTATATATTTTTATCAATGTTTCGCATCTAGAAACACATTGTTGTTGAAAACTTATAATTTATTTGTGGTTATTTCAAATTAAATATATATTTGTGTGTATGTGTATCTCTACAGACATATATACAAACATAGGCGCAGGAGTGGCTGTGTGGTAAGTAGCTTGCTAACCATCCACATGGTTCCGGGTTCAGTCTCACTGCGTGGCATCTTGGGCAAGTGTCTTCTGCTATAGCCCCGGGCCGACCAATGCCTTGTGAGTGGATTTGGTAGACGGAAACTGAAAGAAGCCTGTCATATATATGTATATATATATATATGTGTGTGTGTTTGTGTGTCTGTGTTTGTCCCCTTAGCATTGCTTGACAACTGATGCTGGTGTGTTTACGTCCCCGTCACTTAGCGGTTCGGCAAAAAAAGAGACCGATAGAATAAGTACTGGGCTTACAAAGAATAAGTCCCGGGGTTGATTTGCTCGACTAAAGGTGGTGCTCCAGCATAGCCGCAGTCAAATGACTGAAACAAGTAAAAGAGTAAAGAGTATATAGCTAAAGATGAACAAAAACGAAAACACCTATGTAGAACCGCTGATAAATTTATAGATAGTCCACCTGAATTACAAGTTTAGATTTATACCTGTAATTACTGGATCACTTTGAAATGTAACCAACTACCTCAGTACCAATTCTGAGAAAATCTTGATCCTCAAAACCAGAAAGGAAAAGGTTAATTGGAAGACTACAGACATCAGCTGTCACTTGAGCTGTCAGAGAATGTACGACTTTCAAAAGTTTAACATATGAGGACATAGGCACGTGTCTAAACATGAAACTATGCACATGGATATACATACATAAATTTAAACATCAGTAAAACATCAAATACCTGCACTTATACACAGCTATTCTGTCGAAATTTCAATGAAGAAGCCTTTGATTTTGGTTAGGATCCAGCTTCTTTTGTCAAAAATTCAGAAATAAAATCTAGAAATAATTGCATACATACATACATATATACATGCATACCTACATACATACGTACATACATACATGCATACATACATACATACATACATACATACAAACGTACATATGTACATACATACGTACATACAAGCGTACATATGTACATACATACATACATGCATACATACATACATACATACAAGCGTACATACATACATACATACATACATACATACATACATACATACATACATACACACATACATACATACATATATACATACATACATACATAAGTACATACATACATATATACATACATACATACATAAGTACATACATACATACATACATGCATACATACATACATGCTGGCTGTCAACTCATTAGATGAGCATGGCTGACAGATTGACTTCTAACTGATTGTTCCTACGAATATGAGATCAACAGTGACTTATGAGAGGCTTACAGAGTTTGTTTTAACCCTTTCATTGCTATATTTATTTTGAGATGTTCTGTGTTTCTTTCAATTATTCTAAATATAACAAAGAATTTAGTAGAATAACTTAGTTATCATTAAGCTAGTGTTAGGAACATAAATTGTGACTAAGGTTTGGTGGAAGATTTTAATTCAAAACTTATGAAAACAAGACATTTGTCCTCAGAGCAGGAGGCAGTTTCAGCCGAATTGGTAACGAAAGGGTTAATGCATGCAAACTAAATCCCTGTTTTCTGCCTGACAGTTAGGCCTCACAGGGGAAGTATTATTATGGGTTTTCAAATGTCTCATGTATTTGGAACAGCTCTTGCAGACTTTGGTGCATACATCACAGGTAAGCCAGCCTGTAATAATAAATTGAGCAGAATCTGTTGGCAAGTTGTCTAGGTGACCCCTGAGGTGGCTTTAGAGTCCCACATTTGACAAGCATATCCGGCCACACTCATGGCAAACAAAGTGAGGAACTGCTAATTCTACTTTCTCTCCCTTGAGGGCAGCAGCTCTTTGGGTCTTTGCCCAGCTTTATTAACTTTGCATGGAACGAGTGATATCCTTCATATGAAAAAGGTTTGATAAAAGAGACCGATAGAATAAGTACTGGACTTACAAAAAGAATAAGTCCCGGGGTCGATTTACTCTTTACTCTTTTACTTGCTTCAGTCAATTGACTGTGGCCATGCTGGAGCACCGCCTTTAGTCGAGCAAATCGACCCCGGGACTTATTCTTTTTGTAAGTCCAGTACTTATTCTATCGGTCTCTTTTTGCCGAACCGCTAAGTGACGGGGACGTAAACACACCAGCATCGGTTGTCAAGCAATGCTAGGGGGACAAACACAGACACACAAACACACACACATACATATATATATATATATATATATATATATATATATTATATATATATATATATATATATATATATATATATACATATATACATATATACGACAGGCTTCTTTCAGTTTCCGTCTACCTAATCCACTCACAAGGCATTGGTCGGCCCGGGGCTATAGCAGAAGACACTTGCCCAAGATGCCACGCAGTGGGACTGAACCCGGAACCATGTGGTTGGTTAGCAAGCTACTTACCACACAGCCACTCCTGCACTTGGAGTGTTTAGTTCCAGCATGTAATTACACACACACACACACACACATGCACACATGCACACACGTACATACATACATACATATATACATACATCATCATCATCATCATCATCGTTTAACATCTGCTTTCCATGCTAGCATGGGTTGGATGATTTGACTGAGGACTGGCGAGCCAGATGGCTGCACCAGGCTCCAATCTTGACCTGGCAGAGTTTCTACAGCTGGATGCCCTTCCTAATGCCAACCACTCCGAGAGTGTGGTGGGTGTTTTTACATGCCACCAGCACAAGGGTCAGTCAGGCGGTACTGGCAACATCCACGATCAAATGATGTTTTTTTACGTGCCACCTGCACAGGAGCCAGTCCAGTGGCACTGGCAACGACCTCGCTCGAATACATAAATATTTTAATTATATTTTCTACAGCTGTATTATATGCAGCACGAAGTTTTGTCAGTGAACAGGTCGCAGTCTCAAAGCGACGAAAATATTCTGACAAATGAAATTTAAATGTTGAAGTGAATCTAACGGTTTTTGTGTGTTTCTTAAATGGCTTATAAACACCTTCCACGCTGCAATTGTTTTCGTTCCAGCACACGATCTCAGATCAGGTCACTTGCTATGCAAGTACATCTCCGTAATATATCATTATCATTACACATAAATAATAGATTGAAATAATAACAAAAAAATGTGTTTATTCCTGAAATAATGTTTCAATCATTTTCTATATTTCAGAATATGACCCCCACCGCTGAAAATGAGAAGAGGTTTGTTATCTTATATTTTATTACTCTAATGTTTTAGTGTTTCCAGTTGAAAGAATATAAAACCTGAAAAATGTTGATATATTTTATTTTGATGATATTTTGACATGAAATAGCCCTGGATACTTGTAATTACTGATCTCTTCTTTACAGCCATACTGGAGCACTGCCTTGAAAAATTTCAGTTGAAAAAATAGGCCCCAGTACCTTCTTTTTTTTTTTTCTTCTAAGCCTGATACTTATTCTATCTGTCCCTTTTGCTGAACTGCTAAGTCATGATACGTTGAGAATACCAAACACTGGTTGTCAAGCAGTAGAGGTGGGGAAAAACACAGACATAAAGCCACACACACACACACACACATGCCCTATGGTGGCTTGTCTTGTTGAAACTTTGAAGTCACTGTCAACAAGATTCTTGTTTAAGAATAAAGAGTTCAAGTGTGGAGATGTGATTGGTGGGAAATATCAGTGTGGAGAGAGGATAAGATGAGAGAGATTAGCAGTGGCAGAGGAAAGAGTATATATATATATATAATATATATATATATATATATATGTATAAGAGTAGGTGTAAATGATGATGAGGAGGAGGATGAAGATGATGATGATATATAAATATATATATATACATATATATATACACACACACACATATACAAACATATGTATATAATATTTACATATCATATATCGTTATATATATATATATATATGTATGTATGTATGTATTAATGTGTATATATATATATGTATACATGTATGTATGTATGTATGTATGTATATATATATATATATATATTATATATATATATACATACATACATACATACATACATACATACATACATACATGTATACATATATATATATACACATTAATACATACATACATACATATATATATATATATATAATATATATATACGATATATGATATGTAAATATTATATACATATGTTTGTATATGTGTGTATATATATATGTATATATATATATTTATATATCATCATCATCTTCATCCTCCTCATCATCATCATTTACACCTACTCTCTCTGCTCACATGGGTTGGCTGGTTTGACAAGAGCTGGAGAGGTGCCCAGGTTCCATGTCTCTTTTGGCATAGTTTCTAATGTTGGACGTTCTTCCTAATGCCATCCACTCAGCAAAGTGTCCCGGGTGCTCCTACGCAGCACCAGCACGGGTGCATCTATGTGGCTCTGGTACAGGTGCTAGTTACATGGCATCAGCACCTATGAGCCTGCAAGATTTGGAAAGCTCAGCTTGAGAGGGATGCTGGGGACACATGCCTGTTTGCAAAGACAACCATGCTCTTACTTAGCTTCACATGTCCTCTCAAGCACAGCCAACCATCAGGAGTCTTGGTCCTCTCATCCACTGTGTGTGTGATCATCATCATTGTTTAATGTCTGTCTTTGATGCTGGCATGGGTTGGATGGTTTGAGAGGAGCTGGCCAGGTGGAAGACTACCTCAGGCTATTACTCTTTACTCTCTTTTACTTGTTTCAGTCATTTGACTGCGGCCATGCTGGAGCACCGCCTTTAGTCGAGCAAATCGACCCCGGAACTTATTCTTTGTAAGCCTAATACTTATTCTATTGGTCTCTTTTGCCGAACCGCTAAGTGACGGGGACGTAAACACACCAGCATCGGTTGTCAAGCAATGCTAGGGGGATAAACACAGACACACAAACACACACACGCATATATATATACATATATACGACGGGCTTCTTTCAGTTTCCATCTACCAAATCCACTCACAAGGCTTTGGTCAGCCTGAGGCTATAGTAGAAGATACTTGCCCAAGGTGCCACGCAGTGGGACTGAACCCGGAACCATGTGGTTGGTAAACAAGCTACTTACCACACAGCCACTCCTGCGCCTATTGTGTCTGTTTTGGTAGGGTTTTATGGCTGGATGCCCTTTCTAACACTGACCACTCTGCAGAGTGGACTGAGTGCTTTTTATGTGGCACCACCACAGACAAGGTCAGATTTGGCAAGGGTTTTACAGCTGGATGCCCTTCCAAATGCCAACCATTTTACAGTGTGGACTGGATGTGTTTCACGTGACCCCAGCACTAGCAGGGTCACCAAGTCACTTTACAAGACAAGGATTCTTTGAGAGAGGAGGGGGCATTGGAAGAGGGGATCTTGTGTTAGATGATGAAAGGTTAGGCAGAAACTGGTGTCTTGCTATATAGGAGGTACATATATGTATGTGTGTGTGTGTGTGTGAGTGAGTGTATGTATATTAAGAAGATAAGAAAATAGAGAGATAATTAATAATTATTTATTAATTAAAAAATTAGACACCATCTCTGACAGTTTTTTTTTTATGCCAGACCTTTATAAATTAATTACCATAATTAAAACCATTTAAAAGTCAAATCTCATCAGAGTTGGCCAAAGATATACATTTAGGTGTTCATATTCCTGCTTGTTGAGTATACAGCACCAAACCTACTTGTATAGCTTTGGCCAACTCTGATGAGATTCGACTTTTAAATGGTTTTAATTAAGGTAATTAATCTATAAAGGTCTGGAATCAAACAGCTGTCAGAGATGATGTATAATTTTTTAATTACTAAATAATTATTAATTATCTCTCTATTTTCTTATCTTCCTAAAATATACATAAATCACGGTTTATCTAGTTACCTTACAATTGAATATTAATTGTAATATTCAGCACTTTTTAAATGGATAACTAACCAGTATTTTCATTGGATTTATTATCCCTTATTGAGGTTTGTAACCTTTATTATGAACTCATATATATGTATATATATATATAATATATTAAATTAGAGATAAAACCACTATTAGGCAAATCAAACAGTGAAAACATAAGCCAATACATAAAATTAATTTAAAAATATAAAAGTTAAAATTAAAAAATTATTTAAATAATTTAAACTTATAAATTTTAAATATATATTTAAAATTTATAAGTTTAAATTATTTAAATAATTTTTTAATTTTTAACTTTTATATTTTTAAATTAATTTTATGTATTGGCTTATGTTTTCACTGTTTGATTTGCCTAATAGTGGTTTTATCTCTAATTTAATATAATATAATATATTTATACTATAAAATTGGATTTAATCCTAAACCTAATTTTTCTCTGTAAGTTTGGATTTATTCCCTAATATTATTATCATATATATATATATATGTTATTCTGTCTCTGTTTACTTCTTTGTGTTCCTTTCTGTTGAAGAGCATATGCTCAAAACATAAAAGACTTTCTCACCTTCCTGTGCATCAAACAAATACACCTGCTTGTTGTTTATACACCTGTCTTCGTCTTTTGTTTTTCTGTAAATTCCAACTACATATATGTATATATATATATTGGAAGAGTTGATCTTGCGTCAGATGATGAAAGGTTAGGCAGAAGCTGGTGTCTTGCTATATAGGAGGTACATATATTATGTGTGTGTGTGTGTGTGTGTGTATGTGTGTGTGTGAGTGAATATATAATAAGAAGATAAGAAAATAGAGAGATAATAATTATTTATTAATTAAAAAAATTAGACATCATCTCTGACAGCTTTTTTGATTCCAGACCTTTATAAATTAATTATCATAATTAAAACCATTTAAAAGTAAAATCTCATCAGATATATATATATCATCATCATCATCATCATCATCATCATCATCATCGTTTAATGTCCGCTTTCCATGCTAGCATGGGTTGGACGATTTTGACTAAGGGCTAGCGAACCAGATGGCTGCACCAGGCTCCAGTCTTGATCTGGCAGAGTTTCTACAGCTGGATGCCCTTCCTAACGCCAACCACTCTGTGAGTGTAGTGGGTGCTTTTTATATATAGTTTACTTTTCCATTAAGGTAAGATCAACATATAAAGCATTCCATCCAGTGAGAGATAAATCTCATTTAATGTACACAGCATAGAGTTACAAGCTACTTGTAGTTTCTACAAATGCATGAAACTATGAGTAGCTTGTTACCATCATAAATACTGGCAATTTTAAATGTGACTTTAGCTTTGAGGAAATGTATCACATAATTACTTCTAAATTAGGATTATTAAACTGTAGGCGTAATTTTACATTGAAATGCACTCAGTAGCAAGTAACCCATTAATTATAATTGCTTTCCTATAATCTAATATGCATAATTTTTCTAAAAGCATTTTTGGCGTATTTAATAGATAGATTAATAGGCGCAGGAGTGGCTGTGTGGTAAGTAGCTTGCTAACCAACCACATGGTTCCGGGTTCAGTCCCACTGTGTGGCATCTTGGGCAAGTGTCTTCTGCTATAGCCCTGAGCCGACCGATGCCTTGTGAGTGGATTTGGTAGACGGAAGCTGAAAGAAGCCTGTCGTATATATATATATATATATATGTGTGTGTGTGTGTGTTTGTGTGTCTGTGTTTTTCCCCCCAGCATTGCTTGACAACCGATGCTGGTGTGTTTAAGTCCTCGTTACTTAGCGGTTCGGCAAAAGAGACCGATAGAATATGTACTGGGCTTACAAAAAAAGAATAAGTCCTGGGGTCGAGTTGCTCGATTAAAAAGGCGGTGCTCCAGCATGGCCGCAGTCAAATGACTGAAACAAGTAAAAGAGTAAAAGAGAGTAAAGATAACTAAACGTCATGTTGTTAAATATTTAGATTCAATTTTTATTCTTTTGTTATCGACTGACGTCATCAGAAGTTAAATACTAAATTGGCTTTTCCTAGAATATATTATTTCTTCTTAATGTTCTTTTTGTATGCATTCATCTATTTGACATAGTTTCTTAGTTCACTTTGAATCTAATCAATTTTAGAATGCCTTCATAAACTACAGTATAAAAGGGGCTAGCCACTGGATTTGGCTAAAAAGAGATGATGAGCGACAGCTAGAAGAATACTGAGCTTTATTTGATAACCAGTTGATCTAGCGAGTAGGGCCTCACAACAGTGAGGGGGGCTGGTGCGCATTGATGCCATCGAAAGGTAGGCCCCAAAACGGCACGCATTCCCTCCTGCTGACCCCATACACTTACTGGCTTCCAGAGTTATCAACTGGTGGCACTTGAATTTTTTTTTTTTCTTTTACTTGTTTCAGTCATTTGACTGCGACCATGCTGGAGCACCGCCTTTAGTCGAGCAAATCACCCCCGGGACTTGTTCTTTGTAAGCCCAGTACTTATTCTATCGGTCTCTTTTTGCTGAACCGCTAAGTGACGGGGACGTAAACACACCAGCATCGGTTGTCAAGCAATGCTAGGGGGACAAACACATACACACACACATATATATATATATATATATACATATATACGACAGGCTTCTTTCAGTTTCCGTCTACCAAATCCACTCACAAGGCATTGGTCGGCCCGGAGCTATAGCAGAAGACACTTGCCCAAGATGCCACGCAGTGGGACTGAACCCGGAACCATGTGGTTGGTAAGCAAGCTACTTACCACACAGCCACTCAAGCACCTATGTGCAAAACATTTGTGTTAGCATATATTTTGTGGATACTGTGAAACGGGGTCACTTTGAACAGTTTTAGACTTCTTATTGCAATAATTTCATAACCGTTTTTTCAATCTTAACTAAATTAGACTATGTTAGGGGGACAAAATAGTTAAACTGGTATATGAAATAAAAATAAGTTGCAGTCAATATTTGATTCCCTTTTTATATAATTATCACTGTTCAAAGTGACCCCTGATTTGGTAGTGAAATGATGGCACCAGTTCATCAACAGTTATAGAGAAGTATGGAGAAAGGGAGCAGCAAGAGAATTTGCATGATGAAGAAGGGGTTTCTATTGATTCTTTGACCTTGAACAAGAACAGGGAATATAAAATGTGACTTACTGATAACTGTGTGACATTTTCTTTAATGCTATAACACTTAAAGCTGTTCATTGACTTTTCTTGAGTGGAAATTTTACCAGTGAGTGTGTTAAATTAAAAGGGACAAAAAGAAAATGATTCTCCCCAGACACAACAGTATATATATATATATATTATATATATATATATAACAATGTGATCATCTTGTCAGGGAAAAAAGAGAAACAAAACACATCAATAAGCCATTTTAACTGAATGTAATTAGTGTGTATATGATGAAGAGAACGCTGGCAAGTTACTTTATAAAAGTATGTATGTAAATGTATACATGTATGTACATGAATATTTATACATACACACACATATACGTGTGTGTGTGTGTGTGTGTATGTATACACAAACACACTTCTTACAGTGCATATTCGTCTGTACCTTAGTATTTAGCGTGTGTCAATCAATTTAAATGTCGTTTGGAGGTAGCTGTCAATTTCTTCATTTTTGTGATGGCACCCACCAACTTAACACATGTCCTGGAGTAATGGAAAGTGTCTAACAGTGACAGGGAAGAACAACACTGGGATCTTTTCTGTTTGAATGGCAGTTTTTAACATAATTTCTAGGTAACTAAACACTTTTAAACTTCGTATACTGGTAGAATGTGTTTATAAAACATCTTTTTCTCTTGGCTTTATTGAGAAAATTCTATAGTTTGTAAGACATTTGTTGTTTTGTTTCTTCAATTTCTGCAATTTCAACCAATCAATGACGTCCATTGAGGTAAAAAAAACATTCTGTGCCGTATGAATATGTCCCTCGTTTAAGAAATAGATTGGGTTTATTTACATTTGTGAAGAAAAAAGATACCCTTCCCCCACCCCTAACCCTAACTCTAAAACAGATTGAAATGCAATAGATCGATACTAGGGTCATAATTATGGGTGACAATTTCATATGACACCGCTAGAAAAAACTGCCGTTCAAACCGAAAAGATCTCAACACTGGATGTTTTTTAGGATCATTGCTATATTTTTGTGGTGTACTTTTTACACGTTTGTTACCACCAACGTCTTGTGTGTGTGTGTGTTGCAAGGGAAGTAACTCTTCTAAACAAGATGCATGATGTCTCCATGACAGACAGACACATCTCTTACACTGTCTTCTATATTAGGAGAAGGAACCTGTCAGGTATTATTAGTGCAATCTGGTGGTGGGAGTTAGCACGCCGGGTGAAATGCGTAGCCGTATTTCGTCTGCCGTTACGTTCTGAGTTCAAATTCCGCCAAGGTTGACTTTGCCTTTCATCCTTTCGGGGTCGATAAATTAAGTACCAGTTATGCACTGGGGTCGATGGAATCGACTTAATCGCTTTGTCTGTCCTTGTTTGTCCCCTCTGTGTTTAGCCCCTTGTGGGTAGTAAAGAAATATATATAAGAAGTGTCGTGTGTTGTTGGTGTAATGTTTTGTAAAGTTGGGGGAGTGTGGTGTATTATTGTGGCATGGACACCTCCAAAGACAAAAGTGTTCAGTCACATGGTATTCTGAACTGTAACAACAACAACAACAAGCATTGGTCCAATACTCAGCTTCAGCTCATGTTTTATTTTTTTATCAACCCCAAAAAGAGGAAAGGCAAAAGGAAGCAGGACGGAATCTAAACTCAAATTTAATAATTATTATTATTTCTACTCTAGGCAGAAGGCCTTGAAAATTTGGTAGGGAAGGGGTTAGTCGATTATATTAACCCAGTGCATAACTGGTACTTATTTCATCGATCTTGAAAGGATGAAAGGTAAAGTGGACCTTGGGGGAATTTGAACTAAGACAGACACACGAAATACCTATTTTTTTACTACCCTAAAGGGGCTAAACACAGAGAGGACAAACAAGGACAGACAAAGGGATTAAGTCGATTACATCGACTCCAGTGCATAACTGGTACTTATTTAATTGACCCTGAAAGGATGAAAGGCAAAGGCGACCTCGGCGGAATTTGAACTATGTGTGTGTGTTTCTGCCAGCTTGCCGCCTTTATTTAATAATAATAATAATAATAATAATAATAATCGTTTCTACTATCTGCACAAGGCCTGAAATTTAGGTGGCCCAGTACTCAACCCAAGTACTCAACTGGTACTTAACTTATTGACCCCAAAAGTATGAAATGTAATAATAATGATGATGATGATGATGATGATGATGTTCATCCACCATTGTCAACAGTGACCAAAAACATCAGATGGGAGGGTCATGGTGCAATCAGGCCAATGCATGCTCAGCAGGCGCTGCCATCTGCCCGGACCAAAAGTCAGGAGTTGGCTCTGGACTTTTGCAGGTCACGTTTTCTTCATGCCCCTGCAATCCTATTCTGCTTGCAGGCGGTTGCACCTTTGTTGGTGCAGCTACACCAGGCTGGGTGGTTCTGTTCTTGCATTTCCTCAGATTTCGGGGTTGGTCTGAAAGCATTTCAGTGAGGCCTTTAGTATATCGCAAAGTGTGTAAATGTTAGATTGAGCAGCTTGTGAGGGGACTTCCGTACCTGGGTCCTTGTCTTGCCAGGGGATTTTCAACATCTTTCTCAAATGAAAAAAGTCAGAAGAAATGCCACCAGGGATTTCGTTTGTCACACTAACAATTCTGCCAGCTCACCAATGGTGGGTATATAATCAATTGAAGTAACCCCTAGGGCAATGCTTGACTTGCTAGATATATATTTCTTATATTTCTTTACTGCCCACAAGGGGCTAAACATAGAGGGGCCAAACAAGGACAGACAAAGGGATTAAGTCGATTACATCGATCCCAGTGCATAACTGGTACTTTATTTATCGACCCTGAAAGGATGAAAGGCAAAGTCGACCTCGGCGGAATTTTAACTCAGAACGTAACGGCAGACGAAATACTGCTATGCATTTTGCCCGGCGTACTAACGATTCTGCCAGCTCACCGCCTTGACTTGCTAGATATAGCAGCCAAATCTCTCTCAAACCAGACACAAACCTTAAATAAAGAGGAATAAATCTCAACTCTGTGCTTCATTTGATACAAAAAGACAGGACTGATCTCATCAATCAGAGTTCACCTGTTATAAACAACAACAAAAACTAATGCCCATTTTATTGTTTCCCCACCGTCCCTCACAAATTATTTATTAAGTACCATTCCTTACCTCCCAAACACCTCTACAAGTCAGTTAATATTCTCCAACGACACACTGGAAGCTATGTCCAAACATGTTTAATATATTTGCATTTGGAAATCTATCACTGTTGAGTTTATATTGGCTAAATATTTACTTTATTATGTCAAACGGAAGATTTATGACACCAACTGTTAATAACTCACTTTTTTTATAACCTTGTCACTCTAACACCACAAATTGTTCCATGATATCCCTTCCTTTATTTTATAGCACCCTACACTTTGTCAAGTGTCACCAACTAGTTTTATGATGTCTCCAAAGATTAGGAAGACCTCCCCGCCCCCCACTCGAATAAACAAGTTTTGTGATTATTACTCAATCCTAAACAGTGTTTGAGATCACTTCCAAGAGAAATACACTAAGGAACTCCTGTGACATTGGGTCAAAACTTCTGCAATGCAGCTCCAGCCCTGCCACAACTTTAACTCCTTGGAGGTCGTTGGGGTGCAGCAGCTGTGCAGCATGCCTAGGGCTAGAAAGACTGGCAGAGCCCGTCCCTCTCCAGGCTAAACTAATTTCCGCTGCTGATTGGATTGGAGCAACATGAAATGAAGTGTTTTGCTCAAGAACACAATGGATTGCCTGGTCCAGAGATTGAAACCTCAATCTTATGATAGTGAGTCCAACACCCTAACCACTAAGCCAGCAAGTTTGTGGGGAAGGGTAACTCAATTACATCAGCCCCAGTATTTGACTGGTACTTATTTCAACGACCCCTGAAAAGATGAAAGGCAAAGTCAACCTTGGTGGAATTTGAACTCAAATCGTAAAAACAGGTGAAATACTGCAAAGCATTTTGCCCAGCATGTTTATGATCCAGCCAGCTCATTATAATATTCTTTTATACTCTAGGCACAAGGCCCCAAATTTTTGGGGAGGTGGGACAGTCAGTTAGATCGTCTTCAGTATACAGCTGGTACTTAATTTATCGACCCTGAAAGGATGAAAGGCAAAGTTGGCCTTGGCAGAATTTGAACTCAGAACGTAATGACAGACAAAATACCTATTTCTTTATTACCCATAAGGGGCTAAACACAGAGCGGACAAACAAGGACAGACATAGGTATTAAGTCGATCACATCGACCCCAGTGCGTAACTGGTACATTATTTATCGACCCCGAAAGGATGAAAGGCAAAGTCGACCTCGGCAGAATTTGAACTCACAACGTAACGCAGACAAAATACCGCTAAGCATTTCGCCTGGCGTGCTAACGTTTCTGCCAGCTCGCCGCCTTTTTGACAGACAAAATACCACTATGCATTTTGCCCAACTTGCTAACATTTCTGCCAGCTCGCCCTCTTCAAATATTATAATATTAGAAGAGCATTGGAGTTTGATTGAAGCATTGTTGTTCAGAAGTTGAATAATGAATAAATGAGATATAAGTTTCTAACAATGCAGAAAGCTTAAAAACACCTTAAAATTCCTGCATTGTTTAAGCTTTACTTATTTTTCATTTCATTCATTATTCTAATTACGGTATTGTTCCAAATTTTATGATACTCTCCACCCACTATATCAGTGGTTCTCAGCTACGGTCCATATGACCCTTGGGATCCCCAAAAGGTTTTGTTGTTAAAAATCTTGCACAATAAATTCTTCTACAATACTGAAAACATTTTAACAATTTTTTGTTATACAATTCCTAATAGTTAATTATAAAACTATAATGGGATTATATATTTTAAAACACTTGAACAATAACAATTAATGTGAATATTTAGAATTTACAGTTCTGTGCAGCCCACACTCAGGTGGGAAACATTATATAAAACTGTTGACTACTTCTTTGTGAATGTTACTTACTAATATACAAAGGATTTGTAAATCCCACAATCATCACCAGCACCACTATTATCATCGTCACCACTACTACCATATCATATATTGATTTCAAATGTTTGGCTCAAGGCCAGCAATTTTGGGGGAGGAGATAAGTTGATTACATCAACCCCAGTGTACAACTGGTACTTATTTCATTGACCCCGAAAGGGTGAAAAGTAAAGTCTAACTCAGAATATGAAGCCCGACAAAATGCCACTAAGCATATTGCCCAGTGTGCTAACGATTCTTTTCTAATATAGGCACAAGGCCTGAAATTTTGGGGGAGGGGACCAGTCGATTAGATTAACCCCAGTATGCAACTGGTACTTAATTTATCGACCCCGAGCTGGCAGAAATGTTAGCACACTGGGCGAAATGCATAGCCATATTTCGTCTGCCATTACGTTCTGAGTTCAAATTCCGCTGAGGTCGACTTTGCCTTTCATCCTTTCGGGGTCGATAAATTTAGTACCAGTTGCACACTGGGGTCGATATAATCAACTTAATCCCTTTGTCTGTCCTTATTTATCCTCTCTCTGTTTAGCCCCTTGTGGGTAGTAAAGAAATAGGTACTTAATTTATTGACCCCGAAAGGATGAAAGGCAAAATTGACCTTGGCGGAATTTGAACTCAGAATGTAAAGACAGATGAAATACTGCCAAGTGTGTTAATGTTTCTGCCAGCTTACTGCCTTTCAGGATATTATATATTTCACAGTATTTTGTTATACACTCCGGATACACATATACACTTATACACACACACAAACACACACACTACCTAAATATACACAATATGTGAAGACTGTCACACCTCAATGTTGCATCAACTCTCTCTCCCAGTATTGCTGTTTACAACAACAACAGCAACAACAACAACAACAACAAGGAAACCAAGACAAGCGACAACATCAGAGGATATGACAATCCCAGTGTGAAAGATGGTCTTCATATTTCTGCATCTTAAAGATTAAGACTAATTTTTCTTTTCCTCTTCCTTTTTCTATACCATCAGCAGCAGCATCACCATCATCATGATCATGGTTCATGAAGTTTTTTATCGTTGATCTTGCCAAGGCAGGTTAAAGCTGATGTCTTTGTTATGTTAGTTCAACTAATATATAATAATATATATATATTATATATATATATATACTAGCAGTATCGCCGGCGTTGCGGGTTTGTAAGGGAAATAACTATAAAGCATTTTTAGAGAGTTATAGCCAAAAAATAGCAAAAAATGATGGTAAATTTTTTTTTAGTTAAAAAAGGTTGAGTTGCGTCCCCAGACAGTCTGTGGGTTGTTTCTGATTCTCGACCCCATGTCGATTTTATCGATTTTTTCAGAACTGGGGGAACTTTTCAAAATTTTCGCTGCGTTAGTTTTGAATTATGACATTGGCTATGTGTGTGTCAAGTTCATCAGAATCGGTTGAAAGCTCGTGGTCAGGGTGAGGGTACGAGAAAACAGACACACAGAACACGCACAGACAAACTGCCGTTTATATATAGAGAGATTACACACACACACACATATATATATATTACACAGTTATAAAGGATGCTATAGATCCGTCTGAGGCACATCTGATGGAAACGTTCCAGATGTTTAAGGTGGTATCGATATGTGACCCACGTCTCGCAGGCATAGAGAAGAGAAGGGAGCACACATGCCCCGTACACATACATACATACATACATACATGTATGCATAGGTGGCGAGCTGGCAGAAACGTTAGCACGCCGGGTGAAATATGTAGTCGTATTTCATCTGCCGTTATGTTCTGGGTTCAAATTCCGCCGAGGTCGACTTTGCCTTTCATCCTTTCAGGGTCGATAAATTAAGTACCAGTTACACACTGGGGTCGATGTAATCGACTTAATCCGTTTCTCTGTCCGTCTGTGTTTAGCCCCTTGTGGGTAGTAAAGAAATATAATATATATATAGTATGATGTATATGTAGTATGTATGTATGTATGTATGTATGTATTTATATGTATATGTATAATATATATATATATATATATATATATATATATATATATATATATATATGCATGGCTGTGTGGTAAGAAGTTAGCTTCCAGCCACATTGTTCCAAGTTCAGTCCCACTTGTAGAACCTTGGGCAAGTGTCTTCTATTATAGCCTTGGGCCAACCAAAGCATTTTGAGTAGAAATTGTAAACAGAACTGAACAAAGACCATCATAGATACATATCTGTATATATATATATATATATATATAATATTATATATATATATGTGTGTGCATCTTTGTGTCTGTGTCTGTCCCCCTGACAGCATGTGTTGGTTTGTTTACATCCTCATAATTTAGTGGTTCTGCAAAAGAAAGTGATAGAATAAGTACCAGACTTGGGATCTTTTCGGTTTGAACAGCAGTTTTTAACATAATTTCTAGGTAACTAAAAAATTTTAAACTTCGTATACTGGTAGAATGTGTTTATAAAACATCTTTTTCTTTTTGCTTTATTGAGAAAATTCTATAGTTTGTAAGATATTTGTTGTTTTTCTTCAATTTCTGCAATTTCAACCAATCACTGACGTCTATTGAGGTAAAATACATTCTGTGCCGTATGAATATGTCCCTCGTTTAAGAAACAGATTGGGTTTATTTACATTTGTGAAGGAAAAAATATACCCTTCCCCCCACTCCTAACCCTAAAAGAGATTGAAATGCAATAGATCGATACTAGGGTCATAATTATGGGTGACAATTTCATATGACACTGCTAGAAAAAAACTGCCGTTCAAACCGAAAAGATCCCAGACTTGGTAAAAACAAAACAAAATAAATGCTGGGATCGATTCATTTGACTAAAATTCTCCAAGACTGTGCCCCAGCATGGCCACAGCTTAATGACTGAAACAAGTAAAAGATGAAAGATAATGCAGACAGACAAACATACAGACAGATAGATAGATACAGACATACATATACATATACACATGCGCGTGCACACACACACACACACACAAACACACATGCACACACACACACACAAACACGCACAAACAGACACACACACGCACACACACGCACACACACACACACACAAACACACAAACACACACACACACACAACACACACACACACACACACACACAAACCCACACACACACAAACACACACACACACAAACACACACACAAACACACACACAAACACACACGCACACACACGTGTGTGTGTGTGTGTAGCAATATATTACAAGCACCACTCTATATAATGTCGTTAATACAAGTTGAAACTTGCCTGCTGGGACTCTGATGTCCCCCCCTCCACCATGCTACATGTTTCTCCCCACCTCCTCATTCACCTTTTACAGGCTAGTTAGGTATACATACATACACACACACACGTGCACACACACATACACACATGCACATACACATAAATACACATATTTAAACACATACACACACACACTCACATATACACTCATATACATATAAACATACATATACTTAAACGCATACGTACACCAATAGAGAGCCACATTAAGTTCCTCGTTAACACCTGTTTTACTAATTATACAGGTAGTGGGGGAAGGTGGGGAGGTGCTTGTGTGTTTTCTTGTAACAGAAACTAAATCAAAGTGAACTTTATAGACAATGCTTTATTCATGTGAGAAGTTGTGGAGTTGATGCCTTGCCTTTTATATGTAGATGAGGACAAATATCCTCGTTGTTTAGCCCTAGGTCAGCAGATTTATAATCAGGGTTGTCCAACCCTGAACAACCTGGTTTATACACTCTGTCCAGGATGTTATTTACTAATGCCCTTCCTATTAAAAGTTGTCAAAGTTTATCTTGGGTTGGCTGGAAAAGAAGTTGCTATTTCTAGCTGGCAGAGTGGGCATGAAGAAGTGCCAGAGAAGAAGATATGAATTTTCAATCTGCCAAGATTGAGATGTGAGTTCAAACCCCAGTCAAAAACCTTTCACTTCACATAAGCCATCAATGTCTGTAAACATCACAAACTCTCGTTATCCCATTTGTGTGTCCAGCAAACAACACCTGAGAAAACAGTTTCGTTTTCCAGGTGAAGCTGTTTTACTTCAGTAATATCTTTAGGGATGCATCATCATCATCATTTAACATCCGCTTTCCATGCTGGCATGGGTTGGACGGTTTGACATGGAGCTGACCAACTGGGGAGCTGTCCAGACACCACCTGTCTGTTTTCGCATGGTTTCTACAGCTGGATGCCTTTCCTAACACAACCGCTCAACAGAGTATGCTGGCTGCTTTTCATGTGCCACCAGCACAGGTGTATTTACACAGCACCAACACAGGTGCATTAATGCAGCACTGGCACAGGTGCCTTTCGAGTGGCACCAGCACATGTGCATTAATGCATCCCTGCACAGGTGCTTTTCGAGTGGCACCAGCACAGGTGCATTGATGCATCCCTGGCACGGGTGCTTTTCGAGTGGCACCAGCACAGGTGCATTAATGCAGCACTGCCTTTTGAGTGGCACCGGCACCTGCAAAGGGCAAGCCTGTATGTGTGGAAGACAACAATCTTACTTAACTTGACACATCTTATCCAGCACAGCAAATTTCCGCATCTCCCAAACCCTTGTCATTTCCTCAGTGAGGCCCAGCATCTGAAGAACAATGTCATATATTCTCACTTAAAACGTGTGTAACTGATACAAGCCCTCAATGCCATTGTAGAACCATTCTACACAACACAACACTGGATGATGGACTCTGCATATCATTAGGCCAGCTGTTATTTTGGAGCATGGAACCATCAATGGATCCTCAATGTGATCAATCAACTTGCAAGAAATAATAACAAAATCTCCCTCTAATTACACTGTAGCATCTTAAAGCAAGGATACTGTAGTCCAAGACGGATCAGCTTTGGAGAAAAGATCAGTGGTTTTGTCTGGGAAGTAATTAACTTTTGGTCAGCACCATCAGGGCTAACCTAGGGTTAAATAAGAATAATCCTTTCACCCCTGCTCCACCCCCACCCGCCTCTCAGCCGTGTGACATTTTCAGCATGTATGTTAAGTCTATGTAAAGAACTGGTTTAATTAGGGGTGGTTATTTAATTAAGATCATTAACAACTTAAACACCCCTGGCAATAAAATGGAATTATCCAACCTCTGAAGTGAATCTCTTTGTTATGTAAATCAAACAAGAAGACAATAGTAAGGTCTGCAGGGGAGGAAGTTATGATGATGATGATGATGATGATGGTCGTGATCATTGTAATGATGTCTTTAGTCTACTACTTTCAATATGGTAATTAGTGTTACATTGTTAATTGAGAGTTTCGTTGGGAAAACTCATTAAAATTGTTGTTTCTTTTTGGCACTGATTTAGTCAGTGATATTTGGGTTAACACACATACACACACACAAGTATATGTATGTATGTATGTGTGTGTGTGTGTGTGTGTGTGTGTGTGTGTATACACACATACGTATTTGGTAGTATAATGATATACATCCGTTATAAAACATAAACACACATCTGCACATGCATATATGCATATCAATCTATACATGTATAGAATTTATGTGTCTCTTTCCCACTGAACATACATATATATTGTCTATGCATGTATATATATATATATATATATATATATATAAACATTTCTACACGCAGCACCTAATCTATTTAACATGAAGTGGAATAATTATCAGCTGCCCAACTTTATTCATAGTGTGTGGTGATATTAATACCTCTGAACACACATACATGCACAAAATTACATGTATACA
>NC_043019.1:5731567-5741567 GCF_006345805.1 Octopus sinensis | reverse complement strand
CAAAACATTTTATCACCACTGCCACCACCACCAGCCAACAACAAAAAAACTATGACACTTGTAAATACTTGTTTTTGATCTTATTGGCAGATTTATGACCTCGGTATCTGAAAGTCTTATATATATACAAATATATATATATATATTTGTGTGTATGTGTGTGTGCATGCTATGTAGGAGATACTGAAGGCTAGGTAGAGACGCGACATGAAATTGATCAAACTAGCTTACCCCCCTCTAAAATACATTCCTGAATAACAACAAAGAGGTGCTGACCCATTATAAATGATATTCCGCCAAAGCCACTCTGAGGCACAGTTGTGCTAAATTCCACTGCAAAAGGTCTCTCTCTTAGAAACTTCTGAGGACCTGTAATACCTAAACCACGTTTTGCAGATCCCTCGCCAAAGTTTAAATTTAGCCAGGACTGACTGGGAGATAACAACTACATCTTTGGTTTTGGTGCATATTTTGTGGGAGTTGCTATGGAGACCGATTTGGGAGACTATAGAGGAACATTAGGAAAGCTTCAGCGGAGAAACATCTCTAACTGAAATAGTTGAACATATAAGACACAGGCATGGCTGTGCGGTAAGAAGCTGGCAGAAGCGTTAGTATTTCATCTGTCGGTCTGTTCTGAGTTCAAGTTCCACTGAGGTCGACTTTGCCTTTCATCGTTTCGGGGTCGATAAATTAAGTACCAGTCATGTACTGGGGTCGATTTAATGAACTTGATCCCTTTGTCTGTCCTTGTTTGTCCCCTCTGTGTTTAGCCCCTTGTGGGCAATAAAGAAATAAGAAGCTTGCTTCCCAACCACATGGTTCTGGGTTCACTCCCACTGCATGGCACCTTCAGAATATCATCTTCTAGTAAAGATCCAGGCCAACCAAAGCCTTGTAAGTGGATTTGATAGATAGAAACTGAAGGAAGCCCATCATGTATGTATGTGTGTGTGTGTGTTAGTGTTTGCTCCCCACCCCACCCCGGCCTACTACTGGACAACTTGTGTTGGTGTGTTTGCATCCCTGTAACTTAGCAGTTTGGTGAAAGAGACTGATTGAATAAATACCTGGCTCAAGAAGAAAATAAGAACTGAGCTCAGTTTGTTTGACTAACAATTCTTAACGTAAAGATGACACGAAATGCCACCAAGAATTCTGCCCAGCCTGCTTACAGTTCTGCCAGTCCATCCCCTGGAGCATTGTAAAATTAGTTTCAAATTTTGGCACAAGGCCAGCAATTTTGGGGAAGGGGATAAATCGATTACATCAACCCCAGTATTCAACTAGTCCTTATTTTATCGACCCCAACATACACCTGATTTTCTCCCCTCCATACACACGCAAGCATGTATCTGACTCGTACACTGCTCACTTCCCAGACATTTGTACATTACTGCATATGCTTTATATGCACTTTTGACAAGTTGTGGTGCACCTGAGCACTCTTTTACTCTCTTTTACTTGTTTCAGTCATTTGACTGCGGCCATGCTGGAGCACTGCCTTTAGTCGAGCAATCGACCCCGGGACTTATTCTTTGTAAGCCCAGTACTTATTCTATCGGGCTCTTTTGCCGAACCGCTAAGTGACGGGGACGTAAGCACACCAGCATCGGTTGTCAAGCAATGCTAGAGGGACAAACACAGACACACAAACACAGACACACACACATATATATATATATATATACATATATACGACAGGCTTCTTTCAGTTTCCGTCTACCAAATCCACTCACAAGGCATTGGTTGACCCAGGGCTATAGCAGAAGACACTTGCCCAAGATGCCACGCAGTGGGACTGAACCCGGATCCATGTGGTTGGTTAGCAAGCTACTTACCACACAGCCACTCCTGCGCCACTGTATACAATAATTTCATTATTATTATTATTTTAAAAGGCAAAGCCGACCACAGCGGAATTTGAACTCACAACATAAAGACAGATGAAATGCCACTAAGCATTTTGCCTGGTGTGTTAATAATTCTGCCAGCTCCCTGCCTTCTGTAGCATTGTAATATTGATGAGAGTTTTGTTAATTTGCGGTCCTTTGAGTGGGGTCCTCTGAGCAGTCCTCTGAGCCAGAACATGAGTGGAGCAGCGATATTGAGTGGTAGCTTTAGTCTGCTGTCCAGTTTAGCACTACCACCTGACCCTTGGACACCTTTAAATTGCAAGCATTAGAGCCAAGTCTCCAGTTTAGGGATAACTTCTTCAATTCCTTCCACAAGTTGGGCTGTTAAAGTTGACAAGTAGCCTTCATGTTGTGATGGGCAGAACATGGAAAGGGAGGGAGATGGAATATGGATGGCGTGAAGAGAGCATGTGTTGAGTATGTGGAACATGGTGGGTGGCAGACAGAATATGGTTGGGGCAGGTGGGACTTGGGTTCGATCCCAGTGGTGGGTGTGGCAACTAGAACATAAGTACGGATTTTTGTTGCATTATCATGAATTGCATCATCTAATATGTTCTACTTTGATAATGGAGTAGTATAATTTGAGACGGGATGTGACTGCTGTTTCCAGGAGGTCAAGCAGCTGTGTAAGAAGTCACTTGTTGACTCATAAAATGAGATGGGTTTTGAATTGAAAACTGGAAATATTTGACCCGAACACACCACCACCACCACCACCACCACCACCACCACCACCACCACCACCACCACCATATCATCATCATCATCATCATCATCACTATTTTCATTATCTTCGTCATTATCATTATCCTCGTCATCGTCATTGTCATTACCATCATCATCACCATTACCATCAGTATCATTATTATTATTATTTCGCTTCCATCTCTTATGGATTCAATGGGTTGTTACATTTCAAATCAGATTTTATTCAAAATTACTGTTTCCCCCTCAACTGGTTTCAGATACACTTCTCATGTGTTCTGTTTGTGGTATGGTTTCTATGTCTGATCGCCCTTCCAAATAATAATCTCTTTATAGAATGTACTGATGGGCCTTTTCCCATGGCACCAACACTTGGGAGTTTGTTGTGCCCTCGGCCAACTGACTGGTGCTTTTACCCCTACGTTGACTCTGTTCATTTATTATCAACTTTAAAGAGTGAATTAAATGCGTTTTATTGTGGCAATTGCATTAATAGATTGCCTTATATTACATGAGTCTGTAGAGTTCCCCACTACTCTGTAGCATCTCCAGCTGTTCAACATGGAGAGAGAGAGAGAGATATAGAGAGAGAGAGAGAGAGAGAGAGAGGAAATAAGAGAAGATATGCGATGAGTGGGTGAAGGGATTGGTAGTATGAAGAGAGAAACAGCATAGGAGGGTGTAATAATATATATAATATATATATATATATATATTTATATATATATATATATAGAGAGAGAGAGAGAGACAGAGAGAGACAGAGAGACAGAGACAGAGAGAGAGAATAATAAGAGGGAGTAATGGAGAAAGTGGTGGCAGGTGCATATCTGTTGGTGCAGAAGAGAGAAATTGAGTAATGGGTGGTGGTAAGAGGGAGAGGGATGGATGACAACTAAAAAAGTGTGATGGTTGGGTTTATTAGGTACAAACAGATTAAATGCAATATCTCCTTTGATGAGAGAGAGAGAGAGAGAGAGAGAGAGAGAGAGAGAGAGAGAGAGAGAGAGAGATAAAGAGGGTTGAATACAGAGACGCCCAGCTCCATCCTTTGTTAGTTGGGCAATGAGAGTATCAGAGAAATAAAAGAGTCTAACGAACAGCGGTTTAATAAATGTGTGTGTATGGGGTGAGAGGACCAAAATGTACCTATATCTCCCACCCCACCGTCATTTGCACCATTTCAATATTTGTTCCACCATGCTATCATGCAGGCGGGCAGATGTTCTCTAGTACCACATGTTGCCAATCATCACATGTCATCTCCACTTGAGATTAGGTTTTTTCACCTCTTCATCTCATGTCTAATTAGATATTCCTCCCTCGCGGGTTCCGGCTCCTTTAATACCAGTAATATAATAAGGCTTAATTCAGTCACTTCAATAGCTCTTGCCATGTGCTTATCATAAATCCTCAAGTATAATACGCATTTGTTTTCCCAAAATTAAAAGGTCAAAATCCCAAGTGCATACTATATACGAGGTTAAAAATGAAAAATATTTTCTAAGCAATGTCTGAGTCTCTATTTGCTGTCCAGCAATGTTTATTCAGACGCATTTTGTGATGTCGGGCGTGAAAATACCTTAAGCTAAGCCTGAAAGCAATGAAGTCATAAAAGAATCATCCATAACTTGCACTAAGCAACATTTATTAAAATAAAAGTATTAAAAACACAGAATAACATGTAACAAAAACAATTTGCAAACATATTTACATTCCCATATAACAGTTAAGAACATCACCATTATTGTATTACAAATGCGCGGAAGTGTTTGTTCGACTAGGTGCTGCTGGCTTAATTACGCACAACTTAAGTTAGAGAAAGGGTGTGTATTATACACAAGGTTTAGGTTTTTCAGAAGTACATCCCCCTAAAAATCCCCTGCGTATTATACTCAAGGGCGGACTATTCTCGAGGATTTACGGTAACTCTTTAGCATTCAGATTCCTCTGTCAAATGCAATGCTTACTTCTTCACCTTGTTTTGGATTAATTGAGCATTATCTTGTAGTTTGGAGATTTCAATGATGCGCTTATTTTTAGAATGACATTGTAGGGTATGTGTGAGAGGCTGGATCTGGTTAGTTTGAACATAAAATGGGCAGAATATTTATGCCTGACATGGGCAGTTCAAATGCTCACCAGTTAAACCAGTGGTTCTCAGCAGCAATCCATATGGCCCTTGGCGGATCCACATAAGATTTTGTTGTCAGAATTTATGTGCAATGAATTAATTATACTTCTACAATTGCACAAATTAGTTTAACAATTTTTTTTCATAATAGGATTTTCTTTTTACTCATTGAATGGCCATGGGGGTCCACCTGAGTGAAATAGGAATTATAAAGGGTCCCATAGGTAAAAAAAATGTTTAAGAATTACTGGTTTGAATGAATGAAATCATTAAATAAAAAATAATTAGTTTATAAATTATAAGCTACACACACACATACACAGATACACTTTCTAACTCACACTAAGATACACACACATGCACACGCATACGTGCATATATACATATATATATATAATGTATATAAAAAAGGAAATGAAGAAAATGCTGACAAATAATTGAAGTAATTTAAGTAATTTAATTAGGTGAAAGTTCTTTTTACCGGTTGCGCATTTGTTATGCTTATCAAAATATTTTGATAAACATAACAATGCGCAACCGGTAAAAAGAACTTTCACCTAATTAAATTACTTAAATTACTTCAATTATTTGTCAGCATTTTCTTCATTTCCTTTTTTATATATCACCACTCGTGTTCGACATCTCCTTTTTTTAAATATATAATGTATATATAGACATATATATTTACACACATATAATGTATATATAGACATATATACTTACACACATATTGGCAACAAAAGGTTGATTTTAAACTTATTCACAATGTTGTTAGGTGGTGCTTGTGGTGGAGGGGGGGAGTGTGGAAGTGTGTGTGTGTGTGTGAGGGGGGATGTTGTCATTTTAATTAAGTTCACTCAGTAAAATACAAGAAACAACAAGAAGTAGATCAGTCAAATGGGGGGAGGCGGGGAGGGTTAGATTGAAACCAGAAGAGGGGGAAATGAAGATGATTGTGTGTGGAGAGGATTGTGTGTGGTGGTGGTGGTGGTGGTGGTGGTGGTGGTGGTGGTGAAGAGGATTGTGTGTGGATATTGCTATGTGGCTTCCTCATTACAGAGTTTATACGAGTTCCTGTGCGCAGGTGTGTGTATGTGTATAAGTTGTATATATATTTACTTATGTATGTTTAATAAAAATGTGTTTAGTCTTGCTGGTTTAACTAAAAGATTTTCTCTAGCGAATATATATATATATATATATATATGATTGTATGCATGTTGTACACATATTAGACACAGGAGTGGCTGTGTGGTAAGTAGCTTGCTTACAAACCACATGGTTCTGGATTCAGTCCCACTGCATGGCACCTTGGGCAAGTGTCTTCTACTATAGCCTCGGGCCAACCAAAGCCTTGTGAGTGGATTTGGTAGACGTATATATGTATATGTATATGTGTGTGTGTGTGTGTGTGTGTGGTGTGTGTGTGAGTGTATGTATATATTTGTATATATATATATATATATACATATATGTATATATTTATATATATACATATATGTATATATATATATATATATATATATATATATATATGTATATATGTATATATGTATGTATGTATATATATATGTATATATATATATATTATATATATATATATATGTAATAAATATATATATATATATATATATATATATATATACACACCTTTTGTTGATATATATATATATACGCACATACATACATAGACATATAGATATAGATATGCATGTAAGCACACACATACACACACACATGCATGTGTGTGTGTATATATATATATGTATGTATATATAGGTCTTCTGAAATATATATATGCAACAAAATCTCGAAAAACTGGAAGCCCTTAAACAAGTATTCTTATCAGAATTAGAAGAATCCTCTTGAAGGCCAATCACACAACATCAATGTCTGATAAATGTACAACAAAAGCACCTTAAATTTTTAAAAAAACTAAAAACCTCTAAACAATTTTTACTTTAAAAGAACTTGAATTTGACATAATTTCTATGGCTTGATGCCCTTCCCAATGTCAGCAAGTTCACAAAGTACACTTTGTGAACTTGCCTTTTTTTCCTGGCACCATCACTAGTGAAGTTATTCTGTATTTTCACATGACTAATATTCCTTTTGACGTAGTAGGGTCTTCTAGAAAAGACAGCTTTATGTCAGGTGATGAAAGATCTCAGTATGAAAGAAGTAGAACAGATTCCTTACTGTGGAGGAGAGACAGGGCTGTTTAGATTATCCAAGACTTGGTGGAAGTTATTGGGGTGGAGTTGGGAAGAGAGTTAAAAATTGTGTTGATAAGGTATTAGGGTGTCCTCAAAGTATAACATGATCAGAAGGGAGTTGAGACAGAACAGGAAGGGTGGCTAGGCTGAGTTGTAAGAATATATGGGAAGAGTAAGGGTTAGTTAGATATTGGGTAGGGTTGGTTGTGGATGCAGTGAATAGGAAACAAGGGTGGAAGGGTAAACAATGATATATATGAGTTGGAAGGAAGGGTGTGAAGAGTAGGTGATGACTAATACGGAAAGTGGGTGAAGTGCTGCAGAATAGTAAGAGCGCAGTAGACAGGGAATGGATAAGAGAACATGAGATAACATATGGGTGGGTAGGTTACAAGAGTATGTGGGGGGACATGGAGATGGTGCAGGGTATGAATGTGAGGTGTATAGTGATAGGGAGTGATTCGGGGGGGGGGGAGAAGGAGAGATAATTTATTAAAACAGAAGAGTGATCACTATAAAATGTGGATGGAGATGGACAATGTTAAAAACAAAAGATGAATATCAAGTGGAGTGGCTCCAAGGATAAAGAAATATTATTGGTGTCACAGAAAAAGATGAGGGTGAAATATGTAGTTCAGCTCACATTTAATTGCAATGGCAGAATACTTCATTTAGGTACGTGATGTAGGGATCAATGATAGTGAGATGAAGGGTTAGTGGGAAAGGCATAATGAGTGAATACTGTGAGTGACCCAGATGTGTATTTAAGTATTATGCTTCAAGAACCTTGATTTCACTGAGGTCTGTACATATGTGTGTGTGTGTGTGTGTGTGTATATATATATATATATATATGTATGTATGTATATATATAGTGATACATGGTTCCAGGTTCGGTCCCACTGCATGGAACCTTCGGCAAATATCTTCTACTATAGTCTTGGGCCAACAAAAGCCTTGTGGGTGGATTTGGTAGACGGAAACTGAAAGAAGCCTGTCATATATATATGTATGTGTGCATATATTTATATATATAATATATAAATTCATAAATGAGGGTGAAAAATTAGATATTAATTTAATAATACCATCAGTTTAACACCAAGTGGCTTAGCACATAAAAAACCAGGGAGACAATACAAATTTATACATAAATATAAGAGAGTTACCATTAAGTGGTTAACTCTAGTGCTAAAGATAGCTCCTTATTCTGGTATAGCCACCGAAGTTCGTTGTATTTCACTTTCCTTATGTTGAAGGTAATGTTATTTCTTTGTGGAAACAACTTCGGTGGCTATACCAGAATAAGGAGCTATTTTTAGCACTAGAGTTAACCACTTAATGGTAATTCTCTTATATTTATGTATATATATATATATATACACACATACAGGCCACTCGAATGGGTCAGGTCATTTAAGTATTTTGGAAGTACAGTAAGCTTCAAGAGTACTCTTGATGATGAAAGCAATTGTATTTTAAGCAGACACTTGTGTGGGGCAGAAGCATGGACTTCCTACAACAGGCGTAGAGAGAAATTTGAAATCTTTCACATGTGTTGCCTATGAAACATCTGCAACATAAAATGGCATGATAAGATGCCAGATTCAAAATCTCAGAAAAATGTTGGATCCCCAGCATCAAAAGTCGAGAGAATTCAATGCTGATGGGCAGGACATATTGTTCAAATGAAAGATGAGCACATTCTGAAAATAATTTTGTATGACCAATAAGTGGAGGGATGTCACAGTAAGGGAAAACCTGTTCTTAGATACAAGGATAAGTTGAAGCAATCACCAAAATTTTTACACCTTAATTTGACATCTGGGTTGATCACAAGATCCTATTGAAAAAAACTATCCAACATTGGTGTCTCTGGAAAGTTACTGAAATGGATCAAGTGTTTCCTGACAGACAGATCTCAACATATTGTAGTTGAAGGAGTAAAATCAAGCCCAGCCAAAGTCAGTAGTGGCGTTCCGCAAGGCACTGTGCTGGGCCCACTTCTTTTCATCATCTGCCTGGATCAACCTGCATGGCATAAAATGCTTCCTGATACATCCAGACAATTTGAGTTGAAGAAACAGAACAATAAAAGAACTATATCATGCAATCAACAGACACATTTACCCAGTCCCGGGCAAAATCAAACCCACCAATGTCCCTCCCCATTGTGCCTTCATAGCAAAATCCATTCCCTGGACTCAAATTACATCCAAGCATCCATCACCAGTAGATGCAGCTTCTTTTGTTCTTTAATTTTTTAAAGTTGATTTTTCTTTGTCTCACTTTTTTTGCTTTTTTTAAAAATTCACTTCTTCAGGTGTAGGAGTAGCTGTGTGGTAAGTAGCTTGCTTACCAGCCACATGGTTCCGAGTTCAGTCCCACTGCATGGAGCCTTGGGCAAGTGTCTTCTACTATAGCCTCGGGCCAACCAAAGCCTTGTGAGTGGATTTGGTAGACAGAAACTGAAAGAAGCCCATCGTATATATGTGTATATATGTATATATGTATGTGTGTGTGTGTATATGTTTGTGTGTCTGTGTTTGCCCCCCCCCCCACATCACTTGACAACCGATGCTGGTGTGTCTACGTCCCCGTAACTAGTGGTTCAGCAAAAGAGACCAATAGAATAAATACTAGGCTTACAAAGAATAAGTCCTGGGGCTGATTTGCCCGACTAAAGGCAGTGCTCCAGCATGGCCACAGTCAAATGACTGAAACAAGTAAAAGAGTAAAAGAGTAAACACTCATACTTTGAAATCGGTGGGAGTTACCATCACACATATATATATATATATATATATATATATACACCTATATATATTTATATGTATACTTTATAATTAGGGCTCAGCAAAGATTTGCTTCACCACATACCAAAGTTTAGAAATAGCAGTCAAAAAATCTTAGCTATTCCTTCTACTTTAAAAGGGGCTCCCAGAAAAACCAAAGTACTTGAAAACAATCCACGCAGGATTGTATATATGGAATGTGTGTATATATATATATATATATATAGATAA
>NC_043019.1:5724067-5726567 GCF_006345805.1 Octopus sinensis | reverse complement strand
TTATGATAAGCTGGAGATACACGTTGAAGACAATTGCCAGTTGTCTATCGATAGAAAATGTTCATCGTTTTGTGCTTCCATTTGCTGTGGGGTAGAGGAATGTGGTGAGGGAGGGCAGGAAGTTGGTTATCTTTTATATATTTTTATCTTTTGCTTGTATTAGTCATTAGACTGTGGCCATGCTGGGGCACTGCCTTGAAGAATTTTAGTCAGATGAATCGACCCAGAGCTTATTTTTTTAAAGCCTAGTACTTATTCTGTCAGACTCTTATTGTCAAACTGCTAAGTCATGGAGATGTAAACACACAAACACTGGTTGTCAAGCTGTGGCGTGGGACAAACAGACAGACACACACACACAATAATGATAATTTCTTGAGTAACCAAAAGATGGGTTTGGTATTAATCTATTATGTACATTACTTGTACTTGTGGTGACATTCATCCTGGGTGGGTTGAGTCGGCTTCTTCTACTTCATGGAAGAAGTTTCGTGGGAATATGTGGAGACATCCTGTTTGCCGCAGATTGTCCGCAGACGCAGGGACAGAACAACCGAGGAGCTGCTGGTTGCCAAGACAGACACTCCGAGGATTTTTCACCAGAGCCCCGTCTGCTGGGTTGTGGCCCTAATACCACTTGGTGTCAGACCAATCCACCTTGGGTAGCCCTACCAGGAACCGAAGTTCCTGACGGCATAGCTCAGACACTACCCGTTGCCAGCGTCCCCACCACACTACTATCCCTTATGGGTGGGATCCCTTTCAACATATGTTGCATCCATTTTGCAGTCTGGGTCACATCAGGTACATCAGTACATAAAGTTGTATCTTGCTAAAGAGCCTGATTTTTGGCTGCCATGTTGTTATATGCCCGTCCGGTCAGGGAATGAAACATTGCTACAATTTTCAATTACTGTTATCTTTTTATAATAGGAATTGCAGACATTTCTAAATATAGACAAATAACTGTTGATAAAAAAAAATTGTAAAGGAAGTGAATGAGTGGACAAGCGTAGGTGAGAAAGATATGCCATAATATACATCTGGAAGATCCTGGAAGGACTTGTCCCAAACTTTGGCATTGAGAGTTACACAAATACTAGAACTGGGCACCACTGCATAGTGCCAAGGACTCCAAATTTGCCATCAAGATGTAGGACAAGATGCTGCAATAGCCTGGGATTCAGAGGTCCACAGCTCTTCAATATCCTCTCGAAGGACCTGAGAGACCTGCATGGGGTGGATGTAGGCGTCTTCAAAATAAAGCTGGACCTCTTCCTGTCAGGTGTCCCAGATGAACCAACTTCGAGGCAGGAGGGGCAGATGAGGGCAGCTGCATCGAACTCTCTCATGCACCAAATGTCAATTGCTAAAAAGCATTCGTGAAGTAAAATCATGTAGCAACACCAACTGGTGGTGCCCCAGCATGGCCACAGCTCGTGAGCCGAAACTAGATGAAATAAAATTAAATTAAAAAATCAAAAATAAGGATGGATTGAGTTGCATTGGGTTTAAAACAAAAGGATGGTACTAGAAAAAGTAAGCAACTGATATATATGCTGGCTAGAATGTCTGTCTATCTATCTATCTATATGTATGTATGTCTAATGTAGGATAAAATCTTTTCGAAAAAAAATTCTTTTCGAAAAAAATTTTATCAATGGCCAGCATATTAAAAAATACCTTTAAAGGTTAAATTTATAAACAATTCATAAATAAGGGCAAACGAAAAAATTTCTAATGCCAAATATGCTGAAAAATTGGACATATTGTCCATTAACCATATAATTTTTTCACAATATGCACGCTACTCGAAAAAAGATCGACAGAAATCTCTAAAAAATTTCATTATTACCATATCGGACCGAAGGGAGGGCTGTTATGAAGTAACCCTGAAATCGGTCCGATATGGTAATAATGGAATTTTTTAGAGATTTCTGTCAGCCTTTTTTCGAGTAGCGTGCGTACTGGGAAAAAATTACGTGGTAAATGGACAATATGTCCAATTTTCGGCATATTTGGCATTAGAATTTTTTTTGTTTGCCCTTATATATGTATGTGTGTATGTATATATATATATATATATATATATATATATACATACACACACACATACATAAGCAACAGGATATCAAGTGGTGATGCAGTACAACTGTTTCAAGTGGCTCATTTAATTGAATAATAGAAAGCTTCTTATCACACAGCTGTGCCTGCTTCTGTTATTTAATTTTTAATCAGAACTTTGACTAAAAGAGAATAATAAAGGAACATATCAAATACCTGACATGGTTTTTACAAAAGACACCACCATCACTACATATGCCACCATTACCACCGTGTCTGTGAGTCTGTGTGTCCCCTCTCTAACTCTTTCTTTCTCCCTTACTTTCAAATCCAAACTTCTAATCTAACCAAATATTATGGAGGGAAAATTATCTCCCTGGTCTGCTAGGGGATACCAGGTGTTTGTAAAAACCCTGTTAATTTGAAATGAACTGGT
>NC_043019.1:5714067-5719067 GCF_006345805.1 Octopus sinensis | reverse complement strand
GGTAGCAAAGAATTTTTTTTTAGTGTCTCTTTGATTTAAAGCGTGGAATGCCACAACCACCACCACCACAACCACCACCACCACCACCACCACAACCGCCACCACCACCACCACCACAACTACCACCACCACCCCACCACCACCACCACCACCACCACCACACTACCACCACCACCACCACCACCACCACTACACCACCACCACCACCACCACCACAACTACCAACACCACCACCACAACTACCACCACCACCACAACTACCACCACCACCACCACCACAACTACCACCACCACCACCACCACCACAACTACCACCACCACCACAACTACCACCACCACCACCACCGCAACTACCACCACCACCACCACCACCACAACTACCACCACCACCACCACACCACCACCACCACAACTACCACCACCACCACCACCACCACAACTACCACAACTACCACCACCACCACTGCCACCACCACCACCACCACAACCATCACAACCACTACAACCACAACCAGTCCTGTGACAAACATAAAATCAGTTGATAATGTAGATATATTTTTTTGGTGGGTGGTGTTGTATAATAGTGTCGTGGTGGTGGTGGTGTGTGAGTGCGTGTGTGGGGGAAGGGTGATGGTATTGTTATGGGTGTGGAATTTACTGAAATAAACAGAAATTTCTTTGAAGTTAATCAAAGAGATTTTGTTTAGGATTTCGAAAACAATGAATATTTGATGTTGTTTTTTGTTTGTTTAAATTAAAAGGCAACAGAAGGTGGGGTGGGTGAGGAGGCGGGGGGGGATGTCAGAGAACTTAATTAACCTATGTTGAACGTTGTTCTTCTAATGTGTTAGTTCCTTACTCTGAGGAAAACGGTAGCTCGGGAGCAGTGGCTTCAGCTTTGAATAAATTTCACATGTATTGAGTACTACTCTGTTATTTTCTCTTCTAAATCTAAATTCATATTCTTTTATTCTTTTACTTGTTTCTGTCATATGACGGTGGCCATACGAGGCCACTGCTTTGAAGAGTTTTAGTCGACCAAATTGACCCAGGGTTTATTATTTATAGCCAAGTACTTATTCTGTTGTCTCTTTTACCGAACTGCTAAGTTATTGGGATCAACCACATGGTCCCACATTCAGTCCCACTGTGTGGCACCTTGGGCAAGTGTCTTCTACTATAGCCTCGGGCCGACCAAAGCTTTGTGAGTGGATTTGGTAGACGGAAACTGAAAGAAGCCCATCGTATATATGTATATTTATGTATACGTGTGTGTGTGTGTTTGTGTGTGTGTGTGTGTGTGTGTTTGTGTGTCTGTGTTTATCCCCCAACATCGCTTGACGACCGATGTTAGTGTGTTTACGTCCCCCGTAACTTAGCAGTTTGGCAAAAGAGACCGATAGAATAAGTACAAGGCTTACAATGAATAAGTCCTGGGGTCGATTTGCTCGACTAAAGGCAGTGCTCCAGCATGGCCGCAGTCAAATGACTGAAACAGGTAAAAGAGAAAGAGTAAAGAGAGTAAAAGATTACATAAACACGCCAACACCAGTTGTGAAGTAGTGATGTGGGGGACAAATATGGACACAAAGACACACAGACACCTACATATATACATACATATGTTGTTGCTGTTGTTTGTTCCATCATTCTGAACAGGGAAGTCCATCATAGAAACATGGGAGGAGGAGGTGGTGGGGTTCTGTGAATAGAATAAGGACCAGGCTTTATAAAAAAAATTTTTTAAAAGGCACTGGGGTTCGTTTATTCAACCAAAAATTCTTCAAGGTTGTGCCCCAGCCTGGCCACATTCCAGTGACTGAAACAAATAAAAATAAAAGAAAAAAGTATCATGTACTCTAGCTTGATTTACTGTTGAGGATTTTATGTGTTATAAAATTATTTCCTGGGTCCTTTGCAACTTTCCACCATTTTAATTAGAAAATGAGAACATCAAGGTCTTAGACACATGAGATTAATGGATTTGGGAACTTTTTTGTTTAAATATAATAAGAAAATATGGAATAAAGAAATCAATAATAAAAAAACTTGAACATAATCATGATTTCAATATAACATGCTTGGTACAAAAGCTATACCTTATTTACACACACATATATATATGTTTATATATATAAGGTGTATATTTGCCATTTAAATATGGCTAACCCCTAAGGGTGGATGCTACTGTAGTTTGTAGCCCTAGGAGGACACCTCCTCCAGCTGGCTATAGACACACTTTCTGTGCCCTATCAGTATTTGCAAAGGGAACCCATCCTTGCCGTCTTCAACTTATGATACACACGGACTCGAGTTTCTGAGTATTGACCTGTCATCGGCGTGTGGCAATCACAGTTGTCGATGAAAAGTAGGTTCCCTTCACAAATACATATACTTTTTCTAGTATCGTAAAGACACTGATATTGAAAAAGTGTAAACACGCAATAATAAATCTTAGAAGATTTATTATCATATATATAAGGTTGTCTGGAAAGTTCTGAGCATTTTTTAATATGCAAAAATGATATAAATAATTGGCCTTCCAATAAATTTTATTCAATGAAACAATTTATTATTAATAACCTTTGCCCAGGCAATTTAAATATTCCATCAGCATAAAATTTGACTGGTTTTGAAGAAAAAAGTTATCTACATGCATTTTGACTGCATCTAAATAGTTAAATGTTTTTCCTTGCAATGAGTTCTGTAGAGACAAAAACAAGTGGTCATCGGATGGCGCAATATCAGGAGAATATGATGGATGGGGTAAGAGATCCCAGCCAAGTTCATGTAACTTTGTTCGGGTTGCCAAAGATACTTGTGGTTGGGCATTGTCTTATTGGAACACTGGCAATCTCCAGCCTCAATTCTTTGGTTTTTTGGTTCCAATTAAGCCAGCTGACCGAAGTAAATATCAGAATTAATGGTCTGGTTTTATGGAAGAGTCTCATAATAAATGATGCCTTTAAGATCCCACCAGACACAGAGCATAACTTATTGGCATGGATATTTATCCTTAGTTGCTGTTTTGGAGATCCTTACACAAACTCCAGGATCCTTTTTTGCACTACGTTTTTGTACACAATCCATTTTTCATCTCCAGTCACAAGTTGTTCCAAAAAAGGTATGCTTTCATTCCGTTTCAAAAGCATATTACAAATGGAAAACCAGTCCAAGCAATTCTTTTCTGAGAGTTTGTGAGGGACCCATACATTATTGTGAGAAATGTATCCTAACTTCACTGGGTGTTCATGAGCCATACTTTTAGAAACTTCCAACTCCTCTGCAAGTTCTCTAGTTATGATATTTGAGTTTTCTTCGATTCTTTGCCTTCAAAACATCTTCATCCAATTCTGAACGTCTTCCACTGCGATGTCATTTTCCAAGCAAACCTCGCCAACTTCAAATTTTGCAAACCACCTTTTAACAATTGATTCACCTGCAGCATCATCATCACCATGAACTTCACGAATGTCTTTGCAAGTCTTTGCAGCATTTTCTCCGTTTTAAAAAAAGGAAAAGCATTACAAGGCGAAAATGAAATTTTTGGTTATCCATTTCAAATGTCAATAAAGGGAAACCGGATTGAAAGATAAATCCATTTTTAGTCAGGAACAAAGAAGAGATGCACAGCCACTTCAAGCAATGCCAAAGTTTTAGCTGTGTTACGTTTCAGGTATGTTCAATGAAGTGTCAAAAGATTTAGCTTAAAAACACTTAGAACTTTCTGGACAACCTAATATATATAGACATATATATAGGCGCAGGAGTGGCTGTGTGGTAAGAAACTCACTTCTAAACCACATGGTTCTGGGTTCAGTCCCACTGCATGGCACTTTTGGCAAGTGTCTTCTACTATAGCTTTGGGCTGACCAAAGCCTTGAGAGTGGATTTGGTAGAAGGAAACTGAAAGAAGCCTGCCGTAGATATATATACATGTATGTATTTGTGTGTCTTTGTTGTTGTGTTTATGTCCCTGTAACTTAAGCATTGCAAGACTAATAAGTTGGAGTAAAGCTCAATGTATGTATACTTCAGAAAGAGGTGTTAGATGAGTTTTGAGTGGTAATAAGAAAATGAGATGAGAAAAAAAAATAAACAATTATATTTTGAACTTCATCAGCCTACAGCTGTTTCTGCTACAAGGTGCAGTGGACTCATATGAAGTGCTTCATATTCAAGGCTCTGATGAAGCTATAAGGTGTTATTCAGGCAGTCAACTAAGAGTCCACCAGAAACAGATGTAAGCTAATGAAGTTCATAACTTTTTTCCTTTGTCATCTCTTATTTTTCTCTGTGTATGTGTGTGTGTATGTGTGTATACACACATATATATATATATATAATATATATAAAATATATAATATATATAAAACTTAATGTGGTTATAGAGTCAGGTTTTTGCTGCTATTTCCAGCATGGTGGTATCTCTTAGATACCCTAATTATAATTTTAATAATAATTATTACCTTTGAAGGTTTTTATCCCCATGCTGGGCCACTTGATAAGATCGATATTTAAATTAACCATCTTATCCTTATATATATATACATATATATATATATATATATATATATATATATATATATATATATATATATATATATATAGAAAATTTAGAGGACTGACCACTAAAAGTGGACAGCCTGTATGCTAGATATAGACGTCAAAATCGCCATTTTCCACGAAGAATGTGTTCTCAAGAAAAATTCATGGTTTTTTGCTGAATTTTTTCTTGAGAACACATTCTTTGTGCAAAATGGCGATTTTGATGTCTATATCTAGCATTCAGGCTGTCCACTTTTAGTGGTCAGTCCTCTAAATTTTGTTTGTAAAAAAATTTTTAATCTTTGGATTTTTTAAAATATGCTAAGCCACTGGTTTTAATTGATTAATATCAATTTCTACCCTTATTTAATTTTTAATATATATATATATATAATTATTTTCAAGATCCAATAGAATTGAGGTATTTTGATTATAGGGACACCGTGATAGAG
>NC_043019.1:5671567-5709067 GCF_006345805.1 Octopus sinensis | reverse complement strand
GCCTCCCACAAGCAACTCTCTTGATCCAGAGCTCAACAACCATCTCCACTGTCTCAGTGTAGGCTGCTGCATTGATCCTAAGACATTGCAGGTAAATATGAGCCAGCAGGATATGACCCCTCATTGCTCCCCCAAGACTATTACAGACAATGACAAGTTGGTGTATATAACAGTGGAGACTTCGGTGGGGCTGGTGCAGAGTCCTCTGTCATTTCCCTTTGATCTTACAACAAAATTCTCGTCTGAGAACGTCCAGAGCCTGTTGAGCTCCTTAAGGTGTTTGCTTTTTGTTCAACAAGCACTTAGACCGGATCCCACAGTTCTCTCAGCTCTCGTCAGTTATGAATCGTTGTCCTCTTCTCAGGACATAGGATTTGTACTTATGTCTTCATGCACCACATACCTCACCATTGACTCCGATACATGGAAGTGATTGCCAGGATTCTCATTGATGATGTCCTGAGCTTCCTGGAGAAACTCAACTTTGCTAATGTCTGACCATTGAGAATGTCTTTTTCTATTCACAATGGAAGGCGCCTTTTCACCAAAAACCAGGAACTCTTTTCTCATCTTAAACAAGAAGGCTTTGGCAACATTTCAGAAGATTGCAACCTCTCAATCACTATGATCAGTGGCTGAGGCAACAAGAACGGTCTGCCTTTTCATTTGTCCATTTTGGATTTGAAGCTTCCTTGCTGGAACTGAAAAAAAGAGAGGATATTTAATTAAAGTTTTGAGTCACACATGGTTCTTAAAAGTTTTGTTCTCAAATAACTGACACATCCAGCACACACATGCACACACACACACACACACACCATAAAGTCTTATATCTTTTGCTTAGTTGGAGATATTGCTTTAAGGATAATATCATAGTTTGTGTTTGAAAGCAGCCAAGGCCAAGAGAGCTCAAGATAATTTCTATAGGAGTAAACTTTGGCTGAAGAAAACCTTGCTTAACCTTGGAAGCACAAAATAAGAAATAAGATAAAGAATGCATTTAAAAATAATTATAAATAATTTATTAAAAACAAAACCAAAATATATGTAAGATTATTCAAGAATTAAGTCATCAAAAATAATTTGAGGAAATTTGCTATGTTCTGTATTTCTTTAAAATGTCTTTTCTTCAGATCATTTTTTTAAAGTGGATTCTAAGAACTTTAGTTTAACCTTATCTGTAAATGACATTAATGCATGAAGGACAGTGGGGCTAATGTTCCTTGGATCCCAGTTTTCTATTTTTAACATAACTTTGCCCTGTGTTCCCTTTAACAAAAAAAAAACACCTGTTGATCTCTTCAATGGTGCATGACACATGTGTATGGTTGTATTTGTGCGGTCATCTTTGCTGGTTGTATTTGTTGGCTGATTCTTAGAAACTTTTGAAATAACTTTTGAAATGGTTCGCTTTTCTTATCTGAATAATTCAACAATTAGTTATCCCTCCACATTTTGTCTCCCAGCTGGGATTGGGGTCCGGACAGAGCAAGGCAGATGATATTGTCTTGAAATGATTTCTCTCTACATTCACCAGCTACTTTCTTCGTTGACAGCAATAAAGTGTACTTTATCCCCCAGGGAAACTATTTACCATGAGGTGATGAGATGAGGGCCAGTGCAAGGTTCTCCAGAGATATTTGACAGCATTGGTAACAAAAGAGGCAATCTTGGATCAATTGCAGCTCCAGTGAATACTTTGTAGTTATGCCAAGTATCAAAATATATTCAACCAGATTGAGCTCACCCCCTTCTCAACTGTACCTAGGGCAGGAGTTGAACTTGAAATTGGTAACTAATGAAATATTTGTCACTCATCTATCATGTAGTGGTGTAGATATAATAAGCACCTTAAAGGCAATGAACTGGCAGGATTGTTAGGACACTGGGCAAAATATTTAGCAGCATTTTGTCTGTCTTTGTTCTGAGTTCAAATTTCACCAAGTTCGACTTTGCTTTTCATTGTTTCAGGGTCAATAAAATAAGTACCTGTGCAACAGTGGGATCAATGTAATTGACTTATCCCTCTCTTAAAATTGCTGGCCTTGTACCAAAATTTGAAACCAATATAAGTATCTGTCATGTACTGAGGTTACTACAATACGATACGGATATACCCCTCACTCCAAAATATCAGACATTCTACCTCAGTAAGAACTCATTTCTGTAATATTGCCATTGTTGTTGCTGCACCTCTTCATAGGGCCTTAGGAGAAGGTACTTGTCTTTTCTGGAAATAGAACAGAACTGTTGTGACAAAATACCAGCCTTTCTCCTTGCCACCCCCCATTAACGCAATCAGATAAACCCCACCACTTTATCTCTTCATTTGTCAGTAAGCAGTTTTCATTTTTCTTTAATAACCGATGCCTTTCACTTGATTTCTTCATATTCCAGCAGAAAGATATAGAAAGGAGGGCTCTGTTTTATCAGACTGTACCAAAGTACAGCTAAATAAAGCCTCCGGTGAGAGAGAGGAGGAATGAATGGATGTTTATTGTCAAGAATTTGATACAAGCATGTATAAACATCCATTCTCTAATGGTGTGATAGTTTAATTAATTAATGATAATAATGATTTCTTTATTAGTTACAGGGGTTCAAATAAAATCAGATAAAAATACCAAACAAAGAGAGACGTTATTTAGGTTGTGAAAAAAAAAGTAATAAAAACAAAAAATAACAACAAAATTTCAGCAAACAAAACTCCTCAACTAGAAGAATAACTGCTTAGAGCCAACTAAGGGAAGCCCCTCAAAAATTCAATAGCTTCCCTGTCCACCTTCACCTTCCTTTCCAAGTGAAACTCAGAAGAATTGAGGGCCTAGCCAAAAACGAAAATATGTGTCTTCAATCATTTCAGTCACGTCTGCCAGACAACCTCTCTCACCATGACCACAAGATAGACGAAAACTGTCTGCCCTTCCTGGCTAAAGGAGGGTTTTGGGTCAATATTCACAAAGTCCTCAACAGATCCATCCTGCACTCAACAACAGCTGATTGACATGTACATTTTGGATAGGCCTGATAATAATGGTTTCAAATTTTGCCTCACGGTCAGCAATTTCAGGAGAGGGGATGAGTCAATAACATCAACCCCAGTGTTTGGCTGGTACTTATTTTATTGACCCTGAAAGGCAAAGTTGACCTCGGTGGAATTTGAATTCAGAATGTAAAGACGGACAAAATGTTGCTAAGCATTTTACCCAGCATGCTAACGATTCTGCCAGCTTGGGCATCTCGGATCACGAGCAGAAGTAGTGGGGGAGCATCATAGCCATGTGTTGAGAGTGATTCTTTGGAGTTTGAATAATTCACCTCTGGAAACAGGGGTGTTTCATTAAACATCCTTAAACAACCCTTATTCAGGGACCTTTTGAGCCGGATGGGTTACTCAACCAGAAGAAAATTCTAACTGGGCCCCACCTTCAAGGTCATGTGATGTTTATCTTGATATGAGATCACCATGTCGCACACATATGGTTGTAATGCATGTGGCTAGTGTACCCTTATCAAACGGGTAGTCATGATAGGTATACTGGGCTTCGTATATTTTACCCCAGTGTCACTTTGATGGCATGCACTGCTCTCTTACTCAATAATGATAATAATAATAATAATAATAATAATAATAATAATAATATTATTATTATTATTATTTTTATTATTATTATTATTATTATTATTATTATTATTATTATTTCAAATTTCTCTCACTCAATAATAATAATAATAATAATAATTATTATTATTATTTTTATTATTATTATTATTATTATTATTATTATTATTATTATTATTTCAAATTCTCTCACTCAATAATAATAATAATAATAATAATTATTATTATTATTATTATTATTATTATTATTATTATTATTATTATTATTTCAAATTTTGACACAAAGGCCAGCAATTTTGGAGGAGGGAGTAAGTCAATTACATTGACCCCCCCCCCCACTGCTCAACTAGTAATTATTTAATCAACCCTGAAAGGATGAGAAGCAAAACCGAACTCGGTGGAATTTGGACTAAGAACATGAAGACAGACAAAATGCTGCAAAGTGTTTTGTCCTGCATGCTAACGTTCTGTCAGCTTGCCACCTGAATAATAGTTATAATAAAGGTATCAGATTTTGGTACCAGGCCAGCAGTTTTTGAGGGGAGGGGGAGGGGAAGTCGATTACATTGACACCATTTCTTGACTGGTACTTATTATATCAATCTCAAAAGGAAGAAAGGTAAAGTCAACCTTAGTGGAATTTGAGCTCAGAACACAAAGCTGGGCAAAATGCTGCCAAGCTTTTTGTCCAGTGGGTTAATGGTTCCACCAGCTTGCTGTCCTCCTCCTCATCATCATCATTGTTTAACGTCCGCTTTCCATGCTAGCATGGGTTGGACGGTTCAACTGGGGTCTGGGAAGCCAGAAGGCTGCACCAGGCCAGTCAGATCTGGCAGTGCTTCTACAGCTGGATGCCCTTCCTAACGCCAACCACTCCGTGAGTGTAGTGGGTGCTTTTTACGTGCCACCGACACAGGTGCCAGACGAGGCTGGCGAATGGCCACGCTCGGATGGTGTTTTTTATGTGCCACGGACACAGGTGCCAGACGAGGCCTGCGAACGGCCATGCTCGGATGGTGTTTTTTTATGTACCACGGACACAGGTGCCAGACGAGGCTGGCGAACGCCATGCTCGGATGGTGTTTTTTTTATGTGCCACCGACACAGGTGCCAGACGAGGCTGGCGAACGGCCACGCTCGGATGGTGTTTTTTTATGTGCCACAGACACAGGTGCCAGACGAGGCTGGCGAACAGCCACGCTTGGATGGTGTTTGTTACGTGCCACCAGCACGGAGGCCAGTCGCCGCAGTACTGGCTACAGCCACGTTCGGATGGTTTTCTTATGTGCCACCGGCACTGGTACCACAAAACTACAAATTCCATTGATGTTCATCGATTTTGATTTGATTTTCACTTGCCTCAAAAGGTCTTCACAAGTAGAGTTTTGTGTCCCAATAATAATAATCCTTTCTATTATAACCACAAAGCCTGAAATTTATGGTATGAGGGCACCTGTTAATTATCTCTTCCCTAATGCTTAACTGGGGACTTATTTCATCAATTACAAAAGGGATGACAGATAAAGTCAACCTTGGTAGAACTTGAACTCAGAATGTAAACCCAGAAGAAATATTGCAAAATATTTTGTCCAATATGCTGACCGTTCTGGCAGCTCACCACCTTCAAATAATAATTATGATAATAATGGTTTCAAATTTTGGCTCTTGGTCACTAATTTTGAGAAACGTGTTAAGTCAATTACATAATAATAATAATAATAATAATAATTCATTCTACTATAGGAACAAGGCCTGAAGTTTTAGAGGTGGGATTAATCATTTGCATAGACCCCCAGTATTCAGTTGGTATTTATTTTATCGACCCCACCCTCAGAAGACAAAAGGCAGAATTGAAGTGATACTGATAGTAATCTGATTGTAAGTTTATCCTTGTCTGTTGGTAAATTGTCTTGATTTACAGTTGTATCTTCCCAAGCATGGAAATACTACCACCACCACAACCACAATCACTAACCACTACTACTACTACTACTACTACTACTTTATTTTACCTTCTGATGATTTACCTGTTGATCAGTTTTGCTGTTATCAAATGAAGTTGAAGGTTGAACAAAAATGGCAGCATAATTATCTGGCATGGTAGGGGAAGCGGAGATTAAAAATAATAATAATGATGATGATGATGATGATGCTTCCTAACAGGATTGAGGCCAGAATTTTTCTTCTAATCATTAAACCATTTCTGGTAAACTGCCACTGTTAAGAATAATGATAATTAACAACAAGAAAAAATAATCAGCTTGAAATTATCAAATCTACAACACTAAACATTAAAAAAAAATGGGACCCAAGGAACCAAAATGAACTGAATATTCTCAAAGTAAAAATACAAAGTCTGATACAATAAGGAGGTATTATCATTGGAAAAAAAAAACTTGTAGATTCATATTTTAACCCTTTCCTTACCAACCCGGCTGAAACCAGCTCTCGTTCTGTAGTACAAAAGTCTTGTTTTCATAAGTTTGAATTAAAATCTTCAACCAAACCTTAGTCACAATTTAGGTTCCTAGCACTAGCTGAATGATGACTAAGTTATTTTAGTAAATTTTTTGTTATACTCTTTTACTTGTTTCAGTCATTTGACTGCAGCCATGCTGGAGCACCGCCTTTAATCGAGCAATTCGACCCCGGGACTTATTCTTTTTTTAAGCCCACTACTTATTCTATCGGTCTCTTTTTGCCGAACTGCTAAGTGACGGGCACGTAAACACACCAGCATCGGTTGTCAAACAATGCTAGGGGGACAAACACAGACACACAAACACACACACATACATATATATATATATATATATATATATATATATATATACATATATACGACAGGCTTCTTTCAGTTTCTGTCTACCAAATCCACTCACAAAGCATTGGTCGGCCCGGAGCTATAGCAGAAGATACTTGCCCAAGATGCCACGCAGTGGGACTGAACCCGGAACCATGTAGTTGGTTAGCAAGCTACTTACCACACAGCCACTCCTGCGCCTATATATTTAAAATAATTAAAAGAAACACAGAGCATCCCAAAGTAAATACAGTAACGAAAGGGTTAAGAAAGGTAACAATGTATTAGAAAAGATAAACAAACCGGCTTTCCCCTTTTATTTATGGAAGACCCAAAATTATTAGGTGTCCTGACCTAGTGGTTACGGTGTTGCCCTAACAACCACAAGATCACGGTTATTATTCCCAGACAGGTCATTGAATTGTATCCTTAAGCAAAATGCCCTAGTCCACTCAGCTGTAAATTAGTAGCACTGCAACAAACTGGTGTCCTGTTCAGGGGAAATGTTTTGATGTCAGTCACTTATATACTGTGGAAACCAGGTAACTGGCTCCTTGAGTCCTAGGGTTCAAGACAGTAACGTCTAGGGTTTGATGATGATGAAATTATTGGTTTCAAATTTTGGCACAAGATCAGCAAGTTCAGGGGGGTTGGGTTAGTTGATTACATCGACCACAATACTCAACTAGTACTTATTTTATTGACCCCAAAAGATGAAGGGTAATGTTGACCTCAGCAAAATTTGAACTCAGAATGTAAAGACAGACAAAATGCCACTAAGCATTTTTTGTTTTGGCATGCTAATGATTCTGCCAGTTCAGCAGCCGATGAGGATTAAATCATTATGGATGACCTGAAATAGTTTGATGAAAATGAATATCAACTCGACATTTCAGTGAACAGTGTACAAGTATTCAATCAGGCCATAAGGCTGGAATTTGGTGGTAATGAGTGTAGTGTCCCTTATCATGAAGAAGGGGAAATTGTCTGAGATAAGAAACCTTGAGCTCTCTACGGAAAAACATATGAAGTGAATTGATAAGGAAACTGAATACAAGTGTTTAGGAGTTTGGGAATCTAGTCTCATAGAATACAAAAAGAAATGTCTAAGAACACAATGGAAAACCTAAAGACTGAGAAGATATCTAAAGTCCTTGAACATGAACAATGTTTATTAAAATATCAACTCATGCGCTGAATCAATCATCTATTTCTAACTGAGGTTGTGATCTCTTCAGCTGGAACACACAAGAACTAGAGGACATTGACTGGGAAACTAGAAAGCTGCTGACAATATTGGATATGTTTGACAAAACTGAATGTAATATCTAACATCAATGGATTGTATATGAACCAATGAAGGAAGAAAAATGACTGGCATAAAAGATTGTGTTGTTATGAACTGCTGTCTGTACAAGTATTTGTCGGAATGTAAAGGGCACTGAATGCGGGAAAAGATAAAGAAGATATCACGGACAGCAGGAAAGAAAGGCCGAATAACAAAAAAATTTATAAATAGGCGCTGGAGTGGCTGTGTGGTAAGTAGCTTGTTTACCAGCCACATGGTTCCGGGTTCAGTCCCACTGCATGGCACCTTGGACAAGTGTCTTCTACTATAGCCTCGGGCCGACCAATGCCTTGTGAGAGGATTTGGTAGACGGAAACTGAAAGAAGCTTGTCGTATATATGTATATATATATATATATATATAATATATATATATATATATGTGTGTGTGTGTATGTTTGTATGTCTGTGTTTGTCCCCCCAACATTGCTTGACAACCGATGCTGGTGTGTTTACGTCCCTGTCACTTAGCGGTTCGGCAAAAGAGACCGATAGAATAAGTACTGGACTTACAAAGAATAAGTCCCGGGGTCGAGTTGCTCGACTAAAGGCAGTGCTCCAGCATGGCCGCAGTCAAATGACTGAAACAAGTAAAAGAGTAAAAGAGAGAGTAAATCTTCTTCAAGAACTCCTTCTGAAGAAAGTCATAGAAGTCAATATAATATCAGCCTAGAAGAAGAGAAAGGAGAAAAGATATGGATATGGTGGAAGATGTATTGGCACTCTATGTCGATTGTGCAGTGAAAGAAACTGGTGTGATAATAAATGTAGCCTGCTTATTAGAGTCCAGGGTGAAGGGTAAAGAAAACAAAATACTAGATAAATATCAGGACCTAAACAGCAGAGAAATAGTAGTAATTCCTTTTAATAATAGGTTCACTAAGTACGGTGTCTAAAAATATCTCTAAATGGCTTTCTATAATGGCAATTAACTTAGTGACACTAAAGAAAGTGTCTGAAGGCTGCAGCTAGAATCTTAAGATATGTGCTGAATATCTCCAAGCAAAAGTTGAGGTTTGATCCCCACTGAACAGAACTGACAGAGTTTCAAACACCACTGCTGTGTGATAAATAATCATCATCATCATCCTTTAACATATGTTTTTCATGCTGGCAGGAGTTGGATGGATTGACAGCAAGTGGAGAGTCAGAAGGCTGCACCAAGCCCTGCTGTCTGTTTCAACAGGGTTTCTATAGCTGGATGCCCTTCCTAATGCCAACCATTTTACAGAGTGTACTGGTTGCTTTTTACATCGCACCAGCAGCAGTGAAGTCAGGAAGCAACTTGCTGGACGAGACCCTTTAACCGAGAGGGAGTAGTAAAAGGTGTTTTGCATTAGATGAGAAACAGGGATACCTCAAATGGGGAGAGAGAGAGAGAGAGAGAGAGGAAAGAGAGAAGATAGTGAAGATGTGACGGGGATGGTGCATACATCCAACTTACAGGGAGGCGTATATAGGGAAGTAGACTAGGGATTGGAAAGGGTGAGCGGGTGCATGGGTTCACAAGAATGCGAAAGTTAGGTGGAAGAGGGAAGGGCAGAATGTAAGGAGTGGGCACAGGTAGAGGGTGGGGAGGGTATTAGGAGGATAAGTTGTGAGGAAGAGGTTTGGCAGAGACATATTGTGGGCAGGTAGGTTCGTGTGGGAGAGCAAAGGGGAATACAGTGGGTGGTGAGCACAGGTGGGATAGGATGGCCGGAGGTATGGACACAAAGGACATGCCTTCACTCTTTACTCTTTTATTCTTTTACTTGTTTCAGTCATTTGACTGCGGCCATGCTGGAGCACCGCCTTTTAGTCGAGCAAATCGACCCCAGGACTTATTCTTTGTAAGCCTAGTACTTATTCTATTGGTCTCTTTTGCCGAACCGCTAAGTAACGGGGATGTAAACATACCAGCATCAGTTGTCAAGCAATGTTGGGGGGACAAACACAGACACACAAACACACACACATATATATACATATATATATATATATATATATATATATATATACGACAGGCTTCTTTCAGTTTCCGTCTACTAAATCCACTCACAAGGCTTTTGGTCGGCCTGAGGCTTTAGTAGAAGACACTTTCCCAAGGTGCCACGCAGTGGGACTGAACCCAAAACCGTGTGGTTGGTAAGCAAGCTACTTACCACACAGCCACTCCTGCGCCTTGATTTTATTTAGCTGGATGGGTCTTCTCAAGCACAGCAAATCCCCAATTGTTTTGTTCCCTTGTTAACTCCTCTGTGAGGCTCAGCATTTAAAGATCATTTACGACCACTTCGGCCCCTGTCTTCTTGGGTCTTCCTCTTCCACAGGCTCTCTCCACATTTAGCGATCAGCAGCGGTCCTCATCCACATGCATCACATAACCATACCAGTGTGGTCTTCTCCCTTGCACACTACATCTGACGCCTCTTATACCTGGCTTCTCTCTCAACACATTTACATTTTGTCGCACATGCACACTGACATTGCACATCCAGTGCAGCATGCTCTGATGGCTTCATTTCTTTCAAGCTTTTGCACATACTCTGCAAAAACTTGGTTTCCTCGGCTTCTCTGGTGTATATAAATAGATTCCCCACTTGATGGGCTGCCAGTGGATCGAAGGATTATAATTCTACCAGCTGAATCAACTGAAGCAACATGAAATGAAAGGTTTGCTTCAAGAACACGATGCATCACTGAGTCCAGGAATCAAAACCACAGTCTTATGACCATGAGTTTAACACCACAACCACTAAGCCATGTGTCTCCACAAAATAATAATAATAATAATAATAATAATAATAATAATAATAATATAATAATAATAATAATAATAATAATAGATGTTTCTAATTTAGATATAGGACCAGCAATTTTTAAAGAGTTCATCATCATCATCATCATCGTTTAACGTCCGTTCTCCATGCTAGCATGGGTTGGACGGTTCGACCGGGGATCTGGGAAGCCAGAAGGCTGCACCAGGCTCCAGTCTGATCTGGAAGTGTTTCTACGGCTGGATGCCCTTCCTAAAGCCAACTACTCCGTGAGTGTAGTGGGTGGCTTTTACGTGCCACCTGCACAGGTGCCAGACGAGGCTGGCAATGGCCACGATCGGATTGGTGCATGGAAGCCAGTCGAGGTGACACTGGCATCGGCCACGATTCAGATAGTGCTTTTTACGTACCACCAGTCCAGGGGTCCTGGCAACTGTCGGGTGCCAGTCATAGGATTGGTTCAATTTTGATTCCAATTTCGATTTCACTTGCCCCAACAGATCTTCGCAAGCAGAGAAGTGGGGTTGGTATGGGTGCCTGTCGTCGGATGAGGTTCGATTTCAACTTCGCTTGCCTCAACAGGTCTTTGTGTGTCCAAGGGAGGAAAGACATGCATGGACACACAAAGTTGGGGTTAGTTAATATCACCAATCCCACTACTTAACTGTTTGGGCTTTTTTTCTTTTGTTTTTTATTTCTTTTACCAATGCCAGGGCAATGAAAGGCGAATTTAACCCCACTGGCATTTGTATTCTTACCTCAAAGTATTAAAGCATTCTTTCTGACACAATAATAATTCTGCTAGTCCACCCCACCCCACCCCACCCCTGAAAACAGTAATTAAGAAGGAACTTCATGATCAGGACAGATTTATGTTTTCAGAATATTTGAAGTCAATTAAAACACCAGACAAAGTTTTTAATTAAAAACCAATATAACAACCAAAACTGGTCACTAAGTATTTCTGTTTTTAATTATTAATTATACATTTTAATTGATTTATGTTCTTAATTTTCTAACATATATTTTTGTTTTATAGTAAAATATATTTCTTTGGTTTTACAATAAAAGACATTTATTTTGCAGGAAAATCTTTTCTTTATTTTCTTAATTTTTCTCATTTCTTAATTTTCTTGCAAATTTTTTGCTATTTCTTTTCAATAAATATTTTTTTCCTTTCTTGTCTTGAATCAGGTTTAGTTAGTTTCGGCTATATGTATGTTTGTGTTTATATGACTGTAATGATATTTGTGTATATATATATATATCTATATACACAAATATTACGTGTATCTATGTTTATGTGTGTGTATAATTGTTAATTGCAAAAAGAAAAGGTTTTGATTAAACATTGTGTGTGTGTGTGTGTGTGTGTGTGCACCTATACACACACATTCACGTATGAATTTATGGTAGAAATATTGACAGAATCTTTAGAGTGTGAGACAAAAATACTTATTGTGATTGTATGTTTTGAATTCAAATCTCACTGTGGTCATCTCTGCTTTTCACCGTATTGGCCTCAATGAAATAAAGGACCAGTCAAGTACTGAAGTCAGTACAATAGATTGGTTCCTTCCTCAGGCAAAAAAGATTACTTGGTCTATTCACCCGTTGGTGGATTCCTCTGAATACTGAAACATCAAGCATTGATTTTATTCGACCACAATAGAGCATGGAATTACCATAATACAATATATATATATATATATATAATATATATATATATTGTATTATTGCAATATATATATATATATATATATACATACATATATATATGTATATATATATATGTATTTAAATATCTTATCATCTTGTTGTTGCTGCTGTGACTGACATTGTTGCTGTTACTGTTCTTGCTGCTACCACTCTTGCTGCTTTGCTGCTGCTGCTGCTGCGACTCTTGCTGCTGCTGTTGCTACTATTGTTGCTGTTGTTGTGGCTGTTGACCTCTCTCTTCAAATGGTAGATTCTCTTCTTACCTCTGCCCCTTCAAGTTGGCCGAAAGAAAGCTCAACAAACAACCTGGTCAATCAAAATCTCAATACATTCCAATGCCTAAAGTAAAGTGTTGACCACAATAACCACAGCCAGTAATTAGAACCCTTTAAGTTCAAATACTGCTGGAGTCAACTTTGCTTTTCATCTTCTCAGGTCAATACCAGTCATTTATTGGGGTTGATATAATTTTAAAAAATCCTCATTCCATTGCCAAAGTTTTTGACCTTAAAACAATGTTAGAAATCAATAATCAAGGATTTATGGGGTCAGCCTATAAATAATGCAGTCTTTTTATACTTCTCTCAGTTTTCAAAATTACGATAAAGTCCTTTTTTATCTAAAATATACTCTCCTTCATTTTCTATAATGCTCTTCCATTTATCTGGTAAACTTGCAATAATTGAGTAATTCAGAGATATCAATTTCATACATCAATATATATGATATCTTGTGAAGGACTGTTAACCTTGTGCAATAGTTGTACCTTTTTTTAAGATCCTTACCAGCAATAAGGAAGTGAAAGCCCTGTTGTAAGGGATTTAAAGTAACCAAGACTAGATTAAGTAACTTTTAGTAGAATATGGATTTAGAACTTGAGCCTTTCAGCTTGACAACATATTCAGCTCTTGATGGCCGATATAGGAATACTTTACTCTGATCAATGGTTTGTTGACATACGACTTGATACTTTTTAGTGTTAAGTACCTAGCGACTTGCTCAGGTGGAACTAATGGCTAATCTAATGATTTGATCTCTCTCATGACCCTTGTATTAGATACATCAACTAAACTTGTAGTCAATCCCTGGGGAGTGGTATATATACATATATATATATATATGTATATATATACATATGTATGTATGTATGTATGTATGTATATGTATGTATGCATATATGCATATATATGTATGTATACATATGTATGTATGTATGTATGTATATATATATATATATATATATATATATATGTGTGTATATATATACACACACACATACATGCATGCATACATACATACATACATACATACATACATACATACATACATACATACATACATACATACATACATATACATATATATATATATTTGCATGTATGTATATGACTCAGGCTTCCTCACATCCCACTCATGTGATGTTGTTCAACCTTGAATCTATGGGAGGACACTTGATCAAGTTACTCCAAAAAGAAGGTTTCTACACACACTTTAAAACTAAACTGTGTGATTTACAAACTTTTTAACAATATCTTCATGACTGTACTGAATGTTATGAGATATGTATCAGTTGCAATATATACAGTCTCAGCATCCTGGTGAATAGACACAGGGGCCCCATCTTGGTAAATACTGGACAACAGCTATTCAACATGTCACAAATTCAGGAGAAACCAATGAAAATCTCAGACTTGTTTTAATATAAGTTTAGGTTTCGGTTACTCTTTTATTCTTTTACTTGTTTCAGTCATTTGACTGCGGCCATGCTGGAGCACCGCCTTTAGTCGAGCAACTCGACCCCGGGACTTATTCTTTGTAAGCCCAGTACTTATTCTATCGGTCTCTTTTGCTGAACCGCTAAGTGATGGGGACACAAACACACCAGCATCGGTTGTCAAGCAATGCTAGGGGGACAAACACAGACACACAAACACACACGAACACACACACATATATATATACATATATATATACATATATATATGACAGGCTTCTTTCAGTTTCCGTCTACCAAATCCACTCACAAGGCATTGGTCGACCCGGGGCTATAGCAGAAGACACTTGCCCAAGATGCCACGCAGCGGGACTGAACCCGGAACCATGTGGTTGGTAAGCAAGCTACTTACCACACAGCCACTCCTGCGCCTATAATCATTAATCATTTTTTATTTTAATAACTTAAAACTTTCTTTTTCTGTTAAGAGGGAGCAACTGAACAAATAAATTATAAAATCTTAGAAATGATCCCTCATGGCTGGTTCTCATCTTAATTAGCAATTAGATATTACTTGTTATTACAGAAGTTAAATGTTGTCTTAACTTACAGTTAATAGCTGCATTGAATTGGCAGTTGATATTATTATCATTATAACCAGATATATACACCACACCCTCACAACGTATGCATATAATATTATTATATGCACGTGTGTTTGAATGCCATTTCCACATCTTCTCATTAACCCCCACCACAGCACGGCAAAAGATTTAATGTCTTTACTTACAAGAGAATGTAAGCCAAAAGTCCAATAGTTGTGTGAGGAGCAGCCAGTGAAATGAAAATATATTTACTTAAATAAGATGAAGGTTGGGAGCGGGAAGAGCATCCAGCTGTTGAAAATCTGCCTCAACATGTTTTTCTAACCCATGACAGCATGGAAAACTGGATGTGAAAATGAATGTGCATGCACATATACACACATATGAAGGTGTATAAGCCTTTGTGTGTGTGCATATGTATGTGTATGTGTATACGTGTATATATATATATATATATATATAATATATATATATATATATATATATGAAAGGTGAATTTAATTCAGTCCTGTGATTGCTATTATTATTATTATTGTAGATGAAGATGTTAATGATGCTGCAGCTGTTGTCTTCCTCATTACATTTACAATTAATTAAGAATGTGTTCTGTTCTGGCTTGTGTGTTTGTGTATGCGTGTATATATATATTTGTGTGAATATGTGTGTATTCCACACTGTTCATATTCTTTTCACTTCACACTTTGTAAGAATATTGCTGTATCTCATGGCTTTCTTTCTGCTTCAAACAATTACATTTTATTGTTGTTACTGTTGCTCTTTTTGATGCTATTATTATTATTATTATTATTATTATTATTATTATTATTATTATCATTATTATTATTATTATCATCATCATCATCATCATCATTATTCTGGCAGAAACGTTAGCAAGCCGGGCGAAATGATTTGTGTTATTTCGTCCGCTGCTGTGTTCTGAGTTCAAATTCCGCCGAGGTCGACTTTGCCTTTCATCCTTTCCGGGGTCGATAAATTAAGTACCAGTTACGCACTGGGGTCGATGTAATCGACTTAATCCGTTTGTCTGTCCTTGTTTGTCCCCTCTATGTTCAGCCTCTTGTGGGCAATGAAAAAAAAATATTATTATTATTATTATTATTAATATTATTATTATTATTATTATTATTATTATTATTATTATTATTATTATATTATTATTATTGTTATTGTTATTTCCAGTCATATGTACAGATATACTTTTATATATAAATTTGTTGGGTTGGCCAAAAAACCAGTTTGTTTTCGTCAACACTAAACTTCAAGCATTCTCTCATGTAGCTAACTTTAGTCTGTCCCTTACGCGTGCACATTCGTTTTGATATTTGACACTTCGATGATGTTCAACATGAACTTATGAATGCCTGGGATCACCCTGAAAATGGTGAACCAAAACAAATATTATTGACACCTCATGATTTTTTAAAAGAAATTTTTACAAAGCTAAATGTGGTGGTAACCTGCAGGAAAATATGTGCTATGTATGGAGAGGATGGCATAACAGAACATGTGCCAGAAGTGGTTTACAAGATTTTGATCAGTAAATCTTTCTGTTCAAGACATACCTTGCTCTGACTGGCCAACTGGGATTAAAAGTGACACCAGTCCCCATTAAACAGTTATTCCTCAAATATCCAAATCAAGTGTTGAAAAGCCATCTTCCACATCAATTGAATTATGCTTACCTCAGCCAATGAATTTCCGTCTGTGATTTGCAGCCAAGATGTGAAGAAATTTATCGGTTTTTTTTATGAAGAGAATGGTGACAGGAGATGAAAAATGGCTCCAATAATGGGAAGTGTAAACAATCTCAGGGAAAGTGCTGCAAAACCATCACAAACAAACTCCAAATGAGGACATCACTCAAAGACGTGTATGGTTTCAATTTGGTGGGATTGAAAGGGTGTTTCCTTTTATGAGCTTCTTCCCACAGACAGACCCCTTATTTTGGATGTGTTCTGTGATCAGTTGGACAAATTGAATGCAGCAATCCACCAGTCTTATCAGTATTTGCTAATCAAAAAGGTATTGGCTTTCATCAAGGCAATGTCAGACCACACACTTCTTTGCAGATGTGGCAGAAGTTACTGGGACTTGGCTGGGAAGTTATGCTGCACCCTCTAAATTTGCCTAACCTTGCACCTTCAAATTTGCACCTGTTTTAATCTCCTCTTCAAAATTCATTGAATGGACAAAGATTCAACTCTAAAGAGAATGTAAGAATTCATTTGGAAGGGGTTTTTTTACCAGTAGACAGGAAATTCTTTGAGCAGGGAAGAATGGATCTGCTCACAAGTTGGCAGAAGATACTAAAGTGAAACAGTAGTTATACCATAGATTAAATAAACTGGTCTGTGTTTAAAATTTGTCTTATTTTTCTTAAAAAACTGAATAGATTTTTGGCCAACCCAGTGTGTGTGTGTGTGTGATTTTAATTCTGTGAGTTACCTGTTGAAAATACCATAAGGTTTTTCCTTTTTTAATATTCGTTCTTTGTTTTTGGAGAGGGATTTGTTTCTCTCCTCTTTTATTCCCCATCCCTAATAATGCGAAGACAGTTGTTCAGATTTTGTATTTCCAAACATCCCCACTCATGGCTCTTTATATTGCATTTGAAATTTCATTTTAAACCTCAGACCAAACATTTCATTCTGTTATATTATGAAGAAAACAAAAAAAAAATCACGAAAAGATCACAGATAGAAGAATTTTATAGAACTGTGCAACTTTTTAACGTTATTAGAATAATGGATATAAGGATTGTGAGCTTCAATGGAGTTCCTCAAATTGTTCAGAAAGTCAGATTTCTCTCCACAACCTTGTCATTGTAAGCCCAAGACTTTAGCCACTAAGCCATGCACCTTCACATTTCATAATAATAATAATAATAATAATAATAATAATAATAAGGATGAGTTAACTGGAATAGTAATAGTAATGAGGGTGATGATGGGCTTACTGTATACAGTGCTATGACCCACTAAAACTGCTTTATACTAAATTTTCATTCTTAAATTCTTCCATTTTTAAATTACATTTTACTTACATTTGATTGGAAGAATGTTTTAGAAAGCAGACCAATCAAAGGATATTTCATTAAGGACTGTTTTTCTGTGCAACTAATGTTACTAGAATATACACACACATACACACACACGCACACACACACATACTTACATGTACATATATTCAGGGCATTCGGGCAGTTTGAATAAAAGAACAAGAAAACACAATATCTCATCAAAAAAATAAAAGGATTTAAAAAAAACACATAAATTATCAACTAGATTATGGCTGGGAGATAATAGATTTCCCAAAGTAGCTGTTCTCAGTTTCCACCATGGCCTCAAGACAGCTCCAGAACCTGGTGAATGCATTCCTTACTGTGTCCCTGGGAAGATTTTTTGAACACCTCTTTGATCTTGTTCTCCAATTTGGCCATGGTGATGTCTTTCTCACCTGTACTCCACACGTAGTGACCCATGGCATTAGAATCAGAAGTATTAGGGGCCATAAACTGAAGCTGATGAAGTGGTAGGAACTCTCCTATAACCACTTCTGACTCCTTTTAGAGGTTTGGCAAGAAGTCAAATCCTACTGCCACACATATGGCCCTCCAGCAGTACCCTCTCCAGCCAGGGATTGACCAGTTTTCAGTAGCTTCACATAGCCATCTAAATTGAGCAAAACATGTGGCTATGAATCCTGACATGTAGACACAGTCAGAATGCCTGCTCTGCCCCTTTCGTGCTGGTTACAGCTTCATAGTTTCTGATGCAGTTGTCCATATCACATCTTACAGTCTTTACTGGATTCACAAAGTATCAAGGGGCAGTCGTCATGATGCCTGCCTTTTGATACCCGACACAAATCCTCAGAATACACCCAACGCTTTCCCAATATTCACATGGCTTCCAGTCCTCCATGTCAACTAACTTTTTCCCACCTGCAAAGCATATTCTGGGTCAGTGCTTTTCAACCTTTTTGCTGAAGCAGAACCCCAAGGAAACATTCCACTGGCTCGAGGAACCCCTGTGCAATTATTTAATTGACTTATGCACACATATCTGCACAGGAGAATTAAAAATTACTGTCGATTTTAGCAGTTTTGTAACTTCTTGTGGAACCCCTGGACTGTACTGGCGGAACCCTATGGTTCCACGGAACTCCGGTTGAAAACCACTGTTCTAGGTATTCTATGAGGGTACAAACTAGAATTATCTCATTCACACACACACACACACACACACACACACACACACGAACAGGGTGTTCCGGCTAAATTTTCATGATTTTTGTTTCCTTTTCCCAGGAGAATTCCAACACCATTGACTATTCTCCTGGGAAAAGGAAACAAAAGTCATAAAATTTAGCCTGAACACCCTGTTCGTGTGTGTGTGTGTGGTGTGTGTGTGTGTGTGTGTGTGTATGTGTGTGTGAGTGTGTGTGTGTGTGTGTGTGTGTGTGTGTGTGTGTGTGTTTGTGTGTGTGTGTGAATGAGATAATTCTAGTTTGTACCCTCATAGAATACCCAGAATATGCATTGAAGCCCCTTATGAGATGCCGTCATATTTATGTACATCATTGTTCAGGGGGGTGAATTAACCTCTTCACCCCTCCCTCTTCCCCCACGCTGATATCCATTTCGATATGGGTATATATATCGAGACATGGGAGATAATTCATACTGGTAACTTATCTAAGGGGTTTAACTCTTTTCTAACTGATGATGGTAAGAATGCATATTAATGAAGACACACACACCTTCACACACATACAAGCAAACACACGTCTGCTCACACATACTGTTGCACATTATCTGCTAGGCAGATGGATAGATTTTGAGGCACAGGTAGCTGGGAGCCAGGTATGAAATACATCAGCTAATGTGTAGGATTTTGTTAGAAAGACAGATCTAGATATTTCTGTATTTACATAGATAGGTACTCTTTACTCTTTTTACTTGTTTCAGTCATTTGTCTGCGGCCATGCTGGAGTACCGCTTTTAGTCGAGCAAATCGACCCCCAGGACTTTTCTTTGTAAGCCTAGTACTTATTCTATTGGTCTCTTTTGCTGAACTGCTAAGTGACGGGGCCGTAAACACACCAGCATCAGTTGCCAAGTGATGTTGGGTGGCAAACACAGACACACAAACAAATACACACATACATATATATATATATATATACATATATACGACGGGCTTCTTTCAGTTTCCCTCTACCAAATCCACTCACAAGGCTTTGGTCAGCCCAAGGCTACAGTAGAAGACGCTTGCCAAAGGTGCCACACAGTGAGACTGAACCTGGAACCATGTTGTTGGTAAGCAAGCTACTTACCACACAGCCACTCCTACGCCTATGTAATAATGGTGAAGCGTTTATGTATACAGTAGCTGTTACTAGACAGGTGGCAGTAAATGGGTACACATTGACACATACACGACAACAGGATGATGAAGGGTTCTTGGGGGAATGAGTTCACGCCTGAACAGTAGATTACACTTAAAAGAATAACATCATGAAACAATATGTAGTGTATCCTGGAAGTTCAATATATTTATGCCATGTATATATATATATGTGGAGGCACAATGGCCCAGTGGTTAGGGCAGTGGACTCGTGGTTGTAGGATCGCGGTTTCAATTCCCTGACCGGGTGTTGGGGGTGTTTATTGAGCGAAAACACCTATAGCTCCACGAGGGTGTAGTGGCAATCCCTGCTGTACTCTTCCGCCGCAACTTTCTCTCACTCTTTCTTCTATTGGCCTGCTCGCTTAGCCAGCAGGGTGGCATCATTTGAAGGCTAAAACAATGCGAAGCACATTGTGACCAGCGATGTGTAGCAACATCTGATAGCCTGATCGGGCACGGTGATCACGGTGATATATATATATATATATATATATATATATATATATATATATGAGTATATAAGGATAAATTATCTAGGTGAGTATCATAATAGCTCTAAGGTGTATTCCAGGTTCTGACTAACCACGTCAAGTCGTAATAAAGATTAATGATTGCTTAGTGTGAGCAATAATCCCACTGTAATTCTTCCAACAGGTAAATCTGGATTCACTTCTCTGGATTATAAATTTTTGCAGGAGTGTAAATTCCGAACAATTACAAAGAATACAGAGACTGGTACATCTTGAAACTTTTCTTTTTATTTAACAGTTAGTTATACAGCATAATGAGAGAGAGATAGGCGCAGGAGTGGCTGTGTGGTAAGTAGCTTGCTAACCAACCACATAGTTCCGGGTTCAGTCCCACTGCTTGGCATCTTGGGCAAGTGTCTTCTGCTATAGCCCTGGGCCGACCAATGCCTTGTGAGTGGATTTGGTAGACGGAAACTGAAAGAAGCCCGTCATATATATGTATATATATGTGTGTGTTTGTGTGTGTGTGTGTGTTTGTGTGTGTGTGTTTGTCCCCCCAGCATTGCTTGACAACCGATGCTGGTGTGTTTACGTCCCCGTCACTTAGCGGTTCGGCAAAAAGAGACCGATAGAATAAGTACTGGGCTTACAAAAGAATAAATCCTGGGGTCGATTTACTCGACTAAAGGCGGTGCTCCAGCATGGCCGCAGTCAAATGACTGAAACAAGTAAAAGAGTAAAAAAGAGAGAGAGAGAGAGAGAGAGAGAGAGACCTCATACACACACCTCTATGCTGGTTAGGCTTTTCTCAATAGAGCTGTGTGTCTTATAACAGATGTAATTCATATTGGTGAGTGTCTCATATAAATATATCTATCATTTTCTCTTTTCATCTCTCTCTCTCTCTTGCAGCCTACCCCTTTCTCACCCTCTTCCCCCCGCCCTCTCTATGCATGCACACACACACACACATTTACTTATCTTGTCTGTTCGTTTTCCTCAACCCAGACCCAGATGTCACACTAAACAGCCCCTCCTTCAATTCCTTTTCTCTCTCTGCAGGACCGAGGGCAACCATTCTTCTGTTGCATCATGGGATTCCAGTAATGAACCGCCATCCTACTTGAGCCGTCCAAATAAAATGGCCTTGTCACTGACCACTGCCCACTATCCTCAAGGACGCCTCAACAATACATTTTCAGGTATTTATATCTATTCATATATATGTATGTATGTGTCTGCTTGTGTGTGTGTATCATTGTAAGTATACATATATATATACGTTTTTATTATTTTTATGCAATTTACTTAATCTTCGGTATATTATTGTTATTTTAATTTTAGTATTTCTATTATATGTAATTTTCTAGATGGTGTAATTTAATTGTTCATTTTGAATTGATAAAAGGTGTTTTTTTCTAATTTTTATATATATATATATATATTATATTGTTTGAAATTTGATTTAGTATTTCTAAATTGAATTTTTCCCAGTAAGTTAGGATTAATATTCCCTCAAATAATTATTATATATATACTTTGCATTCAAAATGTGACCGCGTGTGTACCGTTGGCGATTTTTTTCCTCCGTCTTCCCTTTTCCTATGTTTCTGATAAAGAGCTCCGCTCGAAACGTTAAACTCCCCTTCTTTCCTTCCTTCCTGAGCGTCCAATAATACTATACTTGTTCCACATCCTCGCGTTGTTGTGTTCAAAATTCTAAAATGAAATTTCGTAAGCATTGATGAATGGAACTACCAAATCCTGTGTTTTCACTGCATTGCATAACAGCAGCAGCAGCTAGCCAAACACCAAACGCCAGACCAAAAGTCAGTCAACCTAATATAGATTAATACTAACCAATGATGGCATGAAAAGCTATTAGTAACAGAAGCAGCTTATGTAGTGTCTATTAATTAGCATCAGTACTGACGAAATTTGGTCAACTGATAGAATCTTGATGCTTCTTAGCATTTGTTAAGTCAGTGAATTGACTTGGCAGGACATTCACTGCTGTCTTCAGCATTACAAGTAACACTTTCAAGTTAGTTTAGTACCGTGTTTTTCCAGATCTTCTTCACAGTTTGAGATTGGCACTTTTTTATGCAGCTGTCCCCATCCATAGGCATCACATGACCATATCAGCTCAGTCTTCTCTCTTGCACACTGCGTCTGATGTAGTCATCATCATCATCATCATCATCATCATCGTTTAACGTCCATTTTCCATGCTAGCATGAGTTGAACGGTTTGACCGGGGATCTGGGAAGCCAGAAGGCTGCACCAGGCTCCAGTCTGATCTGGCAGTGTTTCTACAGCTGGATGCCCTTCCTAATGCCAACCACTCCGTGAGTGTAGTGGGTGCTTTTTACGTGCCATCGGCACAGAAGCCAGTCAAGAAGGCGCTGGCATCGGCCACGATCGGTTGGTGCTTTTTACGTGTCACCAACACAGACGCCAGTCAGGTGGCGCTGGAGAAAACATTTACCCTCGGTCATACATGCACACTGACATTGCACATCCCACAAAATATGCAAGCTTCATTTCCTTCAGGCTTTTGCATTCACAACTGACATTTCACTACCATGTACGCACCATAGCTGTACACAAGCATCATACAATCTGCCTTCCAATCTGAAGGAGAGATCCTTGTTATCACTTTGGTGATAGATCTCGTGAACTTTGCCCAGCTGGTTCTCATTCAGGCAACTACACTTTTAGTGATTCCTCCATCACTACTAATTTAGTCACCTTGGTAACAGGAAATTTCTACTATCTCCAAGGAAGTCCTAGGCATTAGAGGAAATCTCTTTCCTGTGTGTTCACAGTGTTTATAGTTCCTGCATCTGTACCCCATACAAAGACTACTTTTACTATTAACCTTCCTCTTATATGTCCATAGCCTGTCTGGGTACACCATATGGAATTTCTATCTACATCTTTCCTATATATTAAGTTAAGTTAAGTTCATTTTTTGGCTCAAAAAGCAAAAGCAAAGCCATGTAGGGGGACATGGAGTTATGTACAAGGAGGGTGTTCATGCAAAGAGTTCAGGCCATTTCTGGTCAAGAGAGTCTTTGAACCGAGCGGTCGTTGGCATCTTCACTATCTCGTCCGGCAGCTTATTCCACGGATCCGCAACCCGGACGGAGAAAGCCCCTCTCCTTCGATTGAGATGAAATCGTTGCAGATAGAGCTTTTCGGAGCGACCCCGCAGCCGACGCTATTGAACAGAGCCTTCTTCTTTCCTGCTTACTAGTACTTTGGCCTTTGCCAAATTTACCCTAAGGCCCTTTGATTCCAGTCCTTGCTTGCACACCTGAATTTCTTCTCGAATTCTGCTATAGATTTAACTATAAGAACAATGTCAACGGCATAGAGAAGTCCCGTGGACAACCAGTTTTAAATTTCTCTGTTATGGATTATAACAAAAGAGATGTTGAAAAGTTCTTGCTTTAAGAATATTGTTGAAATGCTTAGTTGGAGACCTAAATTTCCGAGTTCTTTTATAGGGTTTACAAAAACTGAAGGACCACAGCAATAAGTATGTGAATCTGAGATAGGATTATGTTGAATAAAATCATTAACTGATCCTCCTGTATTTTCTCTTATCCAAAACCAGGAATTTTTCAGCACCCCCTCATATATATTTATATGCATATATGTATGTATACATGTGTGTGTGTGTATGATGGTTGTTCCCATCAGTTTCAATGTTTGAATGTTTGGCTTGATGTATATGTAATGTATATATATATATAAATTCACATGGAGCATGAAAAAGTACAGAATGCTGAAGAGAGAACACATAGTATTTTTAACTCAACAGCTGTTTCTGGGGGCTCAGAATTATGAAATAATCAGAATGAACATAATTAACAGACAAAATGTGCACAACGTCAAGGATATGCAACCAATAAATGGTCACACAGAGACATCACCATAAGACCAGCTTCCTACATCATAACATTCAGTATTCCGTATTTTTTATGTTCCATCATCATCATCATCATCATCATCATTTAACGTCCGCTTTCCATGCTAGCATGGGTTGGACGGTTCAACTGGGGTCTGGGGAGCCCGAAAGCTGCACCAGTCCAGTCAGATCTGGCAGTGTTTCTACAGCTGGATGCCCTTCCTAACGCCAACCACTCCGAGAGTGTAGTGGGTGATTTTATGTGCCACCGACACAGGTGCCAGACGAGGCTGACAAACGGCCACGCTCGGATGGTGTTTTTATGTGCCACCGACACAGGTGCCAGACGAGGCTGGCAGACGGCCACGCTCGGATGGTGTTTTTTATGTGCCACCGACACAGGTGCCAGACGAGGCTGGCAGACGGCCACGCTCGGATGGTGTTTTTATGTGCCACCGACACAGGTGCCAGACGAGGCTGGCAGACGGCCACGCTCGGATGGTGTTTTTATGTGCCACCGACACAGGTGCCAGATGAGGCTGGCAAACGGCCACGATCGGATGGTGCTTGTTACGTGCCCACAGCACGGAGGCCAGTCGATGCGGTACTGGCTACGGCCACGTTCGGATGGTTTTCTTATGTGCCACGTGCCACCGGCACTGGTACCACAAAGGTACAAATTCCATTGATGTTCATCTATTTTGATTTGTTTTGATTTGATTTTATTTTCACTTGCCTCAACAGGTCTTCACAAGTGTCACAAGAAGGAAGGTATGCACAGGTGGACTGACTACGTCCCAGGTAGGGGCCATGGGTTATGGCCTGACTAGTCTTGCCGGGTCTTCGGATGGTGTTTTTATGTGCCACCGACACAGGTGCTAGATGAGGCTGGCGAACGGCCACGATCGGATGGTGTTTGTCATGTGCCCACCGCACTGACTACGGCACTGATGGATTTCTTGTGTGCCACAGGCACTGGTACCACAAGATACAAATTCCATTGATGTTCATCTATTTTGTCTATTTTGATTTGATTTGATTTGATTTTCACTTGCCTCAACCGGTCTTCACAAGTGTCACAAGAAGGAAGGAAGGTATGCACAGGTGGACTGACTAGTCTTGCCGGGTCTTCGGAAGGTGTTTTTATGTGCCACCGACACAGGTGCCAGATGAGGCTGGCGAACGGCCATGATCGGATGGTGTTTGTTACGTGCCCACAGCACGGAGGCCGGTCGATGCGGAACTGGCTACGGCCACGTTCGGATGGTTCTCATGTGTGCCACCGGCACTGGTACCACAAAGATACAGATTCCATTGATGTTCATCTATTTTGATTTGTTTTGATTTGATTTTCACTTGCCTCAACAGGTCTTCACAAGTGTCACAAGAAGGAAGGTATGCACAGGTGGACTGACTACGTCCCAGGTAGGGGCCATGGGTTATGGCCTGACTAGTCTTGCCGGGTCTTCGGATGGTATTTTTATGTGCCACCGACACAGGTGCTAGATGAGGCTGGCGAACGGCCACGATCGGATGGTGTTTGTCATGTGCCCACAGAACGGAGGCCGGTCGATGCGGAACTGGCTACGGCCACTTTCGGATGGTTTTCTCTTGTGTACCACCGGCACTGGTACCACAATGGAATTTATTTGTCTATATATATATTAATATCTATATGCTTGTGTATATGTGTTTATCTTCTGAATATATTTACTTATTTGAATCTACACATATCTCTCACTCTATACATATGTATATCTATGTGTGTGTGTGTGTGTGTTTATATATATCAAGCCTAATCTTAATCCTCTCTCTCTCTCTCTCTCTCTCTCTCTTTCTCTCTATTTATCTATCTATCTACCTATATAAATATATCGAAATCGAAATCAAATTGGATGACTGGCATCCATGCTAGTGAAGCACTAAAAGTACCATACTAGTGAGATCGTTGCCAGAACAACAAGCTAGCCTCCGTGCCGATGGCACGTAAAAAACACCATTTGAGCATGGTTGTTACCTGCATCACCTTACTGGCACTTGTGCTGGTGGCACGTAAAAAAACATTTGAGCGAGGTCGTTGCCAGTGCCGCTGGACAGGCTCCTGTGCAGGTGGCACATAAAAAACACCATTTGAGTGTGGCTGTTGCCAGTACTGCCTGACTGGCCCTCATGACGGTGACACGTAAAAGCACCCACTACACTCTCGGAGTGGTTGGCATTAGGAAGGGCATCCAGCTGTAGAAATTCTGCCAGATCAGATTGGAGCCTGGTGCAGCCATCTGGTTCGCCAGACCTTAGTCAAATCAGCCAACCCATGCAAGCATGGAAAGCGGACGTTAAATGTTGATGATGATGAGATATATATATATATATATATATATAATATATATATATATATATATATATATTGGGGTGGTCTGTACCAATAGATATATATGTGTGTGTATATATCTATAAAACTCATTAGTAGACCAGAAAATAAAAGATACTTCACTGAAAATAAACATGTTTTTATCTTTTAATGGTTTTTAAAACAGCAAAACCATTTTAGTGAAACCCTCTCTCTCTCTCTCCCTCTCTCTCCCTCTCTCTTTCTCCTCTTTTCCTCACTTCACATCTACGCACACATTGATGTGGTTGTTAGCAGTCTGCCTGTCCTTGTTGTTGTTACTGTCTCCTCCTTCTACCCCTGCAGTAGTCATACCACCACCACTACCACCACCACCACCACCACCACCACCACCACCACCACCGCCGCCGCCACTGCCGCCACTGCCGCCACCACCATCATCATCAAGTGATGTTATATCAATGAAAGAACCTCTCAACTCGTTACTTCTGCCCAAACTCAGGAAATCATTGAGTTCCTGAAATCTGTGGTACTTAAATACAGAAGTGTCAGCGAAGAATTTATATTCATTAAGTGCTGAGCTAATTAATAACTGTCGACTCTGTACACTTCATCCGCAGCAATCTGCTGCTACTTCTGCTTCTGCTCCTACTCTTCAACATCACCATCATTGTAATCTACAACCACCTATACCATCAGCATAATGGTGGGCACTAACACCACCACTATAGGCACCATCTTCATCATCATCATCAATATCAGAACCACTGACATGACCACAAACAACACCACCACCACCACCACCACCACCACTACCACCGTTCTCATCATTATTCACATGATCATAACAGAAAATATAAAACAATATATATACATATATATATATATATATATGTCAAGAGTGGCTGTGTGGTAAGTAGCTTGCTTACCAACCACATGGTTCCGGGTTCAGTCCCACTGCGTGGCACCTTGGGCAAATGTCTTCTACTATAGCCTCGGGCCAACCAAAGCCTTGTGAGTGGATTTGGTAGAGGGAAACTGAAAGAAGCCCGTCGTATATATGTATATATATGTATGTGCGTGTATGTTTTGTGTGTCTGTGTTTGTCCCCCCAGCATTGCTTGACAACCGATGCTGGTGTGTTTACGTCCCCGTTACTTAGCGGTTCGGTAAAAGAGACCAATAGAATAAGTACTGGGCTTACAAAGAATAAGTCCCGGGGTCGAGTTGCTCGATTAAAGGCGGTGCTCCAGCATGGCCGCAGTCAAATGACTGAAACAAGTAAAAGAGTAAAAGAGAGAGTATGTATGTATATATATTCATTCATTTATTTGGTTACAATTAAATGACTGCAGAAGCTATTATGTAACGTATATTCCAAAATGGGTTGATGTTATCATCCATGGCCATTGACATGAGGTTTGATTTCTCACCTGCATGTTGTTGAAACAGTTGTAGACCACGGAATAAATTTAATGCCTGCTACTCCATTCTTATGGTATACACACATACGCACATGCAGGCACACACACATACACATGTGCACGTGTGTGTACACACACTAACACATGCACACACATATATATATATATATATATATATATATAATCCCAGCTGTTTCTTCTTGAAGCACATCTGCTTATTCCATTATCACAAACAATGTGTATCCATAGTTGCTGCTGTGTGTCTGCACATGGATGTGTGTGTATCTTTCTCTTTCCTTCATTGGGGCTGTTTGTGCTGCTCCTGATTAACATCCAGACATAAACACTTCATCCAAATGTGATTTTTGTATTATAAAATTTTTCATCACCATCATCATCATCATCATCATCATCATCATCATCATCATCATCGTTTAACGTCCGTTTTCCGTGCTACCATGGGTTGGACGATTCAACTGGGGTCTGGGAAGCCAGAAGGCTGCACCAGGCTCCAGTCTGATTTGGCAGTGTTTCTACAGCTGGTTGCCCTTCCTAACGCCAACCACTCCGAGAGTGTAGTGGGTGCTTTTTACGTGCCACCGGCTTTCATTGATGAAATTTTAATAGGAAATTCCTCACATATCTGACATGTAAATTTTTGTACTTCCATTTAGCAAACAAAACATGTGTAATGGCAAATATAAAATCCAAAAGCATTTCCAATTTCCTGGCAGGGGTCATACACTATTAATGTTAATATGAGATCACCATGTCACATACATATGGTTGTGATGCATGTGCCTGGTGTACCCCTATCAGACGGGTAATCACGATGGGTATATTTTACACCAGTGTCACTTTGATGGCATGCACTGCTCTCTCACTCAATAATAATAATAATAACAATAATCCTTGGATGGAGTTTAATAAGCATTTAATTAAAGGTTTATCAATTCCATCATCCAAGGATTATTGTTGTTATTATTATTATATTTATCCTACGTAATATCAGTATAACTTGATGCGACACCGAAAGACTGGTTCACTGGTCAACATCAATGGACAGTGGTCAGCATAATGGAATAGGAGCATTGTTTGCATGTTCAAAACGTTTCCGACAAACTAATTTAAAAGATTCGAGTGTGTATGTATGTATCCATGCATATATATATATATATATATATATATATATGTATATATATATAGGGCGGTGAGCTGGCAGAATCGTTAGCATGCCGGGCGAAATGCGTAGCCATATTTCGTCTGTCATTATGTTCTGAGTTCAAATTCCGCCGAGGTCGACTTTGCCTTTCATCCTTTCGGGGTCGATAAATAAAGAACCAGTTTCGCACTGGGGTCGATGTAATCGACTTGATCCGTTTGTTTGTCCTTGTTTGTCCCCTTGTGGGTAGTAAAAAAATGTATATATATATATTGGAATTGAAATCAAAATCGCTCAAAAATCAATGGAAATTGTAGTTGTGGCACCAGTGCTGGTGGCACATAAAAGAACAATCCGAACGTGGCCGTTGCTAGCGCTGCCCCGACTGGCCTCCGTGCCGGTGACATGTAAAAAGCACCAACCGATCGTGTCCGTTGCCAGCCTCGCCTGGGACGTTAAAAAACACCCACTACACTCACGGAGTTGTTGGCATTAGGAAGGGCATCCAGCTGTAGAAACACTGCCAGATCAGACTGGAGCCTGGTGCAGCCTCCTGGCTTCCCCGGTCGAACCGTCCAACCCATGCTAGCATGAAAGCGGACGTTAAACGATGATGATGATGATATATATATATATATATATATATACATATACACACACATATATACATATAATAAATATGTTATGTGACTGTGACTTCAAGGTTTCAGCCTGTTAACCTTCATCAGTCTGAAAATATGTTACTCTGCAAAATGTATTGAATAATTCTTCAGTTTATCAAATTGATTTAATTAAAACTCTGCATAAAAACGAACATATATGAAATGTGTGTGTGTGTGTGAGAGAGAGAGAGAGAGAGAGAGAGAGAGAGAGAGAAAGCCTTTAACAGTGTTCCTCACTCTCTCCTCTGGTGGTTACTGTGGAAACTAAGTGTGGGCAAATGGTTGGTGAAAACCATCTGAGCCATGTACAAAGGTGTGGTCAGTGACAGGTAAGTTGACGATAGGTTCAACACAAATTAAACATGCAGGTAGAATTTCCCCAGGGCTCATTTGTCGGTCTCCTCTTGTCTGTCATACTCCTCCAGGTCATAACAGAGGAGTTCAAAACTGGTTGCCATGGAAGCTCCTCCGTGCTAAGGATCTTGTTCTTATTGCTGAATCTGTGATATAATTAGAAATGAAAGATCAGATGTGGAAACAAAATCTGGAATCAAAGAGCCTTAACCCTTTCAATACTGTATTTATTTTGAGATGCTGCGTTTCTTTCAATTACTTTAAATATAAGAAAGGATTTAGTAAAATAATAACTTAGTTATCATGAAGCTAGTGAAGGCGCATGGCTCAGTGGTTAGAGCGTCGAGCCTACGATCGTGTGGTTGTGAGTTCGAATCTCAGACCAGGCTGCGTGTTATGTTCTTGAGCAAGATACTTTATTTCACGCTGCTCCAATTCACTCAGCTGTAGAAATGAGTTGCGACATCACAAGTGCCAAGCTGTATCAGCCCTTGCCTTTCCCTTGGATAACACTGGTGACGTGGAGAGAAGAGGCCGGTATGCATGGGCGACTACTGGTATTCTGTAAACAACCTTGCCCGGACATGTGCCTGGGAGGGTAACTTTCTAGGAGCAATCCCATTGTCAGTCATGACTGAAGGAGGTCACAGCAGTGTTAGGAACATAAATTGTGACCAAGGTTTGGTGGAAGATTTTAATTCAGAACTTATGAAAACAAGACGTTCATACTCAGAGCCAGAGCCGGTTTCAGCCGGGTTAGTAACAAAAGGGTTAAGGTTATCTTAGCAATGACCAAAGTTCTAGTAAGCCAGAAATAGACAAAACATTTATCTCTTTAGAAAATGGCTGAGTTCAATATGTAGAAAAGTTTAGAGAAATTCCATGGGGTTCGCCCTGTGCCAACTTGAGACTTTATAAGAACTGCAGTGGAATCACAAAATGACAATAGTGAAAGTAGATTTGTGGTAGCTGTGCAGGAACAATACACACAGAAAACAGATTTTCTCAAATGCTTAGAAGGATTCTTAGAGATAGCAGATGGTTTCTGTTACCTAATTAGCAGTGGAGGAGGATGCGCTGAAAGCATAGTCACTAGAATAAGAATAAGTAAGTGGAAGTTTCCGAAAACTATTACCTCTGTTAGTAACTAAAGCCAGATTGTATGATGCTTGTGTATGAACAACAGTACCGCATGGTAGTGAATCTTGTGCTGTGGATGCAGAGGACATGCGAAGGCTAGAAAGAAATGAAGCTATCACACGCAGATAAATGTGCGATATCAGTGTGCAAGAACAAAAAGGAGCAAATGGAGAGAAAAATTGAACATAAAAAGCAACAGATGCAAGAGAGAAAACTGTGCTGGTGTGGTTGTGTGAGGTGCATGAATTAGGACACCTGTATAAAGGAAGCACCAATCGCTAAATGTGAATGGAACCTTTAGCAGAAGGAAACTCAAGAAAACGTGGAATGAAGGAATAAAGAATGATCTCGAGATGTTGAGTCTTATGAAGGAGATGACACAAGATTGAGACGATTGATGATTTACTGTGCTTCAGAAACCCCATCCTCTTTGGCACAAATTAAACCCTAAATGCATATTATCCATGTGTGTCTCTGCTACCAATCTGTCCCCAACATGTCTCTTCCTTATGGCTATTCTTCCTAACACTTCCCCTCCATCCCTCTTCTGACTACAGTACTTTTCATGCATCTACTATAACTATACAAGAGTGGAACTGAGTATATTTCATTCCCCACCTCTTTTGTGCTTCCACTCATCCTCCTCGGGGCCACTTCATTCTCGCATTCTCAATATCATACCCAACCATCTTATTTTTTACTGAACATCTTCTCCATCTCCACTCTTCCCCTTTACACCCTCTCATTCTGCTAATGGCAGTTCCCACTACTTATATTGACCTCCCACTACTTTTACCCCTATGTATCTCAAACTTCATCTCTGTCACTGTACATCTCTTGCACATCATTTCCCACTCTTCACATCATTTGTGCTGTCACCTATCACATACCTGTCCTGATCCTATTTCCTCCAATTTTCTCTTCCAAACTGGTATTCCCCATCGACCACATCTCTACTTGTGTTCACCATTCACTGCATTCATATTTATCCCTACTTCTACCCATCTGCCACTCTCCTTACAAACTCTTGTCAACTCACCTACCGGGTCATTCTGCCCAATCCTCTGGACTGCTTCTCTTATGTTCACCTTCCTGATATACTGGGGTAGTCATGTATCTCCTCTACTGCTAGACTCCTGTTTCTATCCCTTTGACATACTTTAACCTCTTACCACCCGGCATAAAGCTACTTCTTTCAATAGTACACCACCCTCTTACGCTGTATGGACACCTTGCATTACACTCCTCTGTATTGGATCATCATGTGGTTTGAAAGCCAAGTCCTTTAGAGGAGCTTCCTGTGACAGCCAACCAAATCCATATCTTATACTACAAATATATGATCACCTGTAGAGATGCATCACCACTATTGGATACTCCTAAACCAGTTGCTAAGTATTCCACCCGTGAGGGATTGATGCTAGAAGGGTCAAAACAATTGTCGTGATTAATAAACATTTTCGGATCTTCCATCTTCTGTCTCTCACATTATATACACATACACATACATTAGGAGTGGCTGTGTGGTAAGTAGCTTGCTTACCAACCACATGGTTCTGGGTTCAGTCCCACTGTGTGGCACCTTGGGTAAGTGTCTTCTACTATTGCCTCGGGTTGACCAAAGCCTTGTGAGTGGATTTGGTCAACGGAAACTGAAAGAAGCCCGTCGTATATATGTATGTGTGTGTATATGTCTGTGTGTCTGTGTTTGTTCCCCCAACATCATTTGGCAACTGATGGTGGTGTGTTTACATCCCCGTAACTTAGCGGTTCAGCAAAAGAGACCGATAGAATAAGTACTAGGCTTACAAAGAATAAGTCCTGAGGTCGATTTCTTCGACTAAAAGCGGTGCTCCAGGATGGTCGCAGTCAAATGACTGAAACAAGTAAAAGAGTAAAAGAATATATATTTATTTATTTTGTTTTTTATTTATATATATCTTTAATATAACAAAAACATCAACAACTGCGATGCCATCACACACATACACACTGACCGAGACATATGTACTTACAGTTCCTCACAGCCTTTCTCTCCACCTCTTCATATTTTCACAACTGTCTAAGGAGAGAGGTCAATGGTTAAGGTTGGTCATTAGAGCAGTGACTGACATTGAGACAAGTCTTAAAAGAACTGCCTTAGCTGATGGTCATACACAACAACACCACCACCACCACCGCCACTACCACTAACAACAACAACAACAACAACTACTACTACTACTACTACTACTACTACTACTCCTACTACTACTACTACTACTACAGTTATAGTAACACAACAGTGACACACAATGTCACTTTGTCAGTTCCTCTCTCACATTAGTTAAAACTGGGATACAGAGTCTAAAACATCAACACACCTCTACTACTACTACTACTACTACTACTACTACTACTACTACTACTACGACTACTACTGCTACTACTGCTACTACTACTACTACAGTAGCCAGTCAAATAAACAGCAAAGTAGATCTATGAACGACAGTAAAGTAGATCTACCGGTTGGTCCTCTACCAAGTGTGTTGGTAAAGTCCACAGTTGAGATTCTAGCGATCCAGGCTGGCTGCAATACCAATATGGTACAGGCGGTGTCGGATGACGAAGGTAAGTAAAGACCGACATACTCATATACCTGGCCCTAAATATCTTTGCCTCTCTTCAACACCTTATAACACTGTCTATATGTAATTGCCCTTATTATTGTAGTTGTTGCTAAATAGGTGCATTTAGGACTGCTTGCTCGGAACTTTACACACACAATTGTGTGTGCGTGTGTGTGTGTGTGTGCGTGTATTGAGAGATTCACACACATATCACATATACACAACTTATATGCTTACAAATATTTATATATATCTATATATGTATGTATATGTATATCTATATATATAAGTATTCAAATGTGTGTGTAATTTTATTTTTTTTATTTATTTTATCCCAACTAAGGGATAATATCTATCCAATATTCTGCTGGTAAAATACCCGATTATTAATACTCTTATTTATATTTATATTTATTTATATTTATAACTTAACCTTATGTACTTTCTAAAATCTCTGACAAAGCTTAGAGAAACACCCAAGTACCTCAACTTCATCTACCTATTACTTCAGTCTACTGGAGTAATAAAGGTGGAATGAGGTATTTTTACCTCTTGGCTGAAACAGCTGTAAGTTATTTTCTCAATTTATATTCATGTTTGTTATTTTATAATAATTACTGGTATCCTTATATATTGATATATTTTATATCTTATATGTAAAGCATAATATGTTATACATGTATGTATATTATTGTAAGTTGTTGGCATCCTTTTTGTCTCGGGAGACAATGGAGTTGCGCATGAAATAGTCTAGTCCGGCTTTTACATTTCATGTCCTAATACATTTCCTGCTGTGGCTGTGTAGTCCTATCCTAGACAAACACTCCCTCTGGCAGGTACCGCAAATGTAGCGAAGACTGTTCCTGGCTGGTTGTAATGCCATAGTTTCTTGTTGACGTCTTTTCTTGTCTTTCCATTTCTCCTCTCTCTCTCTGTCACTCCTTTGTATTCCCAGAGAGAGAGAGAGGAGAAATATTCTTGTAAGTATCAGTTTAGTAAATAAATAAGTTAACGTAATATAATGTCTAAAAGTTGATGAACCACCTATTGATCCCCTCCATTTTCTTATTGCTATATATTTATATATATATATATATATATATATATATATATATATATATATATATATATATTATATATATATATATATATATATACATACATACAAACATACATACTTACATACACTGGGTATCCCTCCCCAAAAATATATATACAATGAACGCGTATTAATTCAACGTTTATTAAAATATATTTCATATGGACAGAATTTGATTATTTTATTGGAGACCTGTTTTAAAAACTGAAATCCATTCTGGCTAAGGCTGATAACATGAAGCAGTGAAATCATAAATAATAAGAAGAAACATTTTGTTTGATATTTTTGTGCATTCCCATTCAAGTGCAGCCCTCAATTCATGCAATGTTGTCATTTTTGTACCATAAACTTTATCTTTTAAGTATCTGTATAGTTGTGTGGGGTCCATTAAGGGTATTCTTCTGAACTTCTTTGTCCATTCACCTGTTTGAGAAAGTTCTCATCAAGGTATGTTCTTGCATTGTTAGAGTAGTGTTGGAGTGCCTAATCTTGTTGGAAATTAAATTCTACATCTTCAGACGTTTTGAATACTTGGCATGACAGATTGTTACAATAAGTCCAAGGGGGTCGGCCACAGTACCATCATAAAAGAACAGTCTGATTAATCCATTTGATGCAAAGCCGCACCATACTGTAAATCCTGATAAATTAGCATGATGATGATGATGATGATGATGATGATCTTCTGTAATATGCAGATTCTCAGGTGCCCAGTAGGTGCAAATGTGGTGGTTATTGAGCCATTTAACTTAAATGTACCCTCATCACTCCAAAACAAACTGAACATCTTCACATGTTCAAAGTACCACTCAAAAAGTTCCAATCTTCCACCCGGACAGACTGTTCTTGGAATTTCTATTCATGAACTATTCTTGGAATGAAACTTTTCCAGTGACAATGCTTTGATGTAATTGATGCTTCATTTTGAAATTTCTGTCTCATAACTTGCTCACTGCGAAGATTTTCTTCAACTCTGCTTATGTATTTCTGGTACCCTTTCTTGCTTTGTGGGGCTTGTCAATGTCTGCAGTCTTCCGGAACATTTTTTGTAAGCATTCTGAAAAGTTCTGTCCACTTCATACTTATTTCTGATTTGAGCAGAGGTAGATCTGCTCAAAACTCCCTTGTCTTTGCATCACAACTGCATTCTACATTTTCAAACATCCAGGAGTACTTTAGGATAATTTCCTTTTTCCAAAGCTCTATTCCTTACTTCTAATGGGTTAAATCAGTGGCTCTCAAGTAGGGTCCAGTATGGCCCTTAGGGGTCCATCAAAAATTTTATTGTTAAATTTATGTTCAATTAATTGCTTGTGCTTCTACAATGCACAAAACATTGCAGTTTTTTTATGCAATTCCTAATAATATTTAATTCTATAAATACAGAAGGATTGAGCACCATCCGAGCATGATCATTGCCAGAGCGGCTAACTGGCTTCCGTGCCAGTGGCATGTAAGAGGCACCATTCGAGTGGGATCGTTACCAGTGTCACCTTACTGGCACCTGTGCCATTCGCATGTGTAAAAAGATTCGAGCGAGGTTGTTGCCAGTACCGCCTGACTGGCCCCTGTGCCGGTGGTATGTAATAGCACCCACTACACTCTCGGAGTGGTTGGCATTAGGAAGGGCATCCAGCTGTAGAAACTCTGCGAGATCAAGATTGAAGCCTGGTGCAACCATCTGGTTTGCCAGGCCTCAGTCAAAATCGTCCAACCCATGCTAGCATGGAAAGCGGACTTAAACGATGATGATGATGATCTTTTTTTTTATATATACATTTAATGGCTATGGAGCTCCAATAAAGTAAATTAGAAATTGAAGGGGTCCATAGACAAAAAAAATGATCTGGAAACACTGGGTTAAATCTAAAAAGAAAATGAAAATTGAGTTCTCAGCTGTTAAAGTGGGTATACATTTTTGGGGACACCCTGTATGCTTGTGCGTGTATGTGTAATAATAGTTACATCATAGAACAGTCATCAAGATTTTAAAACACACGAAAAGCTGTCATTTCTTTGTAGAATCGTTTGTTATGTGAGAATGTCTGCCACTTCCCCTTCTCCACTGACACAGTTCTGCATCATTTCCACTGCATCTCTACTTTCGTCTCCTTGAAGTTGCAGTGGATGAAGTAGGTTACAAAAGTACAGGGAAAGATGTACCCCTTTATAATAAATTCCAACATTATACAGAAAACTAATGCAACAGTTTTTGTGTTGCTTATAAATTGTTAAAATGACTCCCGTTTCAGCTAACCCTTTCGTTACCAACCCGGCTGAAACTAGCTCTGGCTCTGTAGTACAAATGTCTTG
>NC_043019.1:5646567-5666567 GCF_006345805.1 Octopus sinensis | reverse complement strand
TGAGTATTGAACAGTCTCTGGCTATTACATAAAGATATCAAATGGGTTAACTGGATGCTCCACAAGGATACTGTGAATGGCCTTAATTTCAAAATGGCACCAACATATGACAAATGAAAGCCTTTATGGAGATCTGCCAAAAGTTTAGTGAGAAGATCAGGCAAAGAGGACTGTGACAATTTGGTCACTGCATGCACTGCCCTGAGCTGGAAGCATCCAAATTAGTCTTGTGGAACCCACTTCATGGTGATGTAAGAAGAGGCAGTCGTTGTCACACTTACATCAGCAACTTGATCACAGACACTGGGATGGAATGTATCCATGACCCCAAGGCAGTGATGATGGACTGAGAAGTGTGGCGGGTGGACTTTGCTGCTGCTGCAGCCTAGGTTGGAACCTGGCCATAATAATAATAATAATCATAATGATATTGAAAGATGTACACCCAGACATCTCATCACCACCATCTTTTTTACCTTTCCAACTGGGGTAGCCATCTTTCTCCTTTACAGTAAAGCCACCTGTTCCTGTCCCTCTATCATACTTTAACTTCTCAACACCTGGCACAAAGCCACCTCCCCCACTCACTTGAGGGGCCCTTATCTTGTGTGTTACTTGGTGACTGCACTAGTACCAGTGCTACGCACAAGTACCCAGGTCACTCCACAAAGCGGTAGGCATTAGGATGGGCATCCAACCAGAGCTCAGCACACTGAATCCTATCAAATTTTTCGACCCTTACTTGCATGGAATGCATGGAAGGTGCATGTTAAATGACGATGATATTTACATGTATGTGTGTGTGTGCGTGTATGTGTGTGGGAGAGAGAGAGGGGGGGAGAGCATGTATTTATATATATATATATATATATATATATACATATATGGTAAGTAGCTTGCTTACCAACCACATGCTTCCGGATTCAGTCCCACTGCGTGGCATGTTGGGCAAGTGTCTTCTACTATAGCCTCGGGCCAACCAAAGCCTTGTGAGTGGATTTGGTAGACGGAAACTGAAAGAAGCCCATCGTATATATGTATATATATATTTATGTGTGTATGTATGTTTGTGTGTCTGCGTTTGTCCCCCTAGCATTGCTTGACAACCGATGCTGGTGTGTTTACGTCCCTGTCACTTAGCGGTTCGGCAAAAGAGACCAATAGAATAAGTACTGGGCTTCCAAAGAATAAGTCCCGGGGTCGATTTGCTCGACTAAAGGCGGTGCTCCAGCATGGCCACAGTCAAATGACTAAAACAAGTAAAAGAGTAAAAGAGTAAAAGAGTAAAAGAGTATATATAGTACATATGAAGGCACGTGGCTTAGTGGTTAGGGTGTTCGGCTTACGATTGTAAGGTCGTTAATCTAAGATGGAAAGAGGTGATGGTGGTTGGCAACTGGCCGTAGAACATCAAGAACCTCAGAGAATCTCTTTTAACCCATGCAAGCATGAAAGACTGGTTCTTAAATTGAGGACAATTAAGTATATATGTGTATATATGTGTTTATGTGAACATGTGAACTACATTTATTTGAAAATATCAGAAAAAGAAAGTTAAAACGAAAATAGAACATAGGTTATAAATAAAAATTATGTAAACGAATAAACACACATATTTCATAATTAGTCATTTAACGAGCCATCTATATCATATAGTAACGCAACGAGAAGCTGAGTTAGTAGCACTTCAAGTGGTTAAATGGTTAAAGTGCTATGAGGTCATTTAATATAACTATTTTAATGACTTCACCTCAACGAATCTTATTAATTATGTTGTATGTTTGGTGAAACATCTAAAATAACGAGGCAAACTGTTACAGAATCTTACATACACACACACACACACAGACACACACACAACACACACACACACACACACACACATAAACAATAGAACATAGGTTATATATTCACTTTGAAGGAATTCCTTTCCTTAGTTTACTATTACACACACACACACACACACACACACACACACACATGTGCACCGCGTGCAAACATATATGCTTATATTTTACAAAACATATACTTATTTACATATATATATATATATATATATATATGTTACATACCAACAAATGTGTGTGGATATATATATATATATATATATATATGTGTGTGGATATATTATATAAGATATATATATATATATATATATATATATATACATACATATATAATACATATATATACATATATATACATACATACTATATATTATATATATATATATATATAGGAGATGTACTCGCATAGCACCTTCCCGCTGCAATTGTTATATATATATGTATGTATAATATATATGTATGTATGTAAATATATATATATATATATATATATATATATATATTTTATATATATATGTATAGATAACCATCCTCTCACACTGTCTCCGATGAAGGGATATAATTAATAAATATCCTGGAATAGCTGTAAGACCTTCTAATCTATAATGTTCTAATATCTACACAGCCTTGGTTTTTTATTTCATTACAGAAAAAATTCTATATATATATATATATATATATATATATATATTATTTATTTATTTATTTATGGGTATGTGTCTGTATGTGTCCCCCACCCCAGTGTTAATGTGATTACATCTATGTAACTTAGTGGTTCAGCAAAAGAGACCACAAGAATAAGTATTAGGCTTAAAGAAAAAAGTCCTGGAGATGAGTTGTTTGACTAAAACCCTTTAAGGCAGTGCCCCAGCATGGCCATAGTCTCATGAGAGAAACAAGTAAAAGATAAAAGATATTTATATATATATATATAGATAAGAAAGTTGGTTTGTGAAAGCATGTGGGTGAATATATAAAAAATAGTAAAGAGTCAAAAAACAACAGAAGGCTTAAATGTTAAAAAATATATATATTTGCGTCAATATGTCTGAAGAATATTAGAAAATTTTTTTTAAAAGTTTTTTTTCCTTATAATGACATAATTTTTAAAGAAAGAGCGGTTTCGCATTTAGCTTTTCAAATTTCTTTAAAATTTTCTAATATTCTTCAGACATATTGACGCAAATATATATATTTTTTAACATTTAAGCCTTCTGTCGTTTTTTCACTCTTTACTATTTCATATATATATATATATATATATATATATATATATATATTGGCCTGGTCACTTAGCCAGCAGGGTGGTGTCATTCGAAGGCTAAAACAATGTGAAGCACATTGTGACCAGCGATGTGTAGCAACATCTGATAGCCTGGTCGGTCACGGTAATCACGGTGATATATATATACATATAGAGACGCACATTAAAAAGGAGAGCACTCTGTCAGTTTCTCTGACAAGTGTTCCAGTTGACATGATCTACCAAACAGCCAACTCATGAAATTAACGTTCAAGTGACTGAGCACTCCACAAACAGACATAGATTTAATGTAGTTTTCAGGGAGATTCTTAATGTTACATGGCTGACCCTTGAATTAAATTCCAGGTACAACCCATTTCTGTCAGCTGAATGGACAGAAGCAATGTGAAACAAAGTGTTTTGCTTACCAGGAATTGAACTCAAGACATTACTTTCCTGAGCTGAATACTCTGGCCACGAAGTCATGTGACTTCACCATACATACGTATATAGGTGGATAGGTAGTTATAATATATATATATATATGTGCATGTGTGTGTTGCTTGTGTGTGTGTGTGTGTGTGTGTGTATGATTACCTCCAACAAATACCAGACAAACCACACACACACAGCCGGATATGTCTCTGAAAGCAATAACTCACTACTGAAATGGGCTATGGTGCCCAAGAGCTGATTGGGTATCTCTTCCAGCTATTAAATTAGACATGGCCTGGACTAACTTCGGCCACAACTTATCTAAGTAATCTAAGTAATTTATATATATATATAAGGAGTGGCTGTGTGGTAAGTAGCTTGCTAACCAACCACATGGTTCCGGGTTCAGTCCAACTGCATGGCATCTTGGGCAAGTGTCTTCTACTATAGCCCCGGGCCGACCAATGCCTTGTGAGTGGATTTGGTAGACAGAAACTGAAAGAAGCCTGTCGTATATATTTATATATATATATGTGTATGTGTGTGTGTTTGTGTGTCTGTGTTTGTCCCCCTAGCATTGCTTGACAACCGATGCTGGTGTGTTTACGTCCCCGTCACTTAGCGGTTCGGCAAAAGAGACCAATAGAATAAGTACTGGGCTTACAAAGAAGTCTCGGGGTCGATTTGCTCGACTAAAGGCGGTGCTCCAGCATGGCCACAGTCAAATGACTGAAACAAGTAAAAGAGTAAAAGAGTATATACATATTGCTGTATTTAGGAAAGGTCATTTTGCCAGTTTAGCCAATAAAAACACATGCACTATATATTTGGTGTTACTTTGCTTCAGCGTTATTTATTTTTTTACATTAATCTTAATCTTATTTCGGCCGGAGTTCTTTCGTCACACTCCTGTGACCTCATCAGTGGTCCTTTTGTTTTCTTCTTTCTTATTTATGTGTCTCTCCTTACTAACCGCCAGCCATTTTGTATTTCTATTGTATGTGTCTTCATTTGCGCATGCATATATCTCTATGTGCGTCTATGTTTAGTTAGTGTGTGTGTGTGTGGTTAAATGCCTGTAATATTTGTATCTTCTGTTTATATACGTTCGTGTAATTTGTTTTTGTTTATTCTTATTTTGTTCATGTGTTTACACCCACTTATTATTATTATTATTACATATGCTTGTATGTATGTATGTATAAACAACAATAGTAGTAATAATAATAATAAAAAAAAATAAAATCTTGCACAACAATATAAAACGTATATATATACATATATATATCTATATTTATATATATATATATATATATATATATATATATATATATATAATATGACTAATCATTTTGAATTCTCGTGAAATTGTCCTGCCCGCCTACATTCTACGTGCCAAAATAGAAATAGCTTTTTGGGGGTTTGAGATTTAGCTCCCAATTCTAGCATCATGGAAAACCACTTGGTGGCTTTTCCTTAGTGTATAACTCTTATACACACATATAATATAATAATATTTACAGTCTACAGACATTTTCACTCACGCTAGCAACTGGTGAAAAATTAATATCTATTTTTTACCTTATATATATGCATAGATATATATGTATATATATGTGTATATATATATATATACATGTGTGTGTTCATATATATATAAATATACTGGTATAGATATGTGTGTGTGTGTACGTATATATATATATATATATAGTGGAGGCGCAATGGCCCAGTGGTTAGGGCAGCGGACTCGCGGTCATAGGATCGCGGTTTCAATTCCCAGACCGGGCGTTGTGAGTGTTTATTGAGCGAAAACACCTAAAGCTCCACGAGGCTCCGGCAGGGATGATTGGTGATCCCTGCTGTACTCTTTCACCACAACTTTCTCTCACTCTTACTTCCTTTTCTGGGTACCGGTATTTCAAAGGGCCGGCTTGTCACTCTCTGTGTCACACTGAATATCCCCAAGAACTACGTTAGGGTACACGTGTCTGTGGAGTGCTCATCACTTACACGGTAATTTCACGAGGCAGGCTGTTCCGTTGATTCGGATCAACGGAACCCTCGTCGTGGAACCGACGGAGTGCTTCCATCCATATAGTATATATATATATAATATATATATAATGTGATTGGTAAATATAAATATGAATTAATATAAATAATATATATAAATATAAAAGTAAAAGATATGCAATTTAAAAATATAAAGATTTAAATATATAGATGTTCATGAAAGTAAAATATGCATATATATACATACAATAAAAAAAAAAGAAATATGTGAATAAGAATATATATATGTACAAATATATATATACACACAAGCATATATATGTACATATATATATACGTAAATGTGTGTGTGTATATATATATATATATATATATATATATATGTATGTATGTATATGAATATATGATGGGCTTCTTTCAGTTTCCATCTACCAAATCCACTCACAGAGCTTTGGTAAGCATGGGGCTATAGTAGAAGAAACTTGCCCAAGGTGCCATGCAGTGGTACAGAACTCAGAACCATGTGTTTGGGAGACAAGCTTCTTGGCACATAACCACACCTATGCCTATGTGTGTATATATATATATATATATATATATATTTATATATTGAATTGGTAAAAATGTATATATATATATAGGTTTTGTAATATCTGTTGTGTATATATATATAATATATATATATTATATATATATATATATATATATATATATATAATATATATATATATTATGTAATGTATGTATGCTTGCCACTAAACCATTTTTTTTACTTCTCTCTCTCTTTATTTTCGTTGTGTTCCTTTCTGTTGAGACCGTAAATCTTGAAATGTAAAAGGCTTTCTCACCTTCCTGATTGTTAAACTAATACAACACATGTTTTGTTGTTTTACATACCTGTCTTCACCTTTTTTCTTTTGTAAATTCCAAGTATAATATATAATATATATATATAATATATATATATATATATATATAACACACTTATGGCTAGATGTATATATATTCATATAACATATATAAAATAATACACATATACTCATATATAACATATATACATCCATACATATATAATATATATATATATATAAATATATTATATATTTGCATATTTGTAAGTAAACAAACTCATCACACACATGTGAACATGCATAATTTCCCTTTCATGTAAACGTTCGTATACCACCAGTTATACCACAGTAATTTTTTGTATCAAGGCCACCTGTAATTATATAAAGGCAAACAAACAAAGAAAGAGAAAGCTTTTGTTGACTGTTGCCATTTATTTTCAAATAATTCCCATGATGCTTTAGTTAAAAAATTCGTTGACGTTCCATATCTTTTTTTTTTCTCTAATTTTGAAATAAGTTACCATCCCTAATATAGTACTTATTAAGTACAGCAAATAGTTAGTATAACAGATTTAATATTTATTAATCTCTACCTGAAATAGGTAAAATTTCACCACCACCACCTCCAGGAACAGGTATAAATTCAGTTTTGTTTTTAAATTTATTTCATAATTTCACACTTGTTTCCAGTTTTGAGTTATTACACAAAATTGTTTGGTCTGTTCTAGTTGTTGAATTTTTAAGCCGTTCAGTATAACATTTTGTTGTTGTGGTTCTGTTCTAGTTATCACAGCGTTTGTAGCACCAAAGTTGAAATCCTTTTGTTGTGATGTTGTGGTGTTTGTTTTATATGTGTGACTGTATATACATATATATATATAGACATGTGGATATATATATAGTAACAGTATATATAGATATATATATATATATATAATATATATATATATAACATATATACAGTCACACATATAAAAACAACACCAATATATATATATATATATATATGTATATATATATGTATATGTATATATATGTGTATGTATATATATGTGTATGTATATATATGTGTATGTATATATATGTATATGTGTATATTTATGTATATGTATATATATATGTATATTTATGTATATGTGTGTGTGTGTGTGTATGAATATATATATCCTTTAAGTCTGTTTATGTGACACATTTTTGCGTGCATTCATAAAAGTCCCCAAGGTATCTATTCCAGCTTCTACTTATTGTTTCCATCTTCCAAAGTAAATTTATGGGAAGGATATTATTCTGGTTCTGGTATAGTGTAGGATGAATATAATAACAAGAACATTGGATGGGAATTCGTAAATCCTTAAAGGATTTACGAATTTCCATCCTAATCTCTTGTTTTTACTGTGTATATACATACATACACACACACACATATGTATGCACACATATATAAATGTGTGTGTGTGTATTATAATTAATTACTTATTATTATTTATTTATTATATAATATTTAGGTAGATTATGAGATAACAATTACTTATATATAATTAATAATAATATTGATTGTGACTTCTGATTTTTTTCCCCCGCTGCTTTCATGGATTCCATCCAATTCCATTGTTATTAACTGATTACACAACCATGGCCACCACCCCTATGGATGCATTTGCAGTTACTCTCTTGATAGAGCTTGGTGATCTTGACTATTGATTTCCTAAGATCCCTCTGCTCAGCATCAATGTAAGAAGCACCATTGGCTCGTCTGAGCTCTTGTGCTACCACTTTACAATTTACGATGCTACGGTCCAATGACTTTGCCATATCCCTTGTAGGGTGGCTGAACGGGTCCTATGCCTTGCCAAATGGTAGCCCCTAACCATGCAGGGCATAGCTGTTACACTGTATACCTGTATACTTGCATACCCTGTCCACCAAAATGCTCTGTCCATCAAGATTGCCCTCTCTTATTTCTTCTCTGTTTTGGTGCTCTGCTTGTCAGGATGATGTCATAATCATAGTGTTAGATATAGAGGTGGTGGTCACCATTGGAAGCAGAGGTGATTGTCAGCATTAGAAGTAGGAGCAGAGGTCACCATTAGAAGCAGAGGTGGTCATCATCATTGGAAGAAGGGTTGGCGGTCACCATTTTTGAAGAGGACTGAGGAGTAAAAGAGGGATTCATTCAAAACAGCAAGTCTGTAGGTTTGTAACAGGACCTGAAGAGGCAGATATATACAGGACAGTGGTTTCTGTCGGCAGATCAAGGACCCACTTGAAGTGCTTGTGTCTGGACCAGCCTTGACCTCTAGGTGCCATGCAGTGGGACTGAACTCAGAACCATGTGGTTGGGAAGCAAACTTCTTAGCACCCAGCTACACCTGTGCCTGACTAAATTGGAATATACACCCTTTCACTTCCTATGGATGGGACAGGTTCTGCTGGTCAACCACTCCTTTTATTGCTTAGGTCCACAATGTCTGTTGTGTAAATCCCCTTTGTGCTGTCCCCATGTACTACATGCCTCTGTATGTGTGTGCATGGAGTGTAAAGGGGTCATGAGAGAATGTACTAAACAATATTCGCCGACAGATACATGGGCTCACATCCTGTGTGTTATAGTATCAGACATACAGACATTACAATCTCTCTCTCTCTCTCCCTCTCTCTCTCTCTCTCTCTCTCTCTCTCTCTCTCTCTCTCTCTCTCATCCTCCCTCCTTGGGAAAGAGCAGTTAATTCTCAATATTTTTTCTTTTACCTTAGGCAGCAAGCAGCAAAGCGGTTAACACGCTGAGCAAAATGCTTATCAGAATTTTGTCTACCTTCACATTCTGAGTTCAAATTCTGCTGAGACCAATTTCTTTCCATTCCTTCAGGGTCAATAAAATAAGTAGCAGTTGAATACTGGGAGGGGGGGGTCAATGTAATCAGCTAAATCCCCACACCCACCTAAAATTGTTGGCCCTGCACTGAAGTTTCAAACTAATATATTTCTTTCACCTCAACTGTGGTGGTGGTAAAAGTAAACAGGTAGGAAGTATCAAATTTGTCACCTGCAACAGAATCTAGTAACCTGTTCAGGTGAGATTTAGGTGTAACTAAGGACAGACACACACACACACACATATATATGTGTATGTGTGAGTATGAACTGATAACATATGTAAATTGAATGCAACTTTTCCTAAACACACTCCTTACACCTGTTATTGTTTGTTTGTCTTTCTGCTCTTGTGTATATATACATATACATACATACACACATATATACATATAAATACATGTATGTATGTATACATATATATAATATATATATATATATATATATATATACATACATATACATATAAATATATATATATATATATACACACACACACATACACACACATATATATATGTGTGTGTGTGTGTGTGTATAATCTCTCTCTCTCACCAGACACACATACATAACATAAATCTTAATCCAATCTCTTTGTTTTTCCTTCCTTCCAATACTTTGTTCCATTTCTGTTTGTTTTTGTTTATGGATTTTATTTCTATCTCCTCTAATTCCTATCATCAACAGGTGAGACACTGTACAAGGGCTTGTATATTTTTGCACACACACACACACACACACACATATAGGTTCAGCTGTGGTTGTGTGGTGAGAAGTTTGCTTCCCAACCATATGCTTTATGGTTCAGTCCCACTGTGTGGCACCTTATGCAAATTTCTTCTTCTATCACCTCAGGTCAACCAATGGATTTGATAGACAGAAACTGAAAAAAGTCCATTGTATGACAATGATCTCCTCTTTGTGGCTGGAGATTTCAATGGGCATGGCAGACGGCAGCCTGGTATCTTCCATGGTGTGCATAGGGGCCACAGAATTGGGTCCTGAAAAGAAGAGGGAATAATGCTGCTGGAGCTCTGTGATGCAAATAACCTTTTGATATGCAACACCAACTTCAGGAAGCCAGCCAGCCACCTGATAATCTATCAATCAGGTGTCTGTGCTAGCCAGATCGATTACATTCTTACCAGACAGCGAGATGCATGGTTGCTCCAAAATACAAAGACCTTCCCTGGTGAAGAATGTACCCCCCACCAGCATAGACTAATCATTAGTGACTTTAAACTCCAGATCAGAAGGATACCAAGAAGTAAACCAATCTGGAAAAGAAGGATTTGGAAGCTTAAGGACCAGAGATTTAGGTCAGAGATTTAGGGAGATCCTAACTGAGAAATTTAATGAAAAGGAGGAGGAGCTACAGACTTGGGATCTTTTCCTTTTGATGGACAGAATTCGAATCATTAAACTACGTTAAACATACAAATTACAATTTTGTTTTCAATTTTGTTTACAATAATGTTTTCTTTTGACACATTCTACCAGTATACGAAGTTTCAAATTTTTTAGTTAACTAGAAAATTCCGTCCATCAAAAGGAAAAGATCCCAGACTTGTGACATAGATTGCAACTGGGAATTCCTGAGGGACAAGTTGCTGAGTGTCACAGACCAAATCCGTGGATGGTGCAAAGCCCCATCGAGACCTAGGATTATGTGGTGGTGGAATGATCAGTTATAAATAAAAACAATTTTACATTAATCTGATGGATTACTCTTCTAGAGTACAATTCTTTCATTCTTCTACAAGAATGATTATATGTACGTGTGTATGTATGTATGTATGTATGTATGTATGTATGTATGTATGTATGTATGTATGTATGTATATATGTATGTATGTATGTATGTATGTATGTATGTATATATATATGTATGTATGTATGTATGTATGTATGTGTATGTATACATGTGTGTTTGTGTGTGTGTGTGTGTGTCTGTCTGTATTTGCCCCCACTACTGCTTCACAACTGGTGTTGATGTGTTTAAGTCTCTGTAACTTAGCAGTTTGGCAAAAGGAATCGATAGAATAAGTATCAGATTTTTTAAAAAAAGCACTGGGGTCAATTCCTTCGACTAAAATTCTTCAAGGTGATACTCCAGCATGGTCGCAATCTACTGACTGAGACAAGTAAAAGAATAAATGAATATATGTATATATGCTCTTTTACTCTTTTACTTGTTTCAGTCATTTGACTGTGGCCATGCTGGAGCACCACCTTCAGTCGAGCAAATCAACCCCAGGACTTATTCGTTGTAAGCCTTGTACTTAGTCTATCGGTCTCTTTTGCCGAACCACTAAGTGACGGAGACATAAACACACCAGCATCGGTTGTCAAGCAATGCTAGGGGACAAACACAGACACAAACATACACACACACATACATATATATATATATATGATGGGCTTCTTTCAGTTTCCGTCTACCAAATCCACTCATGAGGCTTTGGTTGGCCCAAGGCTATAGTAGCAGACATTTGCCCAAGATGCCATGCAGCGGGACTGAACCCAAATCCATGAGGCTGGTAAGCAAGCTACTTACCACACAGCCACTCCTACGCCTATATATATATATATATATATATGTATGTGCTTATATATATGTGCATGCATATATATATATATGTATGTATGATGATGATGATGATATTTATTGTACTAGGTGCACTCTGCTTCACTGGTCTCAGAGCGAAGGTGTGTCGTAGACTCACAAGGAAGTAAAGAAGGGATAGTCAAGGATTATGACAGCAATGACACCTTCATCACCACCAACACCTCCCCACTTTCTATTACTTCCTTCACTGTTTCATTAGCATTAAATCAATCACCATCTTCTTCAACCACTACGTGTCCCTATTACTACCATCTTTGCTATCATTGCCATCATCATCATCCTCATCTGCATAAATGCTAACACCTTCTGTCGTCATCCACTCACACTGACCAATGTTCCCTTTAAATTTTTGCAGTGGGTGTGTGCACAGAAATTTGCATTGTCTGCAATTTTTTTTGGTTTTTCTTATCAAAATATGGTGCACATCCATGCACTTCGCCATACCTCAAATTTCTTCAATAAAAAAAAAATTCAACAGGCACAGGAGTGGCTGTGTGGTAAGTAGCTTGCTTACCAACCACATGGTTCCAGGTTCAGTCCCACTGCGTGGCACTATGGGCAAATGTCTTCTACTATAGCCTCCAGCCGACCAAAGCCTTGCGAGTGAATTTGCTAGACGGAAACTAAAAGAAGCCTATCGTATATATGTATATGTATGTATATATATATATGTGTGTGTGTGTGTGTGTGTGTATTTGTGTGTCTGTGTTTATCCCCCAACATTGCTTGACAACCGATGTTGGTGTGTTTATGTTCCCGTAACTTAGCGGTTCGGCAAAAAGAGACCGATAGAATAAGTACTAGGCTCACAAAGAATAAGTCCTGGGGTCGATTTGCTCAACTAAAAGGTGGTGCTCCAGTATGGCCGCAGTCAAATGACTGAAACAAGTAAAAGAGTAAGAAAGTATATAAACCTTGAAAACTTTGTGCCCCAGTTGAAAAGAACCGTGTGCAGGGGTCACAAGTGCACAGTTTAGAGAGACCACTGACATCACAACCACCACCACCACCAACAACAACAACAACATGCGATATTCATTTTGATAAAATGAACAAGCCCCACCTCCCTAACTTATCCGTTTTTTTAAGCCCTACCTTACCCACACCTTAAGCTACTTTCTTCCATATAAATATTTATCTTTGCTCTCTCCCTCCCCACTTCATCTCTCCCTTCCCCCTTTGTTGTTCCTAACCCCTTCACCACTTAACAATTAACAAACACCAACCACCCCTGTTCCTCCATCACAGCCCAGTTCCCAATATCTTCACCATGTTTCATTATTTTATGTCCTGCCACCCTTATCGGAGTACTAAACACACTAACCTGACATCTACCCAATCTAAAGAGGAATATTTACATAAACTTAAATGGGGGTACTATGGAGTAGGGAACACTCTAAATAGCAGAACTGAATACCCCAAAGAGGAGAACTAAACACCCTAACAAGTAGGAATACTGGATATCCAATGTAGAGTGTGTGTGTGTGTGTGTGTATGTGTGTGTGTGTGTGTGTGTGTGTGTGTGTGTGTGTGTGTGTGTGTGTGTGCGAGTGTGTGAGTGTGTGTGCTAAGAAGTTTCCTTCCCAGCTACATAGTTCTGGGTTCAGTCCCGCTGCATGGCACCTTGGGCAAGTGTCTTCTACTATGGTCTTGGACTGACCAAAGCCTTCAGAGTGGATTTGGTAGATGGAAACTGAAAGAAGCTTGTCGTGTATATATATATATATATATATATACATATATATGATGATCATCATCATCATCATGTAACATCTGCTTTCCATGCTGGCATGGTATGACAATGATCTCCTCTTTGTGGCTGGAGATTTCAATGAGCATGGCAGACGGCAGCCTGGTATCTTCCATGGTGAGCATAGGGGCCATGGAATTGGCTCCTGAAATGAAAAGGGAATAATGCTACTGGAGCTCTGTGATGCAAATAACCTTGCCCAGACTTGTGCCTCGGTGGGTAAATTTCTAGGTGCAATCCCATGGTCATTCATGACCGAAGGGGTCATCTCCTCCCCATGCATTATATACTGTAATGCATTCTGTTGCTGTGCAAGGTTGTGCAGTGATGCAGCTTCAGGTCAGTCTTGGTCAAGCAAACCTAAGATGAAAACCATTCAACCCTTGAGCATGTTTTTGTATCTTCAGGAATGTTATTATTGAGGGCAGGCACAGAAGGCATGGCTGTGTGGTTAAGAAGTTCATTTTGGAATCACATAGTTTGGGGTTCACTTCCACTACATGGACACTATCAACCGAGGGTAGGGGTTTCTCTATTAGAAACATGAGTTGACCAAAATAGCTTGTTAGTGGAATTCGGTGACCAGAAACTAGAAGAAGACCATTGTAGATATATGTGCGAGTGAGTGTGTGTTTATTATATATATATATATATATATGGATCTGCTAATGTTTGCTTATACACAACACACACACATACCTATTTACACCCACCTCTATACACCCAGTAGGTTGGGTGTTGTCAGGAACTTGTTACACTATTGAAAAGTTGATCCAATGTTTACAGAACAAAAGAAAAATAAATCTTGTCCATTCATGATAAGTGTGCATGTATGTGTGTGCATGTATGTGCGTATATATGTGTGTGTAAATGTGCGTATATGTGTGTGTATATGTGCGCAAATGTGTATATATATATGTGTGTGCGTATGTGCAAATGTACACACACACACACACATATATATACATATATATATGTATGTATGTATGTATGTATGTTTGTATGTGTGTATATATATGTGTGTATGTTTATAAGAGTGTATATATTGTATATGTGTATGTATATTTACATGTGTATGTGTATGCAAATATATCTGTGCGTGTATATGTGTGTATGTGTACATCATTGGCCACCATAGCAACATATCCAAGTTTGACTGTTTTATACTTCAAGGAATTGTAAATCACTTCTTTTTCTCTGAATTTCATACACATACATACAGATACTTTGTAACATACCACACATACACACACACACACGCATATATATATATATATACTCTGTTTTTAACATTGTCGCCTTACTGGCACTCCTGCTGGTGGCACATGAAAAAACATTCGAGCGAGGTCGTTGCCAGTACCGCCTGACTAGCCCTCGTGCCGGTGGCACGTAAAATCGCCCACTACACTCTCGGAGTGGTTGGCATTAGGAAGGGCATCCATCCAGCTGTAGAAACTCTGCCAGATCAGATTGGAGTCTGGTGCAGCCATCTGGTTCGCCAGACCTCAGTCAAATCGTCCAACCCATGCTAGCATTGAAAGTGGATGTTAAACGATGATGATGATGATGATGAGGATGTTGCCTCCAGCACTACATCATTTATACAATGTGAAAAATATTCCATCAGCACAATACAATTGATACAAATGATGCCAATTTCAAGTTCACACAAATCTAGGCCTTGTGTTACTTGGCTCCTGTAAAAACTGAGCTCACATCAAATAACAGCACTGAGACATCCTTTTTCCTTTTAACCTCAACTGGTCCTGCACTGTTCAACATTATCCTGAAAGACTTCCAAAAGGTACCCAGACAAATTTCTCTGTGACATACCAAGCAATCCATTGACACTGCAATACATTTGAGCCAACAACAACTCCCTACTGAAGTGTGTTATGCTATCCCCAAATACGACTTAAAACAATCGCTGTGTGGGGCTATTAAGTTAGACCTTCACCAGTGCAGCAGGTGCTGACACAATTAATTATCTCACATTATTCAATGTAGTTATCTCCCCACTGTTGATAGATTAGTTGTGAGGTAGGTACTGACACCTATAACACAGTCAATCACAGTTAATGGAGTTAATTACCACAATTACTAACGATGAAATTTCGTTTCTATTTAAGATTCATTAATATTTATTGGTTGTGTGGGTGGGTGGGTATCAGTGTATGGTATGTAAGTGTATGGGGTGTATATGTAAGGTGTGTATGTATGTGAAGTCTGTGTGTTTGTGTGGGGATATTTGTGTGTACGTAGGCGAAGGTTTCCGTGAATGTATTTGTTTACCGTGGCATTATTGAATTTCATGTCGAGTGTCTCGTTGGATGCAGATTGCAGAGTGGATGTATACTAATCAGGTATGTGTGCATGTGCACACGCATGCATATGTGTATGTTCATGTTTATGTGTATTTAATGTATGCGTGTGGTAGCATCAAAGATGTAATGAAAGTTAGGAAACTAGGTCTAAATAATACAGGGTGCAATGGATAAATGTTTGCCATTTTATATTTTCAGTTTCACGCATGTGCATTGTTTGCTTTTGATTTTGTCGACTACATAGTATAGTAGGGTCAGTTGGGCACCATCTGTGAGAAAAACAGCACCATGATGCAATTCACTCTGCCAGAAATTTGGAAACAACATACTGTGCTGCTTGCCATTTGCAACAGAAGCTCCAATACAGACATGTACCAAGAGTGAGAAAAATCAAACATCCAGTTAACATCATGATGTTTGGAGTGATCACTAGTGATGGTGATGTTATGCCTCCGTTCATCTTTCCATACGGCCTCAAACTCAACACCGAAGCATGCATCAAGTGTCTGGAGGAGGTAGTGCTGCCCTGGGTCAAGAAGGTGGCTGCTGGAAGTCCCAATGGCTGGCAACAAGACTCTGCACCATGCCACACAAGTAGAACCCAGTCATGGCTGTCAGACAATTTCTGCAACCACATCACCCCTAACAACTGGCCACCTGATTCCACAGACTTCAACCCCCTTGATTATTATGTGTTTGGTGTAGTTGAGTAAAAGACCAACAAAACTCCTTGTATCACCAAAGATGAACTGGAGGCAAAGATTATGGCAGCATTCAACAGCTTAAACAAAGAGACCATCCAGAAGATTTAAAGGAGATTCTGAAGTCGCCTGGAGGCCATGGTTGAAGCCGGTGGCGATTTTATTGAATAAATTTACACTTTAGTATTTCAAGATATTTTTAAGTAATTTTGGTAAAAGTATCAGTTACAATGAGATGTCAGTGTTATTTCCATTTTTGTGTAATTTAGACGACAATTTATTCACTGCTCCCTGTATTTATAATGGTTTAACATTTTACAAATCTATGCAAATTTTTATTCATCAGGATATGTGGTCTGATCAATAGTATCCGGACTGTTGCCATGGTAACGAAGCTAAAGCACACAGATTGAGGCCACTTGGTACAGATTGACCATAAACTCTGCTGTGCATGCACACTAAGTTTTAACATTCTAGCTCACTTCTACTGTTAACAGCAGTGCTTGGAAGGAAGGTGTGTAGTGTGGGATTGTCATATTGACCATGACAGAGAAAGTTGAGCCGAGAATCTGCATCAAATTTTTTCCAAAAGCTTTGAGATATCTGCTCAGAAGCCTATGAAAAGTTTTCAAAAAGTATTCATCGTTCTTGACACAACCAAGAAGATCTTGTGCAACTGAAACCCAAGTATCTTTCTGATCACTTGAAAGCAGCTTTGGCACAAACTTGGAAGACACCAGTCTCACACCCAAATCTTCAGTGATAATGGACTGAACCAAACTGTAACTAATCTGAACATCCTCCGATAACTCACGGATGGTGATTCAACAATTTCCCCTCACTGCTGCATGCCCATCTGTGATGTATTTTTCAGTTCTGTTGGTTGCGGGTCTCACAGAACGTTCGTCAATATCGACATATTTTCGGCCATCTTGGAAACGTCCGAACCACTCGTACACTTGTGTATGGCTCATACACTCCTCTCCATACACTTTCTGCAACTTTGCGTAGGCCTCTGAGCAGGTGTCGCCATGACAACTTTGTCACGAACAATACGACAATCACTTGCTACACACCTTCCTTCCAAGCACTGCTGTAAACAGCAGAAGTAAGCTACAATGTGAAACTTAGTGCACATGCACAGCAGAGTCCAAGGTCAATCTTTGCTGAGCAACTTAATTCCGTGTACTTTAGCTTCGTTACTTTGGCAACAGTTCAGATAATTATTGCTAATTATATTAGCTCGTCTAGTAACAATTAAACTAATTATATAAATTTATCATCTTCATTTAGATTAAAACATGTTGAGTATAAGGATAATTTTGCATAGTTTTCTGTGTATGTGTACATAGAGCTATATATGTATGTGATGTATGTTAGTGAAGGCAGCGAGCTGGCAGAATTGTTAGCACGCCGAGTGAAGTGCTTACCGATATTTCGTCTGCTGCTACGTTCTGAGTTCAAATTCCGCCGAGGTCGACTTTGCCTTTCATCCTTGCGGGGTCGATTAAATAAGTACCAGTTACGCACTGGGGTCGATATAATCGACTTAATCCGTTTGTCTGTCCTTGTTTGTCCTCTCTGTGTGTAGTACCTTGTGGGTAGTAAAGAAAGATATATACGTATGTGATGTATGGGTACGAATGTGTGTTTATTTAATATGCTTAACATATATTCATACATTACTTTCCTACATATTCACTTACCTGCCAACCAGCCAACCGTACATGAAAACTGCAGAAAGAGTTTTAGCTCTGCTAATTGGAAAGAGACTTAGCCAAGATGAGATACAAGTTTGACTTTATGGTTGGAAGAACTCCTGATGTCATCTCTCTAGTCAACAGCTGCTAAAGTACTTAACTAAGAGTATTTTACTGTACTCAGCATTCGTTGACCTGGAGAAAGCCTTCAGCGAGATCCCTCCTTCTGTGAATTGGTGGTTGTTAAGGAAGCAAGGAAATAAATGGCTTGTGAGAGCCACACAAACCATGTTCAGGAGATGAGAGCGACAAGTGCAATGAGAAATCCAATATGTAGGAGGGATCCACCAGAACCCAGTTCTTAGTTCTCTTCTCTCATAATCTTCTGTACCAGAACAAAGGAAGTTTATGATCAGATGCTTACTCTCTCTTTTACTCTTTTACTTGTTTCAGTCATCTGACTGCGGCCATGCTGGAGCACCGCCTTTAGTCGAGCAACTCGACCCCGGGACTTATTCTTTTGTAAGCCCAGTACTTATTCTATCAGTCTCTTTTGCCGAACCGCTAAGTAACGGGGACATAAACACACCAGCATCGGTTCTCAAGCAATGCTAGGGGGACAAACACACACATGCATATATATATATATATACATATATACGACAGGCTTCTTTCAGTTTCCATCTACCAAATCCACTCACAAGGCTTTGGTCGGCCCGAGGCTATAGTAGAAGACACTTGCCCAAGGTGCCACACAGTGGGACTGAACCCGGAACCATGTGGTTGGTAAACAAGCTACTTACCACACAGCCACTCCACCTATACTTGTGGGAATTCCTTTCTACTGATGGCCTTGCCTTTGTAGCTGAACATGTAGTGGGTCTAGAAAAATTCTATGTGCTGAATCAAACTGCTCCAAAGTTACCTGGGCAAAGACTAAAGTATTAGTAAGCAGGAAGATGAACAGATCACCAATTCCACCAGAGAAACGGCTTGCTTGGTATGTAGAAAAAAAGTGTAGGTAGAAATTCCATGTAGGAATACCAGTGCAAACAATTGACATGCAAAAGGTGAAGTGGAGTGATGGGCAGGTTAATAGAGAGAAAGCAGATTTTGTATGTGATGCATATGCACATGCAGTAAACACTAAATGCACATGAGAAATAGATTCTCAGGTGAGTTCTCAGATGCAGTAGATGGTTTTTTTGTTACATAGATAACCTAATTAGCAGTGGAGGAGAATGTTCTGTGCAGTCCCAGGAGCTTTTCTCTCTCTTCATAATAAAGGGTTTTGCTCTCTGAGTTTCCTTTCACCTCACTGACTTCAACTTTACCCTCTCCCCTCCTCTCTCTGTTTCTTCTATTCTACCTCCATTCATTCCTCCCTGCATCATAGAAATCCTCCCTCTTCATGCCTTTTGTTCTTGTTCTATTTCCTCTCTCCCTTTAAACTTCTGACACTGTTATATGAACTGCTTTTGCCGACCTTCTCTTGATGAAAGAAGTTGGACTTATTATAATATCTCGGTATGACTGTTTACTGACTCCATACTCAAGAGTTTTTGCATATCCCATCTGCAAGTTATGACTATTATGACTATTGCATAACTCTGTGTCTCCTGAAACAGCTGTC
>NC_043019.1:5639067-5641567 GCF_006345805.1 Octopus sinensis | reverse complement strand
GTGTGTGTGTGTGTGTGTGTGTGTTTATTTAATGCAAGCAATTGAGTAGGAGGGGAAAGCGACTTAACTGAGTCACCAGACTAATTATATGACAACTGGTAGTGGTGATGACGACGATGATTTTGTTGTTGTTGTGGTGGTAGTGGTGGTGGTGATAGTATTGGCAATGCTGGTGAGGATGATGATGATGATGATGATGGCGGTGGGGACCAACTTTATCCATTCTATAACAAACAAGAAAGTTTCATGTCGAAAATTAACGTCTTTTCATATTTCAAACAAACAGCTTGCTGGAGTTAACTCTCTCTCTCTCTCTCTCTCTCTCTCTCTCTCTCTCTCTCTCTCTCTCTCTCTCTCTCTCTCCCTCTCTTTCTCTCTTTATTCTTTTACTTGTTTCAGTCATTTGACGGTGGCCATGCTGAAGCACCGCCTTTAGTCGAGCAAATCGACCCCCAAGACTTATTCTTTGTAAGCCTAGTATTTGTTCTATCGGTCTCTTTTGCCCAACTACTAAGTTACTGAGACATAAACACACCAGCATCGGTTGTTAAGAGATGTTGGTGGCCGGGGGACAAACACAGATACAGACACATGCACACACACACACACACACACACACACACACACACGCACACATATATATATATATATAATATATGAAGGGCTTCTTTCAGTTTCCGTCAACCAAATTCACTCACAACGCTTTGGTCGGCCCAAGGTTATAGCAGAAGACACTTGCCCAAGGTGCCATGCAGTGGGACTGAACCCAGAACCATGCTGCTTACCACACAGCCATTCCTATGCCTATTATATTTTCACTAAATATAATTTTTAAATGTTTGATATATTAAGTACTAAACCAAATAATTAATATTGTACCATGTTGTATACTAAACTAATGAACATGCTATATGAGATATCATCATCATCATCATCATCATTTAACCTCTGTGTTCCTTGCTGGTGTGGCTTGGACAGTATGACCATATCTGATTTGTCCAGGCACTGCATCAAGCTCCAACGTCTGCTTTGGCAGGGTTCTTTTACAGTTGGTTGCCCTTTCTAATACCTATTTCTTTATTGCCCACAAGGGCTAAACATAGAAGGGACAAAGACAGACATAGGTATTAAGTCGATTACATCGACCCCAGTGCGTAATTGGTACTTAACTAATCGACCCCGAAAGGATGAAAGGCAAAGACAACCTCGGCGGAATTTGAACTCACAATGTAACGACAGACGAAATACAGCTACGCATTTCGCCCGGCGTGCTAACGTTTCTGCCAGCTCACCACCTTTCTAATACCAACCACTTTACAGTGTGGATTGGGTGTTTTTTCATGTCACCAGCACTATTGAGGCTACCATGAAGCATATAGGACTATGAACCGTAGGGGAGGTAGCAAGGGGCCAGCTTCATGCTAAGGAACAGGGGAATTACTATTTGGGGGAGGAGGAAGTGCAGGTTCCTGTAGAGATATCTGCATGGTTACTCACATCTTGTTGGGGAAAGTGGGAGAGAAAGAAAAATTATTGGTTAGAACTGCAAGAAATAGATAATAGGTGGGCCCCACGAGGCAGAAGCTGAGTAGATGTGGACGGGTGGGGGGTTTGTAAGATCGTATGGGAAGGAGAATGAGGAGGTTGTGAGGCAGACTGCCAATATAGGTAGCACTGAAGGTAGACGAAACAATGGAATGGAAGCACTCCATCTGTTACCACGACGAGGGTTCCGGTTGATCCAATCAATGGAACAGCCTGCTCGTGAAATTAACGTGTAAGTGGCTGAGCACTCCACAGACATGTGTACCCTTAACGTAGTTCTCGGGATATTCAGCATGACACAGAGAGTGACAAGGCCGGCCCTTTGAAATACAGGTACAACAGAAACAGGAAGTAAGAGTGAGAGAAAGTTGTGGTGAAAGAGTACAGCAGGGATCACCACCACCCCCTGCCGGAGCCTCGTGGAGCTTTTTAGGTGTTTTCGCTCAATAAACACTCACAACGCCCGGTCTGGGAATAGAAACCGCGATCTTACGACTGCGAGTGCGCTGCCCTAACCACTGGGCCATTGCACCTCCACAGACGAAACAATAACTATGAGCTGGGGAAGGCAGGGACGCAGAAGAGATATGGGGTGGGGCAGAAGCAGGAGTTGTAAAGATGATACAGCTGTCAGGGTAGAGAGATGACATGGTTGAGTAGCCTGTAGAAGCCAGGAGGAAGGAGAAGAGGCAGGTATAATGCATGAGGTAGAAGGGAATCACTTGTGATGGATGGAGAATCCAAAACAGCATTTCCAGCACTCAGTTTCACTGGGAACAGCAAATCTTATCAAGAGCCTCATATCACCAGGGGCCCCGTCCTCTGTTATCTCATCCATCAGGTATGGGATCCTGAGGTTCAGCCTCCACCACTTCATCCTCTTGGGTCTTCCTCTTCCATAAGCTCCCGCCACATTAAGCAAACAACACTATATATAATTGTTCTCGTCCATAAT
>NC_043019.1:5635353-5638967 GCF_006345805.1 Octopus sinensis | reverse complement strand
GAAGCAAGTTGGAGGCCTTCATGCCTCTCCCTAGGGATTCTAACATTGCGAAGGAGTACAACTAATGTGGAGTACAGTGAAATGAATGAGTACCGCTCGGGTGAATAAGGAGTTAAAAGAAAGTGGTGTGGTGTGGTGGAGTTTATGCATTTCCACAAGGATGTTTAATGGACGTGAAATAGCCACAATGAAGGAGATTAAAAATATAAAAAAAACAAAACAGTTGCCATTGTTAAGTGGTGTGGCAGAGTTTAAAATTCACCGGAACCATCTTACCACTTTGTAGTACTGAGAGAGCAACATTCTTCATTCTCTCTCTCTCTCACACACACACAAAGACATACATACATACATACATATATATATATATATATATATATATAGTCACATTCACCCAGAGTGACGCATACAAAAAAAAAAAACACGTGTTGACACACACACACACACATACACATACGCACACACACTCACTCACACAAGTCATGCCTGCTGAATGGTTAATTTGGAAAGAGAGAAGAATTATTTCTTATATTCCAGCACAAAGAGAAGATCTAAGTTAAATGTATATAGATAAGACAATAATAACAAATAACAACAACAGCAAAAACAACAATAATAATAATAATAATAATAATAATAATAATAATAATAATAATCATAATAATAATAATTATAAACCACCAAAAAGAAATTGAAGAAAGAGGCAAAGAAGCAGAATTGAATTGGAGTAAATTCCAACAGAAAGAAAAGTATTTCATGTGGAAACTTTACTACAAGAATTTATAGATATATACACACACATATATATACACATCTATATACTTATCATTGAGTGTACAGTTATAACACAAACTGACATAACAAGGGCGTACATATGATTGTACATACAGTTATTACATCGCCACATACAGATATATATAACAATGGACAAGCATACACTTTTACATAAATAAGCATACATGCACACACTAAAATATATACACATGTGTATAGATATTATATAGACATTATATATATATATATATATATATATATTTATATAATCACCAGTATATTCACACAGATACAGACTGTTGTATACTTACTCTGATATAACTTGCATAATTCAGTGTCAGGGATTAATTGGCAGGGAAAAACCAATTAGAGAAATAATTAGTGAAGGAAAAATAATAAAAGGCAGAGGCAGCAACAACGACAATAGCAATAACAAGAGGAATACAGACCTTTAAAACTACAATAATGATAAATCAGAGAAAGCAAGGAGCTTTTAAAATAACTACATATCACCCCCTACCATCGCCATCATGAGAGGGGGGTGACTTTCACAACAACAACAACAACAACAATATTAATTACAACTTTTACTCAGGGACATTTTAAAACAACAACACTGACCATCCTTCCCCATTCTGCTGATATTAATTAGTTTAATTACAGAAGGAACCAACATTGTACTGGACTACCCCCAAACAACAACAACAACGACAACGACAACAACAACAACTAGACAAGACACAATGTTTCTTTTCAGACAAAGTCCGGAATCAATTGTTGAGATGTTGTTAGAAAAACTGGAGGTTTTCTGTGAAGTGAACCCCGGTGTCAGCTCCCTTCGCCTTAAGGCCTTCTCTTTTAATAAGAAACTAAAGGATTGTTGTCATTTGGTTACAGCGACCCCGAGAAAGAAAGGTGGGGTAGCCCCTGAGAACAACAACAGCACCAGTAGCAGTACCAGCAACAACAACAACAACAACAACAGTGTGATTAGCAGTGTTGGTAGCAGTAGTAGTGGTAACAGCAGCAGCATCAGCAGCAGCAGCATGACTGTGGTGAAACGTGGCAAAGGAGAGAAGAAATCACCTCATGACATCACAGGTGAGTTCCAAGTTTTGCTTATTGACACAATGTGTGTGTTTGTGTGTGTGTGTGTTGGTCCCTAGGTCAAGTCCTGTCTTTTTTTTATATGAAACCCAACGTTGTTGAATGTGTCCTAACCCTAACCCTACGTTGTTGAATGTGTCCTTCGCCTTGCTAAACAATTGGGTGTTATTTGATGGTCATTTAGCTGCTATTTTTAGCAATGTCAGTGATCATATAATGTCTTCTTCATTGGTTCTGTGTGTGTAAATGTAGGTATCTTAAACATGTACATGTATCTAGATCAGTGCTTTTCAAACTTTTTGCTGGAGCGGAACCCCAAGGAAACATTCCACTGGCTTGAGGAACCCCTGTGCAATAATTTAATAGTTTTATGCACACATATCTGCACAGGAGAATTAAAAATTACTGCTGATTTTAGCAATTTTGTAACTTCTTACGGAACCCCTGGACTGTACTGGCGGAACCCTAAGGTTCCGGGGAACCCTGGTTGAAAACCACTGATCTAGATGGATGGATGGATATGTAGATAGATAGATAAAGCTCTGAGTAGAATAGGGTAAGATATATATCATAAGTCAGGAAAATTATTCCTTTAAATATCGACCCTGATGGAATATGAACCCACAATCTTCGGCTTCGGAAGCCGACGCCTTATCCATTAGGCCACAGGGATCCCATCAGGGTCGATATTCAAAGGTATAAGTTTCCTGACTTATGATAGATAGATAGATGGACAGAGAGAGAGAGGAGAGAGAAAGAGAGAGAGAGAGAGGGGAGATAGATAGATAGATAGATAGATAGATAGATAGATAGATAGATAGATAGATAGATAGATAGATAGATAAACCCAAACTATAGCAGCCACCTAGAAACCACAGTGGCTTACCATTATGTTGTGAAGGAGTGATGCTAAGCCAGGTTGATAAGCTCAAATAGCTGGGTTCTGTTATTGATTAAACAGTGGATTGTAGTCAAGAAATCAAGGTAAGACTTGGTTGAGGGAGATGAGTTGTGAGTGCACCCTTGACAAACTTTTAAAACCCTTGGCCTGGCCTGTAGTTGTATGGGTGTGAAATATGGAGCCAAGGGGCTGAGGATGTTCAGGACGATGTGTTGCAGGTGAGAACTGCAGAATGAATGATTTAGGCCCAAGAGGACACAGGAGAGGCACAAAAGTTGATGGTGGCCGGTTGGTGAAAACTGCTGTATTTTGGTCACATCATCAGGGTTTAGTGAAACAAATCAACTCTAGTACAGACAGGTGAGGGCTGGTAACAGGATGGGCATCTAGCTATAGAAAACCTGCTTCAAGAGACTCCCTTCAGCCCCTGAAAACTAGCAAAGCAGATATTAACCCTTTAGCATTCAGCTTTCTCTATTAAATGGTAACGCTCGTTTATTCATGTTGCTTTGAATTAATCATGCATTATCTCATAGTTCTGAGATTTCAATGATGTGATTGTATAATTTTACAATGACATTGTAGGGTAGGTGTGAGAAGCTGGATATAGTCAGTTTGAATACAAAACAGGTAGATTATTTGGGCCAGATATGGCTGGTTTAAATGCCAAAGGGTTAATATGATGATGGCAATAATATCCTCATCATCATCATTACTAAAAGCCTTCTCTAGGTTCTGTTTACTTGTTGCTTGCTATTTCATCTACTGAGGGTTTCAGGATATGATGAGAGGGCTTTGTCGAATGGTTTACGAATAAGAAACCCATTCAGTC
>NC_043019.1:5615353-5627853 GCF_006345805.1 Octopus sinensis | reverse complement strand
TCTTCAACAGAAAGGGTTGAAAAAAATGGGGAGAGAGAAAAAACATGTCAATACAAACACACACACACACACAAAACACACTCAGACACACACACACACACACACACACACACACACACATACATACATACATACATACATACATACATACATATCTTTTACTCATTAGATCCTGTCAAACTGTCCAACTCATGCCTGCATGTGTTGGACAGATGTTAAATGATGATGATGATGGTGGTGGTGGTGGTGGTGGTGGTGATGATGACGATGATGATGATGATGACGATGACGATGACGATGATGATGATGATGATATTATGTATGAAATGCAATGCAGACCTTGACAGGAATTGAACCTAAGATGTGGAGGACCAGAATAAATATCAAACATTTTGCCGCCATATACTAGTGACTCTATCAATGAACCATTTCTAAACAAGGCTGGAGATATTTCTTAGACACCTTTATTTAACATACGGTTTAATTTCCTCAATAGTAATATTTTAATGACTAAATATTTATATAATAAATGAAAGGATAAAGAGTTCTTCTGGAGCCCTATGGACTACTCATAAGGGCTGGTTTACCAGTTTCCATGGCATGTATGTATTTATTCACTGGACAGGTTGCTGGTCCATCGCAAAATTACCCAATTTTGTCCGCTGAGTGGACTGCAGCACCATGAAATGAAATGCTTTGCTAAAGAACACAACGCATTGCTCGGTCCAGGAATTGAAACCACAATCTTACAATCATGAGTCCAACACCCTAACCACTGAGCCATATACTTCCCCTATATATTCTGAACTACTTTGCAATATTTCTGTTGTTAATGTCTCTGGGAGGAATTGTTAAACTAAAGTTATCGCCTTATCCTTGCACCTCTTCCACAGTCCCCTCTATCAACTCTTATGGGGTTAGGTGCTTGATAACTAAATCTCCCTTAAATCTCCCTTAAATCGTATAATTCTGTCTCAGGAAAACAACACATTAGAGGATGTAGTTTACAAACACTGTGTCTTAAGACAGGCTGATCATGGCTGGATCGTCTTTGGTCATATGTTTCCTCACCACAATTAAGTGATGAAGGTGGTGGTGGTGGTGGTGGTGGTGGTTGAAAGTCCTGGTTAAAATGCTGCATCATCACACTTCAACACAGTCATCTTAGAACCTCCACACCAGGCCACCACTGACTACAACACTAACAACACCAGGAACATCACCATCACTGCCCCCCCCCACCTCCCTCCCTCATGTCACACCACCGACTTCACTCCGGAGAATCCAGGTTAACAGCATTCCAAACTAAGCAAATAACATTTTGACAAACTGAAGAAGAAGAAGAGGAAGAAGGAGAAGAAGGAAGAAGAAGAAGAAGAAGAAGAAGGAGAAGGAGAAGAAGAAGAAGAAGAAGAAGAAGGAGGAGGAGGAGGAGGAGGAGGAGGAGAAGAAGAAGAAGAAGAAGAAGGAGAAGGAGGAAGAGGAGGAGGAGGGGGGAGGGGGAGATGAGGAAGGGAACATAAGGGAGTGAGTGAGAGAGACAGACAGACAGACAGACAGAGACAGAAAGGTAGACAGGATGGTTGATTTGTTGTAAATCTTATCCTAAATTCCAAACTCGTAGTTCCCTCATTCTGTGAATGTGGGAGGGTTATCCACTGGTTGGCTATAACGAAAGAGGGTGACGGGTTGGGGAGAGGTGGTGTGCCCCCCACTCTCATCATCACCATCTCTCCCCCAACTCACAGCCATTACCCCCTAACACTAACAATGTCATCATCGTTACTATCCATTTTCAGCATTGAATGTTCATATCTTACTTCCATTGTGCATGCACACGTGCGTGCACACAATCACACACACACACACACACACACACACAAACATTCATATACCTCCCTTTTACATACACACATATATACTCACACAGAGTTGAAACGCTGTTTGACTTTTTTCCACCCCTTCCTTCCTTATTCATCCATCCCCCCTTCCTTTCTCATTCATATGTTGTGACAGAGAAAAACACAAGAGTATTATTATAGTAGATGATAATTTATCATCATCATCATCGTCATCATTTAACGTCCATGTTTCATGCGGGCATGGGTTGGACAGTTTAACAGGACCCACCCCACTGGAGAACTGCCCAGGCTTCATTTGTCTGTTTTAGTCTGTTTGGTTTTTATAGTTGGATGCCCTTCCTAATGCCAACCATTCTACAGACCATACTGGAACCTTTTAACATGGCCACGTGTATGGGTGCTTTTACATGGCACCAGCAGTCATGAGCCCAGAAGACTAGGATCTCTCAGCTGAAAGAGGGATGTAGAGGACATGCCTGTATGTATGGATGGCCACAGTTTTACATCACTTGATGCGTCTTCTCAAGCGCAGCAAAGCACCAGAAGTCTTGGCAGAACCGTTAGCACACCGGGTGAAATGCTTAGCAGTATTTCGTCTGTCACTACATTCTGAGTTCAAATTCCGCCGAGGTCGACTTTGCCTTTCATCCTTTCAGGGTTGATAAATTAAGTACCAGTTACGCACTGGGGTTGATCTAATTGACTTAATCCGTTTGTCTGTCCTTGTTTGTCCTCTCTGTGTTTAGCCCCTTGTGGGTAGTAAAGAATTCCGTCAAGATCGACTTTGCCTTTTATTTTTTGGGGGTTGATTAAATAAGTACCAGTTACGCACTGGGGTCGATATAATCAACTTAATCCGTTTGTCTGTCCTTGTTTGTCTCTTCTGTGTTTAGCCCCTTGTTGGCAATAAAGAAATAAGAAGTCTTGATCCCTTGTCATCTCCACAGTAAGGCTCGATATTTGAAGACCTTTCTCACCGCTTCGTCCCACGTCTTTCTGGGTCTACTTCTTATGAACAATGGTGTGAGTATAACAGTGTGTGCATGTGATTTTATAACAACGATGCCAAAATACAATTGTAATTTTTTTAATCTCATTTTCAAATATTCAACTTTAAAACAAAATTTATTTTATCTTTTGTTTATGTTTTTGTCTCTCTTTGCAGCTCTCTTTGAAGCAGTGGAGCATCAAGAATTTGATCAAGTGAAACATATCTTGAAGACTAACAGTTTTGACTTAAACCGGTCAGTCATTACAGATATTAAATTTTCTTTTATTAATTATTTCTCTAATTAAAACGTGGTATGTTATATTATGTTTTATTATTTATAATGGTGGAGTCTTAATTACTTCTACATTTTATCCACATCACACTCACACGGACATAAATATAAAAGATCTTAGTTTATAAAGAAAGAATAATGAAATGCACAAGGTATAGGGTAAAGTTTATTTGTAATTTAAGGACTACATTTGTGCATGTGTCTCTCCTTGATTTTTTCTGTGTCCCTTTCTGTAGAAGAGCATAGGCTCGAAACGTAAAAGACTTTTTCTATTCCTGAGCGTTATGCTAATACATCTGTTTGTATTGTACACCACCTGTCTTTGTCTTTTGTATTTTTCATAAACTCTCCCTATATTTATATATATTATATATATATATGTATAGATGTATATAGATACATGTAATATATATATATATATATATATGTATATATGTATATATATATATATATATATATATAGATGTATATAGATACATGTATATATATATATATATATATATATATATATGTATATATATATATATATATATATATAGATGTATAGATACATGTATATATATATATATGTATATATATATATATATATAATATATATATATATATATATATATATATATATACATACACAAACACACACACATAAAACTAATAATGGTCACCTTAACCCATAAATAAAGAACATGTTTAATTACAAATACAGAGATGTGTTAAACATCACGTTATCACTTTATCACCACATTCTGTTTATCTAGAAATTAAGACCTGCTTCTATTGCTGTTGCTGCTCCTCTTCCTCCTCCTTCTTCTTCAGGCTAGTAATAATTATGTATTTGGTTATAACTTAAGCAATTGCTAAAACATATATATATATATATATATATGTGATAAACATCGCCCTTTTCAAGTGTAGCCAGGCTCATGGGCCCGGTTTACCGGTTTCTGTGGCATATGTGTTTCCCCCCAGCTGGACGGGACACCAGTCAAGAAACAGGAAGAGAGAGTGAGAGAAAGTTGTGGTGAAAGAGTACAACAGGGGTCGCCACCAACCCCTGCTGGAGCCTCGTGGAGCTTTTAGGTGTTTTCGCTCAATAAACACACACAACGCCCAGTCTGGGAATCAAAACCGCAATCCTCCGACCACAAGTCTGCTGCCTCCATATATATGTGTGTGTGTGTATATATATATATATATATATAGAGAGAGAGAGAGAGAGAGAGACGGACAGACAAACAGACATGTTTTATCCAAATGAAGGCGTCCTATCATATATATTTTCTATTTAATCAAACAATTTGCCAGAATGAACTGTGATCTCTGCTAATTATGTGCAGGAACCTGATAAAAAGTTAGATATAAAGATAACCCTACCAGTCGATAAGGGGCGCAGGCAGTTGGTCAGAGTTTTAATTGGGGCTGTAGTGATGACAATAGTGTTGTTGATGTATGTATATGTTTGTATGCACACCAATCCCACCAGAGATGTGTTCAGCCTAAGATATTTTTGTTGCTTTTAATCTTTACCATATTTGGGCAAAAAAAAATGTGAGGTTTCATGACAGGAAGAGCATCCTGGTGCAGGGAAATCTACCTCAGCATAATTTGTTTGATTAGCTTGGATAAGTGGATATTAATGATGAGGGTGATATATAAATATATGCTCGTGTGTGTGTGTATGTGTGTGCATGTTTATACAGGGTGTGGTGAATAAATTGTCATCTAAGTTACACAAAAATGAAAATAACACTGGCATCTCATTTTAACATATTTTTTACCAAAATTACATAAAAATATCTTGAAATACTAAAGAGTGAATTTATTCAATAAAAGCACCATTGGCTTCAACCACAGCCTCCAGATGATGTCGGTTCTGGACGGTCTCCTTGTTTAAGTTGGTGAATGCTGCCATAATCCTTGCCTTCAGTTCATCTTTGGTGTTACAAGGAGTTTTGTTGGTCTTTTACTCAACTGCACCCCACACATAATAATCAAGGGGGCTGCAGTCTGGAGAGTTACGTGGCTAGATGTTAGGGGGGATGTGGTCGCAGAAATGGTCTGACAGCCATGACTAGGTTCCCCCGCTTGTGTAGTTTGGTGCAGAGTCTTGTTGCCAGATATAGGGTCTTCCAGCAGCCACCCTCTTGACCCAGGGCAGCACTACCTCCTTCAGGCACTTGATGTAAGCCTCCGTGTTGAGTCTGAGGCCATGTGGAAAGATGAATGGAAACATAATGTCACCATCACTAGTGATCGCTCCAAACACCATGATGTTGACTGGATGTTTGATTTTTATCACTTTCAGTACAGGTCCACAGATTGCACTGTCCTCAGTTTGATCCCCAAACACTCTGAAATGTTTACAATGGAGCTTCTGTTGCAAATGCCAAGCTGTGTAGTATGTTGTTTCCAAATCTCTGGCAGAGTGAATTGCGTCATGGTGCTGTTTTTCTCACAGACAGTGCCCAACTGACCCTACTATACTATGTAATTGACAAAATCAAAAGCAAACAATGTGCATGCACGAAATTCAAAATGTAAAATGGTGACAATTTCCCCATCACACCCTACATATATATATATATATATATATATATATATATATATATTTATTGTTATATTTCAGAATGGTCATTTTGCCAGTTTAGCCAATAAAAACACACGCACTATATATTTGGTGTTACTTTGCTTCAGTGTTATTATTTTTTACATTAAACTAAATTTTATTTCGGCCAGAGTTCTTTCGTCACACTCCTGTGACCGCATCAGTGGTCCTTTGTTTTCTTCTTTCTTATTTGTGTCTCTCCTTACTAACCGTCAGCCATTTTGTATAGACGCACATAGAGATATACGCATGCGTGAATGAAGACATACAATAGAAATACAAAATGGCTGATGGTTAGTAAGGAGAGACACAAATAAGTGAGAAGAAAACAAAGGACCACTGATGCGGTCACAGGAGTGTGACGAAAGAACTCTGGCCGAAATAAGATTAAGATTAATGTAAAAAATAAATAACCCTGAAGCAAAGTAACACCAAATATATAGAGCGTGTGTTTTTATTGGCTAAACTGGCAAAATGACCATTCCTAAATATAACAATATCTGTTTCAACACACGACTTCACATAAAAAATCTTGCACAACAATATAAATATTATATCTATATATATATATAATATATATATATATATTATTCTTACAAGAATATTGTTGAGAGTGACTTTGAAGTGTCAGTCTGCTAAGCCATTGTCTGACAATGGCTTAGCTAGCTGAAACTTCAAAGTCACTGTCAACAATATTCTTGTCTTAGAATAATAAATTTGTACTCTACAAAAATATAGAGTAATCCAAGAGATTAATATAAAACCGTCTTCATTACAATTCAACATCAAAACAAACATTAATACGGATGTATGCATGCATGTGTGTATGTGTGTGTGTGTGATGTGTGTATGATGTGTGTGTGTAACTGTATTTAAGCCATATATATATGTAAGTGTTTCTCTTGTTTCTATATTTAGATTAAATAATGAACACCTGACTGCCCTGGATATAGCTGTGATGACCAACAATATTCCCATGGCAAAGCTGTTACTTAGCTATGGTGCCAAGGAGAACCCTTTATGTAAGTATACACACACACACACACACATGCGCACACATACACTAAGAATGATGGAATCTCTCCTCTTACCCCCACTCCCTTTAACCACAAGCTCTTCCCCCTCCTTCGTCCCACTTCCTCCTACTTCTTTTCTTTCAGTGTTTCACGCGCGGTATAGTGCTCGTATAATTTCTATAATCACACGCACGCTGATGATGTCATCTTTCTTGAATTGTCTAAGAATAATTTACAGAATGAGATAGAGGGTGAGGGAGGAGGAATGGTGAAGGACAATGATGTTTCATTGACAAAGTTACAACCCCCTTTTCCCCTTTTCCCCTTTTCCCCTTCTCAGAAAGTTATGGTGTGAATAAAGATTGGGGTAGTTAATAAAATATTCAGTGAACCCTCCTTCACCAACCCGTGGGAAATCTCATTTCTTACCCTAAGTGTCTGTATGTCATGTCATGGGTCACAAGTCACAGAAAGGTCTAAGATCTTAGGTTCAAACCCCAATAGAAGTGGTTATTTTGTATTTATAGCTCAAACTGAGTAATTGCCTGAATCTGTGAAATTTTAGCTGAAAATCTCATCTCTTGATGTGACATGTGTCATCTTGGGAAACATTTATACAAGCATTAGCATACACACACACACACACACACACACACAAACACACACAATCACACACACACACAAACACACACACACACACATGCACATATACACACACGTCATCATCATGTAATGTCCATCTTTCATCCTAGCATAGAGGCCAAATGATCTGACAGGATCTAACAAGCCCAAGGACTGTGTTGAGAAAAGACTGGAGCTTGGCGCAGTCCTCCAGCTCACTGGATCCCAATAAACTATCTAAACCCTGCCAGCATAAAAGATGGATGTTTAATGATGATATATATGGTGGTTGTCTACTCCTTATACAGAGCCTGACCACCTCTTGTACCTACACCTTTGATCCATAATCGCATCTGATGTGGCCTTTTAAACCAGACAATGTATTGGAAAGAAACTCACATAGATTGCATATGTGATTTGGACCACCAAGAGCTGCAATTAAGGTTCTGATCTTTGTGGATCTTAAAATGTCTTTTGAGGACCCCACTAAATTTGTAGACCTTATGGTATACATGGCATTGATATATATATATATGTATATATATATATGTATATATATATATATATATAAAGTTAATCCAAACATGAAAACACAAAGAGAAGACACAACAACAAGAGGACATGGAACAAATATAGTATTATTGGACGCTCAGGAAGGAAGGGAAGAAGGAAGGTTTTACGTTTCGAGCGGCGCTCTTTGTCAGAAACATAGGAAAAGGAAAGATCCAGAGAAGGGAAGACAGAGGAAAAAAATCACCAATGGTACATATATATATATATATATATATATACGAGCAAAATGCCCCGCCGTCCAATGGACGGTGCTGAATCATATCTGCTGAATAAAAAGCAATCAGTGTTTTCTTTTCATTAGAAAATAATTAAGCAAGCCTTTATTTCAATAAAATTTTTGGTTTTGTTAAATGAAGTTAAGGCAAAAAAAAACTTCTTGAGAAACCAAATAGTCTTTCCTTCCTTCATGCCAAGTTTGAAGAAAATATCTCTTTTGCATCTTACTCTTTTGGTCTCTTAAATATACTGCATTTTGTGGCATTATTTCAAGCCAGCCGGCTTTTTTTGCACAAACTGCACGTGCATTTTTCTCATGTACGCGTAGTATCAATCACAACAGCTGGTGTACTTGCGTGTACAAATGCACGCTCCCACAACTTTATCGATCGCATTCTCACCTGGAATCGATTTTTGTAATTTTTTTGAAGACTTATACACGTCCTGATACTGTCAGTATCTACACATCAAATTTGAGCGCAATCGGATGGAGGATGCCCGAGATCCTAGAAGACACAGACACAGACAGACAGAATGGATTTTATATAATAGCTATGTCATTTTACTTGTTTCAGTCATTAGACGCAGCCATGCTGGGGAACCGCTGTGAAGAATTTTTAGTTAAATGAATTCACCCCAATACTTTCTTTTAAAGATTAGAACTTTTTTTTTTTTTGCCAAACTGCTAAGCTACAGCGATGTAAACACAGTGGTTGTTAAGAGGTGGTGGTGATGGTGGTGGGAACTAATACACACGCAGAGAGAAACACATTGATATATATATATATATGCATATACAACAAGCCTTTTTCAGTTTCTGTCTCCCAAATCCACTCACAAAGCTTTGGTTAGCCCAAGGCTGTTGTAGAAGGCACTTGCCCAAGGTACCATACAGTGGGACTGAACGCAGCACCATGTGGTGAGGAATCAAGCTTCTTACCATACAGTCATGCCTGCTTGTGACCTCGTGTGGACCGTTGGCGATTTTTTTCCTCTGTCTTCCCTTCTCTGGATCTTTCCTTTTCCTATGTTTCCAACGAAGAGCTCCGCTCGAAACGTTAAACCCTCCTTCTTTCCTGAGCGTCCAATAATACTATATTTGTTCCACGTCCTCGCGTTGTTGTGTTTTTTTGTGCTTACTTGTTTGGATTAACTTTATATATATATATATATATATATATATATATATATATATATGATACTCTAATAACCCATCCCTCTATATATATCCTACCCCTCAGTATCTCACTTTTATTAATATTTCACGTGTATACAACTAGTTTGATTGTATAAATATATATATGTATATATATATATATAATACAATATTGATTTTGTTTTTTTTTACTCTGCCAGTTGAAAAGGGAGAGTGCCGTGCTAGAACCCTGGACCAACTTGTATCAGAAGCTGAGAAGAACATGGTTGACCTCATAGCTGCTGTTTTGAATGGATCTTCAGCCGGCAGCAATGTTTCATCACTACACCAGAAGGTGAGCAGCAACCACTACCACTACTACTACTGCTACTACTACTACTACTACTGCTGCTGCTACTACTACTACTACTACTACTACTACTACTACTACTACTACTACTACCATTACTACTACTACTACTACTACTACTACTATTACTACTATACTACTATTATTACTACTACTACTACTACTGCTACTGCTACTACTACTACTATTACTACTATACTACTATTATTACTACTACTACTACTACTACTACTACTACTACTACTACTACTACTGCTACTACTACTACTACCACAACTGCAACTACTACTACTTCTACAACTGCAACTACTACTACTACTGCAACTACTACTACTACAACTACTACTACTACTGCTACTACTACTGCAACTACTACTACTACTACTACTACTACTACTACTACTACTACTACTATTACAGTAAAGGAAACATTAAGCCTTGGATAAATGCCTTTACGGCCTCATCAACTCCACCACCATTAACTAGGAAATAAAAAGAAATGAAAGAACAAAACCAATATTTTGGTATTTTAAAATTCTTTGCTTTTGGTAGTTTTTTTTTTGTTGACTGATTTTGGAATTTTTGTGTGCATTTGTGAATATTCTAAATTCTAATGGACGTTCTTCACAATTTTTGGCAGTAATGTTGCAGATTTAACATATTTTAGATAAAGTAAAATATAAAACATGGAATACCAATTTGAAAAGTCTGAGAGGAAAACGGTTGTTGGTAAAGTGATATTAGCTCTTTGTGTGTGTGTGTGTGTAGGCACCTGTACTGGTGGCACATAAAAAGCACCCTTCAAACGTTGGGCCTCACAAAGGTGATAAGTGACTGAGATCTTTGGTAATATGCTGTGCTTGAGAAAACTCATAAAGCCAAGTGAGATCGTAACTGTGGCTGATACTGGTGTCACGTAACTCGTGCACATGCTGATGGCATGTTAGAAACACCCGTCACACTCTTGGAGTGGTTGGCATTAAGAAGGGCATCCAGCTGTAGAAACCAAGACAAAATCAGACTGGAACCTGGTGCAGCTCTCTAGCTTACCAGTTCCAGTCATACTGTCTAACCCATGCCAGCATATTGTGTACATTGGCCGTTACCAGCCTCGTCTGGCCCCCATGCCGGTGGCACGTAAAAAGCACCATCCGATCATGGCCGTTTGCTAGCCTCGTCTGGCACCTGTGTAGGTGGCACATAAAAAGCACCCACTACACTCCCGGAGTGGTTGGCGTTAGGAAGGGTATCCAGCTGTAGAAACACTGCCAGATCAGACTGGAGCCTGGTGCAGCCTTCTGGCTTCCCAGACCCCAGTTGAACCGTCCAACCCATGCTAGCAAGGAAATCGGACGTTAAACGATGTTGATGATGATGATGATACACACTGACAAAACAGTCACTCAAACTCATCATTATCCTCATCAATTTAAGGCAGTGAGCTGGCAGAATCGTTAGCACACCGGGTGAAATGCTTAGCAGTATTTCATCTATCTTTACGTTCCGAGTTCAAATTCCACTGGGGTCAACTTTGTCTTTCATCCTTTAAGGGTCGATAAATTAAGTACCAGTTGTGTACTGGGGTTGATCTAATCAACTGGCCCCCTCCCAAAAATTTCAGGCATTGTGTCTAAAGTAGAAAAGTTTATCATCATCATTTCGTGTCCATTTTCCTTGCTGTCATTGGTTGAATGTTTCAACAGGATGCAACATAATGAAGGGCCACATCTAGCACCAATGTCTCAGTTATAGCATGGTTTCTATGACTTGGTGCCCTTTCTAATGCCAACCATGTACAGGTGGTCTTTCATGCGACCAGCTCTTTCTTGTGAGGTCTTTAAGCAACAGGAGAGTAAATGAGGTAGAGCTGGAAAGGAGGATGAAGAAGGTGGTAAAAAGGTGTCCAAGCATGGCCTTAAGGTACAAGAAGTTGAATAAAAGCAGTAGGGAGAGGAGATGAAAAAGAGGGGATGGATGGAGGTTGTGACAGTGTTTGAGGGGAGAGTAAGGGAATCAAAATGGTGATGGGGGTGAATTTAGTAAATTATGAACAACCATTACCATCACCACCATTACCATCACAACCATCACCATTATAATTATCATAATCATCATCACAATCATCAATAAACATCAAAATGATTATTGTTTTTTTTTGTTTTTTTTTTCAGGAGACTGAAAAACAGTTAACTCACTGGGAATTCCGTCATAAATTATTGAAACGAATGAAAAGTGGTTACGACTTAGCTCGTAAGTATTCTTTAAGATTGGTTAATTTTATATTATACTAGCAGTATCGCGCGGCGTTGCTTGGGTTTGTAAGGGAAATAACTATATAAGCATTTTTAGAGAGTTATAGCCAAAAAATAGCAAAAAAATTGCATTAAAAATGGAAAAAAAAATGATGGTAACTTCTTTTAAAAATCGTTGACTCATCGTAGACATTTTTAGAGAGTTACTTCCCTTATATAATAGCGAAAAAAATGCATTAAAATGGAAAAAAATGATGGTAAATTTTTTTTTTAATCGTAGACTCATCGTAGATGCGCACTTAATACCCAGAAGGGCTCGATATGAATCACGACTATAAGATACCCGGTTTTGGTTAAACTGCACCGCAAAATGTGGGAGTAGTTAGGAATCTAAATTGTAGGAGACAGACACACAACTTCACTTTTATATATAAGGATTTACTGTCTGCTTTCCATGCTGGCATGGGTTGGACGGTTTGACTGAGGACTGCTGACAAGCCAGGAGGCTGCACCAGGCTCTAGTCTGACCAGGCAGTGTTTCTACAGCTGGATGCCCTTCCTAACACCAAC
>NC_043019.1:5582853-5610353 GCF_006345805.1 Octopus sinensis | reverse complement strand
TCTCAAATGGTTTACATAGTTCAGTTTACACAAGAGTGAAAAATAAAATAGGAATTTTGAAAGAAGCATCTATAAAACCAGTTTTTAAACATCATATGGCTTTGGGAGCCCACAAAGAATAGAATAGTAATAAAAACAGTCCATAGGCAAAAAATGGTTGAGAACCACTGGTCTATAAGTTTGTCCATCAGTCAGTCCCATAAATATTGTATCAAAGAATCTAGAATGAGAGATTTGTCACAAAGAATAATTGGAAATTGATTCTTCTTTCTCTACAAGGTTGGCATGATGTTGACAACATAGTCCCTCGCTCTCAATGGAAAGTAAACACTCTTGAAGACTTATTCTCTCAAGTTAGGCAGTCAAGACCCACAGATGCACCTGCTATCAAAGGTTAGTCTACAAACTTTCTTCTCACCTATAATTACCAAATTCTTAAGTAATTCTTTGTCACTATTTAGTCATTGTTTCTAAGGTAGCAAGCTGACAGAATCGTTAGCACTCTGGACAAAATGCTTGGTGGCATTTCATTCGTCTTTTATGTTCTGAGTTCAAATTTATTTTTTATTTATTTATTTACAGAGCCATCGGGAGACTCACCAGTCCAGAGGAAAAGAAAAAGTTTAAAGAATCTTTTCTCATTATCACCAAAATTTCAGAAATCCCTTCAAAGGTAAGATTTTAATAATTTACTTCATTATATTGAAGAAAATCTAAAGTAAGTGATGGAGGGTGATAAGCTAATTAAAACAGGTTTGTTTAGCTCAATGACTGCTTATTTGTTGGTCTTTTATAGCGGAAATTTTGGTCATTAGTTAAAACACAGTGTTCCTGAAACTAGAGATACACAACAGATATATACACTCATCAGATGGATTATGGGGTTGACATGCTGGATAATAACTAAGAAGTGCTTAAAAAACTGAATGCTGTGTGTCCTACAGACAGGCACTGAGCAATATGTGTGGAGTAACTTCACGTTGAGGAGTGGAAGTAGAATTTCCTATAATTCAAACTTTTTCATGATCTCAGCAGACAAAATGGAAAAAGGATTGACCCAGAGGATGATGAGGGAGAGGTGCTGGAGCAGCCACTCTAACCCACGGGACTCACACTTGCGGATAGCCATCTCCACCTCAATAGCAGTGTGCAGAGATATGGTTTGGGGGGCTGAGAACACTGGGGGTCTCCTCTGTCACAGGCTCAACCATAGTTTACCTGTGAAAGGTAAACAATACCTTGAAAGTTTGCTTTTCTTAGTCTGACAACCAACAGAATCTGGGCTGGTAGCTGAACTATAGCTTGCTAGACTACAAGTATATTGGTCAGTTAGTGGTCAAGAAATGATAACATCTAACACATACCATCCTCCATGCAAGTACGGGTTAGTTGTTATATATTAACTTATTTCAAATATTAACTTAATCACCATATTTCTACATTAACTAATATATATATATATATATATATAAATGAAAGAATGGAGTTGAACAAAGATGTTAACAAATTCCTTTACTCTCGACATATGTTTCGAAGACAACATGGTTTCATTCCAAAGGAATAAAGGGTGCATTATGCAATCTTCTCGTCAGGAAAGAAAGGGAGCCTCTATCGACAACAAGACAAACAAAAATCCTCGAAATTTTTGTTTGTCTTGTTGTCGAGAGAGGCTCCCTTTCTTTCCTGATGAGAAGCTTGCATAATGCACCCTTTATTCCTTTGGAATGAAAACATGCTGTCTTCGAAACATGTGTCGAGAGTAAAGGAATTTTGTTAACATCTTCGTTCGACTCCATTCTTTCATTTATTCATATACGACACACAAATTTCTGCACATGAACCCAGAATTTCTACCCCTGACAGGTCACTTCAACCGTTTTTCTGACGTGAATTTGCTACCCAGGTTTCGGTTAAACGAATTTTCCATGCTAACGATAAACATAGGATAATTCATTCACCTATTTATATATATATATATATATATAAAACAAACCCAAGTCCTTCTCAACAAGTAGACATTAGTGTAGCCCTTAAGATATGAGTGGTTCCCTGATATATTTTATTGCTCCTTATTTATTAAATGTGATTTATTGTTTCAGAGGGATCTACCTATCCTGCCTCTTGTATCACAAAGACAAAATCCTTGTCACTCCAGAAGATCAGTTGCCAGTTGTGGAAGTTGATGAGAATTATTCAAGCACCTCAATACACACAGATTTTTATTGGCTTATGAAGGTAAGTCACACAAACAGATATGTATTGGAAGCAGATGTATAGGTTGCAGTATATATAAATCTTTTTATTCCTAGAGTAGGCTCAGCATTATGTTATTAGACCAGCAATGAAGACCTGCTATATTTCAATACATGTTTAGGTAAATTCTTATACATTAATACGAGCGTGATCATTGTGATCGTTGCCAGAGCAGCAAACTGGCTTCCGTACCTGTGGCGCGTAAAAGGGCACCATTTGAGTGTGATCATTACCAACGTCACTTCACTGGCACCTGTGTCGGTGGCACGTGTAAAAGATTCGAGCGAGGTCATTGCCAGTACCGCCTGATTGGCCCCCGTGCAGGTGGCACGTAAAAAGCACCCACTACACTCTCGGAGTGGTTGGCGTTAGGAAGGGCATCCAGCTGTAGAAACTCTGCCTGATCAAGACTGGAGCCTGGTGCAGCCATCTGGTTGCCAGCCCTCAGTCATTCGTCCAACCCATGCTAACATGGAAAACAGACGTTTAAACGATGATGATGATGATGATGATGATTAATACAGTCCACTTAGCTGGTAAAAATGAGTACCACCTGTTTTTCAAAAGGTCAGTCCTGTCATATACTGTCTCATGCTGAATCTCCCTGTGAACTACAGGTCTGTGGAGTACTCAGCCACGTGCATGTTAATTTCACAAGCAGGCTGTTCTGTTGATCAGGTCAACTGGGACCTTTGAACAACTCACAAATAAAACTTATGCAAGCTTTACAGTTGCTAGACTTCATAATTTTCTCATTACTTTTCTTGGTGATTATGCTATAGCTCCTATTTCACCAGCATTCTTTGTCTGTTCCTCTATTTCTTTTACCATAACTACCACAGCTTCTAATTGTCTGAACTAGCAAACTATATAAATTACCATCCATTCCAGCCACCGGCGCCAGCATAGAACTCTTGCAGACCATTCTGCTTCACCAGATGGAGTGGCCTTAACTCTTCCTTAACGCTTCTGCTGTGGAGGACTTACTCATGAAAACCTGTCCCCCACAGCAGAAGTATTAGGGTCACTCCCTCTGGTGAAGAGGATTGGCCTTCAAGAGTCCTGTACCGGTGCCACATAAAAAGCACTCATGCTGGTGCCAAGTAAAAGCACCCAGCACACACTGCAAAAAACCAGGCCAAATCAGGCTGGAACGTAGAACAGCTCTTCTGCGTGCCAGCTCTGATCAAACCATCCAATCCATGCTAGCATGGAAAACGGATATTAAGGATGATGATGATGATGATGATGATGATGACAACAATGATGACAACAACAATCACCACCACCACGACCATCATCATCATCATCATCTAGGCTACCTCAAGCACCTTATTCTGCTCACTTGGTTACTTCACTCCTCAAACTTCTAGCTATTACACTTGATCCAATCAAAGTAAAGCTGTCCAGAAACCTCTTGAGCATACGTTTTACTTTTGAGCATACTTTTATCTTTTGAGCTTGCCCCTATATAATTTGAGGAGAAAGAGCTGAGCTTGTAAATCTTTCTTTCAAATAAGTTATATATTGTTCAGCTTTGATGAACAAAATTCAACTGGTTTATTTATAGCATTACTCCTCCTCTAGCTCATTATCTTGTGTAATATACTATAACTTCTTCACTCATATATCTAGTTTGCTACAGTGTGTTCTCTTTCATCTGATATATAATATCAACTTCAACATTGATGTTGATTCTATGGTATCTCACCAAAGACATGCAGTCGTACTACAACTTACATTTTCCCTAATTCACCCCCATCCCTATAAAATATGGGACTTTTCTACCTAAGGTGGTAACCTCTATATGGTTGCTCAAACTACTCAAAAGAGTGACCAATTCTTCCCCAAAGAGAGACACATTGATTAATGGTGACCCCAGGTAGAACACTTTTGATTACAGGTCTGACAGACCAAGGACAACCTGGGGCTAAGCAACAACAACAACACACAAGACTATCTATCAATGTGAAGAATTATTAATGATTTCCCAATTGCTACATAGATTTAATATTGTATTTATTTATCGGTGTGTCTAGAAAGTTCTCCATACAGTTGAATTGTGTTTCTTTTAGATTGCCTGTACCTGGACAGATGTGAAATCACTGCGACATGACATGTACAAAAGTACAAGTGCCGGTTCCACACACTTCCGAGGTAAACTTCTCCAAGCAGCAGCTTTACTACAGGTAAGTTTCTGGAGAGTATTTTTTTCAAGAAATCTTTCTTCTCATTGATCTAAACTCAATACTCACCTGCACGCCCAGCCATCACTCACAAATAAAAAATGACCACAGATATATGTTTCCTTCAATGAAATAGAGAGAAAATGAAGAGAGAAAAGTTTGAGGAGAATCCACTGCACCAGGACTAAAAGCAACAGTCTTGTGTCCTATTTGTGGTCTCAGTTTCATTCTGCAACATTTACACTTCTCTTCGTAACTCTTTGCCATTCTTTACAATCAGCCACTATCTTCTCCCAAGCAGTTACAATCAAACCACCCCCTTCATTAAGAAATTATTTGATGAAATATTTATAAGGGAGTTATGGGTGCTCTTTTTGATGATTGCCATATTTCAGCTCATTGTAGAGCAGTCTTGGAGATCCTAGTGTTCCAAGCAGCACAATTGCAATTCCATCAGGAAGGACTCTGCACTTGACATATTTTGACTCTGCACAACCTTTTTTGTTGGTAATGTGCTTTCACCATCAAATGTTCGTCAGAAACCATAGATGGAGCAACTGACATCTCATCAGGTGTTTGCTATTTCAACAACATCCTGCATAGATTTTAGTAGAACACACTAGACTTGATAGGATTACTGTTTGGGAAAACTTTACTGTTTGCTGACTGGTTTTATGCCATGGTGTTTCCAAAGTGAATCATAGAACTTTCCGAAAGTGAACACGGCCAACTGTCTGTAGCAATCACCTTTGTTGGTGTTGTCAGACGTCATGTTAACCAAATATGGGAATTTTCTCATTACATTTCAAGGCTGATTCACAATCATGATAGGATTATGAAACTGAAACTGAAAGAAACCTGTTGTGTGTATGTGTGTGTCTTATATATATATGTGTGTGTCTCTTGTGTACTGTTGCCGATTTTCTTTCTCTGTCTTCCCTTCCTTGGGCCTTTCCTTTTTCTATGTTTCTGATGAAGAGCTCCGCTCGAAATGTTAAATCCTCCTTCTTTCTTTCCTTTCCTGAGCATCCAATAACACTAAACATGTTCCACATCCTTGCATTGTTGTGGTTTCTCTTTGCTCATGTTTGGATTAACTATATATATATATATATATATATATATATATATTATATATATATATGTATGTATGTATGTATGTATGTAGTATGTATGTATGTATGTATGTATGTATGTATGTATGTATGTATGTATGTATATTTATATGTATGTCTGTGTTTATCCCCACCACCATCGCTTGACAGCCAATGTTGGTGTGTTTACATCCCTGTAACTTAGTGGTTTAGCAAAAGAGGCACAAAGAATAAGTACTAGGCTTACAAAGAATAGGTCCTGGGGTCGATTTCTTCAACTAAACAAGTAAAAGACTAATCCCATAACAGAAATCTCAAAGCTACAAAACAATGCATGACTGATTCCAAGCAACGTGAATAAAAAACCATTGCATTTGACAGAGCAATTTGAATGCTGATGGCTTAAATGTAATAGGCGCAGGAGTGGCTGTGTGGTAAGTAGCTTGCTAACCAACCACATGGTTCCGGGTTCAGTCCCATTGCGTGGCATCTTGGGCAAGTGTCTTCTGCTATAGCCCCGGGCGGACCAATGCCTTGTGAGTGGATTTGGTAGACGGAAACTGAAAGAAGCCTGTCGTATATATGTATATATATATATATATATATATGTATGTGTGTGTGTGTGTTTGTGTGTGTGTTTGTCTCCTTAGCATTGCTTGACAACTGATGCTGGTGTGTTTACGTCCCCGTCACTTAGCGGTTCGGCAAAAGAGATCGATAGAATAAGTAGTGGGCTTACAAAGAATAAGTCTCGGGGGTCGATTTGCTCGACTAAAGGTGGCGCTCCAGCATGGCCACAGTCAAATGACTGAAACAAGTAAAAGAGTAAAAGAGTAAAGAGTATATGTTCCACCCCAGCGCATCCCACACCATGCCATTGCTGTGTGTCTGTATTCTCACTTTACCATTTCTCCTTGTCTTAACAGAGTGCTTTAGGCATCAGTGATCTTGGACAGTTCTACCACCAGCCATTAAAAGACAACAATGGCAGCACCGTATTAGTATGTATCAAGGAAATCAAAGACACCAAATTCCTGGCTCTTGGTTCTGGTAAATGGGTGTCCTTGGCCAAACTTCACCGGAGAATGACTGTTATAGACCAAGACAGCAGTGAAGCGCATGAACTACTCTTGAACTCTGCTGCGGTAAGTAGAATGAGTTCTTCTACCCACTTCTTTTATCAACTTCTTTTTCGAAATATTTTTAAAACAATACTTTTTACATTTTAAATCGAAACCAGCAAAGTTGCAATAACCATGCACACATGCATGCACACACACGCACACACATACAAATAGATATGTATATATTTATGTGTATATATATATATATATATATATATATATATATATATATATTCATCTAATGCAGGATAAAATTTTTTGAAAAAAATTCTGTCAATGGCCAGCATATCAAAAAAATACCTTTATAGTTTAAGTTTAGAAACAATTTATAAGTAAGGGCAAAAGAAAAAAAATTTCTAATGCCAAAATATGCCGAAAATAGACATAATGTCAATAACCATGTAATTTATCAATACAAGCACATATCTCAAAAAAAGCCGATAGAAATTTCAAAAAATCCTGTTATTATCATATCAGACCCGATTTCAGAGTTAGTTCATAAGAACCTTCTCTTCATCAGTGATAAATGCGGCAAAGGAATAAATGAAATACTTACTTATACCCATATATATATATAAGGATAAGATCGTTATTTAAAATACCGATCATATCAGGTGGCTAGCATGGGAATAAAAACCGCATAGGTAATAATTGTTATTAAATTATAATTAAGGGTATCTAAAAGATACCACCATGCTAGATATAGCAGCCAAAACTTGACTCTAAAACCACATTAAATGTTCATACAGCACCAGGAGAGAAGACAAAATGACAAAATAAACAAGCAAAAAAAATTATTGGATAATTCCAGATCCCGGATTTCTGGCTCTTTGTCTTCTCTCCTGGTGCTGTATGAACATTTAATGTGGTTTTAGAGTCAAGTTGTGGCTGCTATATCTAGCATGGTGGTATGTCTTAGATACCCTTAATTATAATATATATATATATATATATATATATATATATATATATATATACATATATATATATATATATGTAGGTCCCGGGTTGAGTCGGCGTTAACCACAGTAAATAAGGTACTCAATACATAGCAGAGTAAATTAATTTATTATATAGAAGGAGCTTCTACAGGACTAGAACTGATTCTTTTGAATGAAACAGTTCTAGTCCTGTAGAAGCTCCTTCTATATAATAAAAAAAAATATATATATATATATATATATTTGGAAGACAGAAACTGAAATAAACTCATTGCATGTATGTGTGTGTGTGTGTTTCTGTGTCTGTGTGTGTGTGCATATGTTTGTGTATCTGTGTTTGTCCCCCCACCATCACTTGACAACCAATGCTGGTGTGCTTACGTCCCTGTAACTTAGCGGTTTGGCAAAAGAGACTGATAGAATAAGTACTAGGTTTACAAAGAATGAGTACTGGAGTTGATTTGTTCGACTAAAGGTGATGCTCCAGCATGGCCGCAGTCAAATGACTGAAACAAATAAGAGAGTAAAAGAGTAACATACATACACACACACAAACACATGTTAACATGTTTTCTTGTATTCTAATAAAAACCAGTTCTCAGTGGTATGTACCACTTATTGTAATAATACAACATCATTTACATACAAAAGTATACCGGAATATCCTGTATTTATTAGATGGAGGTCAACTGCTACACGGCTATCTCCTTTATTTGCTGATAGAGACAGAATGATTCAGGTGAGAGGTCACAGAGGGGGGAGAGAAGTGTTGGGTTGTGATAGGGGTAGACAATGTTAAGACAGAGTGATAGATGGAAACAGGTAGGTGAAGAGAGAAAGAGACCTGAATACAGGTGCTTGTTATATGTGCCAAATTCCAAAGCCATCCATACAAGTTCTCAGCCGGTATTGTTTGGTTGGTTATATTCATAAATGGGTTGAAACAGTTTAACAGATGAAAATAAAAGAAAATTCTCAATGATACACAACATGATAAACCAGGAGCTATGACCTATGATATGATGTGTTATTGACCACATTACTTCATCTTCATAACTTTGCATGAACTTTTAGAAAGTCCTTGCATATATATACAATAACGAAAGGGTTAGCCCTTTACATTGTAGACCATATATATACATTACATTTTACAGTATATACATACATTACATTCTACAACATATACATACTTTACACTGTGCATACTTTTAATATAAACATGTATGGGGTACCTTTATGTGTTTTGTATCTTAAAACAAATAACAATGTACATGTATGTATGTATGTATGTATGTACTTGTACATATATGTCTGTGTGCGTGTGAAACATTATTTTACAGTTTTTTTTTTTATATTGTCTCTTACAGGATATGATTCTTTACAACGACGTTAGTACAGTGCCAACACAACGAGGTTTATACCTTGGCTACTTGAAGTTGGTCAGTTCCATGGAGCTCATCAAAGTTTTCACCCCAAACAATGCGCCAAATATTTTACCACATGTCAAAATCAGGGACTGTCCAAATGTATCAAGGTAAGAATTTTGTCCTGCCAAATTATGCGTGTGTGTGTGTGTTTCTGTGTGTGTGTGTGTGTGTGTGTGTGTGTGTGTTTCTGTGTGTGTGTGTTTCTGTGTGAGTATTATGTTTCTGTATGCATGTGTGTGTGTGTGTGCGTGTGTGTGTGTGTGTGTGTGCATGCGTGCATGCGTGCGTGCGTGCATGTGTGCGTGTGCGTGTGTGTGTGTGTGTGTGTGGTGTGCGTGTGTGTGTGTGTGTGTATGGTTGTGTGACAAGAAGTTTGCTTCCCAGCCAGATGGTTCTGGGTTCAGTTCCATTGCATGGAATAATTGGTGAGTGCCTTCTACTGCTTGGGTCAACCAAAGCCTTGTGAGTGAACTTGGTAGATTAGAAACTGAAAGAAGCCCAGCATGTGTGTGTGTGTGTGTGTGTGTATGCAACAATTATAACAATATACAATATAGAGACTGATATATCCTCAAAATTTATTTCCTTTTATTTTACAACGTTGTCGTAACCATAAAAATCTGCCATAGGACATCGCAAAATAAATAGAAATAAATTCTGGGGATGTACCAATCTCCATATTCTCTGTCATTATAATTATTGGTAATATTACACTCCAAACAATATTACCAACCAGAGAAGCAAACATGGAATTACTCATCAGAGGAATTTACAGCTTCAGTGACTACTTCTCGTTGTCATAAACATTAAATACTAATCATTGTGGTTAGTCATAACCTGGAACATAACTTAGATTGACCACAGTATCTACTCGGATAATACATCCTTTGAGTCTCACATTAATCTATATATGTTGGTTGTCAAGTGGTGACAGTGGACAAACACATATACAAAGACACACACAGATATATATATATATATCTGGGCTTGGTGCAGCCTTCTGGCTTCCCAGACCCCAGTTGAACCGTCCAACCCATGCTAGCATGGAAAGCAGACGCTAAACGATGATGATAATGATGATGAATAAGGGTGAAAAATTTAATATTAATTTGATTAATATCAATTTAAAACCAGTGGTCCAGCATATTTAAAAATCTGAAGTTTCAGAAAAAAATTATATTACATACATGTATACATGTATGTGTATATATATGATATATATATATATATATATATATATATATATATATATATATATATATATATATATGTGTGTATATAAAATAGTAATGCAAATAGTATTGCTTTCCAGTAAATATCGGTACTTCGTTGTGTCATATATTTACTTCTATACATTTATATATATATATATATATATGATATATATTTATGTATATATATATATATGATATATATTTATGTATATATATATGTGTGTGTGCGTGTCTGTGTATGTGCTTGTACCCCTTCATCACTTGATAACCAGTGTTGGTGTGTTTACGTCCCCGTAACTTACCAGTACAGCGAAAGAGACTGATTGAATAAGTATCAGGCTTAACAGAATAATAACAAGTCTTGGGTGGCGGGGCCATCCATTTGATTAGAATTCTTCAGGGTGGTGCCTCAGCATGGCTGCAGTCTAATGACTGAAACAAGTAAAAGATAAAAGATTCACACACACACACACACACCACACATACAAACACACACTCACACACACACAGTTCAAGATGAGACGTTCAATTTTGATCTCCTTAATATTGAAGTTTCTATCTCTATAATGATGATGTCCATAGTGTTGACGATGGTGATGATGATGATTCCTTTCCCCTCACCTTTACTGTATTTCATTTCAGAGAAGAATGGTTGTGGTTACAGCATTTTCGGAAAGGAGTTGATGCCCTTCCAACTGCATCTACCATTCAGAAAGATTTCCATCGGAGTTTAAACAAAGCAATCCAACAACTATTAGATCTGATGGGTAAGTTGAAATCTAAAATAAATCCTATTAGAACCTTGGTTAAAATTTGATAGCCATGTGGTTAAGCTAGTGGCCACTGACCATATATGGTCAGGAGTTCAAGCCTTACTGCAGCTACAGGTATTGCATTGTAGTTCTAAGAACAATATATAATGATTTGCATTAATGCAGTGAGCTGGCAGAATCGTTGGCAAACGTTAGCTCATTAGCAGAATCGTTAGCACGCCAGGCGAAATGCTTAGCAGTATTTTGTCTGCCGTTACGTTCTGGGTTCAAATTCCACCGAGGTCGACTTTGCCTTTCATCCTTTCAGGGTCGATAAATTAAGTGCCAGTTACGCACTGGGGTCAATATAATCGACTTAATCCCTTTGTCTGTCCTTGTTTGTTCCCTCTATGTTGTTTTTGATGAGCAATTGTGGGCAATAAAGAAATAAGAATCGATGGCAAACCAGGCAAAATGCTTAGTAGCATTTTATCTGTTTTTACATTCTGCTGAGGTCAACTTTGCCCTTCATCCTTTCAGGGGTCAATAAAATAAGTACCAGTTGAACACTAGGGTCAATGTAATTGACTTAGCCCTCCCCAAAATTACTGGCCTTGTACCAAAGTTTGAAACCAATATATAATGAAACTGTGGGGGCACAATGGCCCAGTGGTTAGGGCAGCGAACTCTCGGTCGGAGGATCGCAGTTTCGATTCCCAGACCAGGCGTTCTGTGTGTTTATTGAGCAAAAACACCTAAACTCCACGTGGTTCCGGCAGAAGATAATGGCGAAATTTCTGCTGACTCTTTCACCATAACTTTCTCTCACTCTTTCCTCCTGCATCTTGCATCTCACCTGTGGTGGACCGGTGTTCCGTCCAGGTGGGGAACCTATACGCCAAGGAAACTGGGAAACCAGGAAACCGGATCCTAATGAGCCAGGTGTGGCTCGAGAAGGAACAAACAATACTACTAATATAAAAGGGCATGATTGTCACATCATCCAATTTTATCCCCTTGACTACAGAATCATTATGTGTTGCCTGAAAGATCTGAATAGATTGTATTCTCTCTCACCTTTGAATGTCTGTCTCTGATTGCAGGAATGGCTGACCAAGCAGATAATCATAGGCTGTATGATCTTGAAGTGGTTGAGTTGAGTAAAGATGTAGCATTCTTGGTGTTACTTCCACCAACCGAAGATGTTTGTATAGTGCCAGGAAAGGATATTGAACCATTCACCCAGTACACAGAACTGCTGACTTTGCCTGTTCAAGTCTTTGAAATGAGTAAGTACCTAGAATTTGCCAAAGTATTCTTTTTTTGTTTTCCTTTTACGTTTATGTATTTGTTTTGCAAGATTCTTGATATGGAGTAGTGTGATGAAACAAATATTGTTATACCGTAAATCCTCGAGTCTAGTTCGCCCATGACTATAATACGCAGGGGATTTTTGGGGGCTGTACCTCTGAAAAACCTAAACCTTGTGTATTATACACACCCCTTCTCTAACTTGAGTCAAGGAGGTCTATATAACGTCCTTGGTTTGTAAAAATGTATACGGTAACGTCCTTTATTATTATTGTATATATAACATGATGCAAATGTGTAGCTTTTTTGTGCATTTTGTTTGCAGAAAATAAAGAAATAACAGTAATAACGTTTAATAAATGTTGCTTACTGCAAGTTATGGATGATTCTTTTATGACTTCATTGCTTTCATGCTTAGCTTAAGGTATTTTCACGCCCGACATCACAAAATGTGTCTGAATAAACATTGCCGGACAGCAAATAGAGACTCGGACATTGCTTAGAAAATATTTTTCATTTTTAACCTTGTATATAGTACACACTAGGGATTTTGACCTTTAAATTTTGGGAAAAAAATGCGGATTATACTCAAGGATTTATGGTACTTGGGGATGGTCATATTTTGCCAATTAAATACATGCATTATATATTTGGTCTTCACTTGAGCTTTATTATTGTTTTTTAGTTTCTTTGTCAAAGTTCTTTCATCACACATCCTGTGACCTATTCAGGGATTCTCTATCCCATGTGTCTCCTTTTGTTCTGGAATAAGTAAAGCAATAATAATAATAAAGCTAAAGTGAAAACCAAATATATAATACCTGCATTGTTTAATTAGCAAAATATGGCCATCCCCAAGTATAACAATATTCATTTTTTTAATCTTTTTATTTTCTGATTTTGTTTCTCTTGTTGTTTAATGCCAGATTATAAATTAATTATAAATTAATTTTTAAAACCAATGTTTTCTCTGATCCTATTTACAGATCACATGACAACCTACCAACCAGATTTATTGTCTTTGTACTCTCGTCTATCCTCTATTTTGGAGTGTGACCTAGGACTTGCACAACAAGCACAGAGAGAGGTAGATATCTCATCTTTCCAACCTATAGCTATACTTGTAGATCAAGCCCATAGCTTTTTAGCATCATCAACTGAACTTAAGTTCGCCTGTAATCGTAGGATTTATGTTATCACTGCAACAGTGTAGAAGAGCTGTGAGTTCTTTGTTTCCCCCCTATCTTCACCCCAATTAAAACAGATTTTAGTTACATTTTCCCCTTATATTAGACACAAAAATAATATGAAAACAATAACTTTAAGATATATTGTTCCCACTTAACAGATTCTGTTTCTAAATATATTTATAGACATTGGTTAGAAAATATGAAAAATCTGTACAAAAAAAAGATTAAAACTGCATCAAAAAAGATTAAAAAAAGATTAAAACTGCATCAAAGTTGAGTCTTTAATGAAAAAAATACAAATAGATTTCAGTAAAAAAATATATATGAACATAACTTTTTTTTCTTCTTGTAGGCATTTTCCTCTCCAGAATTAGTTGCTGCCAAGGAACGGGTGGATCTTTTGACCAATCTTCAACTGGAAGCAGAGAAAATATGGAAAACTAACCGCTGGATTATGGATATAATAACATTTTCTCGAGACAAGACAAAGCGAGATGGTGGAATAGCAGTAAAAGCTCTTTTGTCACAGACTTATGGACCTCAGGTTCTTGCAATTGGAGATATTGGAAGATTAACGAATTCCAGTCACAGTTCTTTAATGAGCAGCGACTCTTTATTCTGTGATTCCAATTTGATCAGTGTCGGCAAAGACAACAGGAAAATTGCCAAGTTTTATGATCCAACACAAGAAAACAACAGCAACAACAATCAAGAGAATAGTATGTTAAAGCAAACATCATCGTCCAAAACGGATGTGATTCGTGTTTATGCAGCATATGAAACAGGGCTCGCAAAAGGTACGAGTGTCCGCTTATGTGTAACGCACAATACAACAGCAGAAGAAGTCGTTAGTTTGGTGGTGCAGGAATTAAACAAGGAAGTAATTAAAAAACATTTAGATGGTCCTGTTTATGACGAACTGCACTTGAACAATTTCTGCCTTGTGGTTTGTAGCACCGAAAACAAGGAGAAGCTGATACCTGGTGACTGTAAGCTGATGACTTTACAGAGTCCATGGTGTAAAGGTAGATATTATGTGAAGATGAAATCAGAGCAGGTTGTTGCCATGGAAACATCACAGGCTACCACTGTATAAATGGTAGACAGGAATATTCCAAAAGTCAACCCTGTTCAGGACTGAACTTGCATTTGAAAGAGGAAAAACTCCAAACCTGTTGATTCATTGAAATATTTCCTCTTCTTTCATTACACAACTTCCAAAATTTAATTTATTTTCAATAATATACCTCCAAAAGATCTGTTGTCACTCATATATGTGAATACATGCATATATATATATATATATATATATATAATATATATATATATATATATATATATATATATATATATATGTATGTATGTATGTATGTATGTATGTATTATGTATGTATGTATGTATGTATGTATGTATGTATGTATATGTGAATACATGCATATATATATATATATGTATGTATATGTCAATATATATACATAGAGAGACACACATACACACAGACATATAAAATGAAGAGCAAAAAAAAAAACAAATCGAAGAGAAATGAGCATCCCAGGGTAGAATTGAACCTACGTCCATTTTTTAATTCCGGCCGAAAATTTTCTGACATTTTATCAATACCTTAAATACATTAATACAGGTTCACATATATACATTTGTGTGTGTATAAGTGTGGCTACACATAAACACACACACGTTTATGAAAAGTGCTCCCGCATGGCCTTAGCTGTGATAGCTACAATAAAACAAAATATAATTTATTTACGCACATACTCATGTATATGTATCTATATACACACACTCACACATATGCATAGATATATATAAATATGTATACAGGTACATATATATATACAGGCATATATAAATAGATATATGCATGTATGTATATATTATATATATATATATATAATATATATATATATACATATACATATATATATGATAGTATTTATACATGTATATACCTATACATATATACATGCATATAGTCATGTGTATGTGAGTATATATATATATGTATATATACCACGTGTGTATGTATATACACATATACATACTTGTATATACATATGTATTATATATTCATGTGTTTATGTATATATACATGCATATATATATATATATATAATATATATATATATATATATATATAGGCACAAACACACACTCATATTGTAGGGGCTGTACTCTTTCACTTCAACTGCTGACTTTGGGGGTCTGTCTTTAGATGAGTAAAAACCTGGTACATTCATTGCTGCACAATATATACATACATTGAATATACATACATATATGTATACACAGTTATATATTTTTAGTTATATAGCTTTGGTTGTTTCATTAGTTATAACCAGTGAATGTTAAGATGAATTGTTATATATCGACAGACCTTGGCTGAAAATTTCAACCCATTACAAGTGTGATACCATTCCCATAAGACTGTACGGTGTATTTTTATAGAACCCACCCATAGTGTTCTTTCTCCCTGTTTCATGCTGAACAAAAGTCACAACAACCATCAACATTGAGTCAGTGTTAACAAACTGATACTAGCTTTGAAATTACACCCTATATTTATGTATATACACCCCCTTATTTATGTATATACGCATCAAATATAGTCGCATCAAATGTACACTAAGCACAATATCTTCTCGAAAAAAAAAATTTCATTGATATTTTTTTTTCAAAGCTGTTTGAAAAAATGAGAAATATTTTTTAAAAATAAATCTTAAAGAAAACAGAATCTGTTTTGAAAACTGATTCTAACACACTGATATTTTGGGGTACATAAGGTGTATGCATATATGTATATATATATATTATATGTATGTATATATGTATATAATATATATATATATATATATGTATTATATATATATATATATATATGTATATATGTATATATATATATATGTATATATATATATGTATGTATATATATATGTATGTATATATGTATATATATATATTATAATATATATATATATTATATATATGTATGTATGTATGTATATTATATATATATATATATGTATATATATATATATATATATATATATATATATATATATATATGTATGTATGTATGTATATATTATATATATATATATATATGTTATATATATATATATATGTATGTATGTATGTATGTATATATATTATATAATATATATATATGTATGTATATATATAATATATATGTATATATATATATATATATATATATATATATATATATATAGTATATATATATATTATATATATATATATGTATACATATGCACACGCACACAAAACTGTATATAAAATAATAACCTAATCAAGGAAAAATTCCATAATGGCACAAATTAACTTATTTGGAAGCAATGATGATGGTCTTTGGGTATTTTTTCTCTGTAACTGAAGAAATTAATTCAGCAGATTCAAAACAATAACCATTCCAGTGTTTATATTTTTTAGTTCTTTGTTTTTATTGTCTTGTTCTGCAGTTTGTTGAAATGTGCACATCTACTTCACATGCATGTATATATATGGGTGTATGTGCATATATATATGTAATATACGTGTGTTTGGTGAAGGTTATGAACATACATACACATGTATTTGTGTATGTGTGTATATATATATATATATTTGTATATAAGTGATATTCAATAGCCAATGTTAATAAATGTTAATCCATTCATGTCAGAAGGCAGTAAGCTGGCAGAATCGTTAGCACGCTGGGCAAAATGCTTAGCGGCATTTTGTCCGTCTTTATGTTCTGAGTTCAAATTCCACCAAGGTTTACTTTGCCTTTCATCCTTCCAGGATCGATAAAATAAGTACCAGTTATGCACTGGGGTGTTGATGTATTTGACCTATTCTTGAAATTACTGGCCTTGTGCCAAAATTTGAAACCAGAATGTTCATGTTAGAATGTGTATATATAATACTTTCTATAAAATGGCTTCACATCTGTATATGTATATATACATACATTATTATCAGTGGGTATTGTATAAATGCATGTGTATATCTATATCTATGCGTGCGTGTGTGTGTGTGTGTGTATCTGTACATAGATGTGTGTGTGTGTGTGTGTGTTGTGTGTGGAAGTGGATGAATGAGAGGGAAGCCAATTGCCTGGCTGTTTTGTTTTACAGCAAGTTGTGATCAAATCGTAACAAAGTTGTATTTAATTTTATCCTGGAAGGAAACTTGGTTCAATAATTCTATGAGAGTGTTTTTTTATAGAAGAGCCTACAGTAACAAATATGAAACTATCTGGAAAAATGTGTTCACAAAGAGAATTATATCAAATCTGATCTAATTTTATGTTGAAACATAATTTATGAATAATAAAAATAAAAATCTAGTAGTCCATCGTGTTTTGTAAATATTTAACCCTTTCGTTACTGTATTTATTTTGAGATGCTCTGTGTTTCTTTCAATTATTTTAGATATAACAATGAATTTAGTAAAATAACTAGGTTCTCATTAAGCTAGTGTTAGGAACATAAATTGTGACTAAGGTTTCGTGGAAGATTTGAATTCAAAACTTATGAAAACAGGACATTTGTACTCAGAGCCAGAGCCAGTTTCAGCCGGGTTGGTATCAAAAGGGTTAATGGTCAGAAGAAATATGGAAAAGAGAGAGTAAGGCATAAATAGAACTGGTAAGTGTGTACGGGAGGTGTTATAGCTGTGGGTTGTCGTTTGCCAATGATTAGCAGAAATTTTATTTATACACTCCAACATTGGAGTTTCTTGATAATTAACTCTTTAGCATTTATACCAACAAAAATATTCTTTCTGCCTCATGCCAACAAAAATATTTTTTCTGCTTCATGTTCAAAAATATTCTTTCTGCTTCTTGTTCAAAAATATTCTTTCTGCTTCATGTTCAAAAATATTTTTTCTGCTTCATGTTCAAAAATATTCTTTCTGCTTCATGTTCAAAAATATTCTTTCTGCTTCATGTTCAAAAATATTCTTTCTGCTTCATGTTCAAAAATATTCTTTCTGCTTCATGTTCAAAAATATTCTTTCTGCTTCATGTCCAAAAATATTCTTTGTGCTCCATGTTCAAAAATATTCTTTCTGCTTCATGTCCAAAAATATTCTTTCTGCTTCATGTTCAAAAATATTTTTTCTGCTTCACGTTCAAAAATATTCTTTCTGCTTCATGTCCAAAAATATTCTTTCTGCTTCATGTTCAAATTGGCTAGATCTGGCTTCTCACACCTATCATTCAATGTCATTTTAATAATGATCTATCACATTATTGAAATCTGAGTTACAAGATAATTTATGATTAATTCAAAATAATGTGAATAAATAAGTATTAAATTTGACTGAGTAATCTGAACGCTAAAAGGATTAAATTACAATGAAAGGTTGTGGCAATGACCTTCATGACCAGAAGATATATATATATATTGAGACCTCCTTCAGTCATGGCTGATTGTGGGATTGCACCTAGAAAGTTACCCTCCCAGGCAGAAGTCCAGGCAAGGTTGTTTACGGAAGACCAGCAGTCGCCCATGCATGCTGGCCTCCCCTCTCCATGCCACCAGTGTTATCCAAGGGAAAGGCAAAGGGGCCGATACCACTTGGCACCAGTGACATCGCAACTCATCTCTGCAGCTGAGTGAACTGGAGCAACGTGAAAATAAAATGTCTTGCTCAAGAACACAACACGCAACCCGGTCCGGTATTTGAACTCACAACCTCATGATCGTAAGCTCAATGCTTTAACCACTGAGCCATGTGCCTTCACTATGTGTGTGTGTGTGTGTAGGTATGTTGGTGCAAATAGAAAAATAGAACTCAAAATATGAGTATACGTATATTTTTATTGATATTTAGCAGAAGCAATAAAGTGACTAAAGAGTTTTGTATATTGGCGCTTACCAAATGCCAGTACACAAAACTCTTGGACCTTGCTTCTGCTAAATATTGATAAAAATATATACTTTTATATTCTGTAAATGACAATAATAATATCTTATAAGCTTAATGTAAAATTTGGCACCGCTTTTCAAAAACATCACAGAAAATGCACATGATAATTATATATAGAGAGACACCTTGGCTGAAGTCATTCTTGAAATTATGTTGGTTTTCAAAAATAATACCTGGAAAAATAAAAATCAAGTCAGTCCAACAATAATATTGGAATTGTAAAAACACTAAAAACCATCGGAAGCACAGAAAATGATGTTACAATAAATAAGAATAAAAGCATATAAAATCATATCAAAATAGTACAGTAAATGCTAAAATACACACCATAAAGTAGTGTAGCCTAATTCACTAAAGCATCAGCTGTGTTGGCTTATTTATGTCTTTCATATTTCACTGGTAGTTAAGCATCGTCGTGATTCCTGAGATTGTTTTGAATTCAGATTTGTTTACATCTGTTCATCATTTAGATTCTCTCACTTACATTTATTTGTAACTTTAATTTTTGGCCCCATGCCGCCTACGAAAAGTCCTGGTGAAAGTGCTAAGTGTCATGTTATGATGCTGGAGGATAAGTCGGCGATGATAAAACATCATGATGAAGGGGAAAAAGTTGTAGTGACTGCATAATGTTTTGGAATGAGTCGGACAACTGTATTGAGGATTGTGCATAATAAGGACAAGATTTTAATACATATCACATCTGAAGCCCCAGGGATGAATAATACTGTCATCAGAAAAGAGGCAAAATCTTTGAAGAAATGGAAAGTCTTCTATCTATTTGGATTGATAGGAAGAATCATCCAAATGCTATTCTTAGTCAAGAAATCGTTCAGGAGAAAGCATTGTCTTTATTTGAGAACCCAAAGAAAAAATATCCAGATGAGAAAGATGTAGAGTTCAAGGCAAGTCAAGGATGGTTTATGAGATTTAAAAGCTGGAGAAGTTATCACTTCCTTATTAAGAAGCAAGGTGAAAGCATATCAGCTGATGGAACATGCAGCAGTGGAATTTCCTGCGACATTGAAGAAGATCATCGAAAAAAACAAGTAATAAATAAAGAAGAAGAAGAGCAAGTCAAACTTGAGCCACACCACTTCACCATTAAGAAAATGCAGCAAGCATTTGTGCATGTTGGAAAAGGTCTTGCTATGCTCAAAGATATGGATCCAAATGCTGCAAATGTGTTATTATCATTTAGCATTTAAACTGGCCTCTCGCTCATGCTCTACAATGTCATTCTAGAAATAGGCAATAAGATTTCAAAGCTGTGTGATAAATGCATGATTAATTCATAACAATGTGAATACATAGGCATTACATATGACAGAGTAATCTGAATGCTAAAGGGTCTGTGTCCAGTTTCCATGACAACTAGAAAACCGACCATGCTCTGTCTTCTAGACCAAGGCTTCTACAGCTGGCTGCCATTCCTTACATGAACCATTTTACAGCATGTGCTGGGGTGTATTTATTTCATGGTACCAGCATTAACAATGATCACTTCCTAACTTGCAAGCCTAAGGGGCTCAAAGTGGTCCGTATAGCTAAGCAGGGTGGGGGACAGAAGAGAGAGTAGTTGACAACCCCAGGCAGAGAGATGAGATATGGTAAGAGGAAAGGACATTACAGGGAAGACTCTGAAAAAATTGTCCTGGTATTAGAGTAAATTTGCAATTGCTATGGTTACTAACAGTCGATACATGTGTAGGCCTATTTGAGGCTGTATTTATATATAAATGTGAATTGAAGGTAATGCTAATGCCACTTCATCATAATCCTTATTACTATTATTATTATATCGAGGCAGCGAGATGGCAGAATTGTTAGCACAGTGGACAAAATGCCTAGTAGTATTTCACCTGTTACTACATTCTGAGTTCAAATTCTTTGGATTTCATCCTTTCAGGATCGATAAATTAAGTTACTACCAGTCAATTATTGGGGCTGATGTGATCGACTATCCCCACTCCCCACAAATTCCAGGCCTTGTGCCTTAGAAAGGATTATTATTATTATTATTATTATTATTATTATTATATTATTATTATTATTATTATTTTTATTATTATTTTTATTATTATTATATGTTTGACTTTTGGCTCTAAGTCTCACCCAGAGACCTCAAGAGACCACAGGTTGGAAGTTCATGTTGTTGTTATGCCTAGTGTGCCATATATTTGGGGGTTTTTTTGGTGTTGTACTAGTGAATGTCCAAAAAAAAAAAACCAAAATATTTGTTTTAAACCCTGAGATTACATAGAAAGTATTTTGCGTAGGATTTGAGCAGTTCCCATGAGCACTATCTTTTGGATTTCTGCCATTTTGGGGTTTCCTGGTATCTTTGGACGATATGCTGAGGGCTTCTATGGCGTTCATGGAGGCTATGGTTCTCGCAATGAGGAGGGAACCAGGCTGCTGGAGTTCTGTGATGCGAATAGTCTTATGGTTTGCAACACTAACTTCAGGAAGCCAACAAGCCACTTGGTCACCTACCGTTCGGGCCAGCATACTAGCCAAATCGACTACATCCTTGCCAGAAAAAGGGAAAAATGGCTGCTTATAAATGCCAAAACCTTCCCAGGCAAAGAATGTACCCCACAACATAGAATGGTAGTCAGTGACTTTAGGATCAGGACTAAGAGGACGACTAGAAGACGACCAACATGGAGAAGAAGGATCTAGAAGCTTAAAGACCCTGCAAATGGACAGAGATTTAGAGACATGTTACTTGAAGCCTTCGATGAAATAGAAGGGGGTATAGCTACACATGGGTAGAAGATAACTGGGCGCTTCTAAGGGACAACCTACTAAAAGCCACTGACCAGATCTGTGGCTGGTGCAAAGTCCCCACAAGACCCAAAATAACGTGGTGGTGGAACAATACTGTTGACAGGGCTATTAGACAAAAGAAACAGGCTTGGAAGGACTGGAAGAACGGTGGTAGCAGGGAAGTGTATCAGACTGAAAGAAGGGAAGCTAGGAGGCAGGTTTATTTAGCCAGAGGGGAAGCAGATAAGAAAAAATTTGCCAATGTCCTGCTCCGTGAGGATGAAAGACTTGAGGTATTTCGTATAGCAAGACAGTGTGTGAGAGAGAATCGTGACGTGGTAGGAGAAAAATGTGTTCGCACGGATGACGGCTCACTTGCGCTAAATGAGGATGCAAAGAGAGAGGTTTGGAGAAGCCACTATGAAAGGTTGCTGAATGAGGAAAATGAATGGGATAAAGAGAGTCTGCCGAATGTTGACCCAACAGAGGGACCAGCAATCCGGGTTGAAAGTTCCTTAGTAGTTAAGGCAATTAAAAGCATGAAAACAGGAAAAGCCCCAGGCCCATCAGGAATTACTGCAGAGATGCTCAAAATATCTGGTAGTGCCGGCTATAGCCTAGTCACCCGTATAGTTAACAAGGTGATACACAAAGGAGTCATTCCCAATGACTGGTGTAGCAGCATAATAGTCAGCTGCTACAAAGGTAAAGGTGACGCCCTAGATACAAATAACTACGGGGTATCAAGCTGCTGGATCAGGTAATGAAGGTTACGGAGAGGGTTATAGCCCAACTAATTAGAGAGAGAGTTAGCCTAGATCAGATGCAGTTTGGGTTCGTGCCAGGGAAAAGTACTACTGATGCTATTTTCATGGTAAGACAGCTGCAGGAGAAATACCTAGCCAAAGACAAGCCCCTATACCTGGCCTTTGTTGATATGGAGAAAGCCTTCGACAGGGTCCCCCGATCCCTCATCTGGTGGTCAATGAGGAAACTAGGGATAGATGAATGGTTAGTGAAAGCTGTACAAGCCATGTACAGAGACGCTGCTAGTAAGGTGAGGGTTGGCATCGAGTACAGTGAAGAATTCAGGGTAGAGGTTGGGGTCCACCAAGGTTCAGTCCTCAGTCTCCTCCTATTTATCATAGTCCTCCAGGCAATAACGGAGGAATTCAAGACAGGATGCCCCTGGGAGCTCCTCTATGCTGATGACCTTGCTCTAATTGCTGAGTCTCTATCAGAACTAGAGGAGAAGTTTCAGGTATGGAAGCAAGGTTTAGAATCGAAGGGCCTTAGAATCAACCTAGCCAAAACCAAAGTCCTAATAAGTAGGAAGGTAGACCAATCACAAACGCCTTCAGGTAGATGGCCCTGCTCGATCTGTAGAAAAGGGGTAGGTAGAAACTCTATAAGATGCACCAAGTGTAAGCTATGGACACATAAGAGGTGCAGCAATGTCAAAGGAAGGCTAACTAGGAAGATGGTTTTTGTATGTGGCAGATGTTCAGGAACAATAAACACTGAAAATGCTCTGAGACCAACTTCCGTCACTTTCCAGGGAGAAAAACTAGAAGTAGTTGATAGTTTCCGTTACCTAGGTGACCAAGTCAGTAGCGGGGGCGGGTGTGCTGAAAGTATAACTGCTAGAGTAAGAATAGCCTGGGCAAAGTTTAGAGAGCTCTTACCCCTGCTGGTGACAAAAGGCCTCTCGCTCAAAGTAAAAGGCAGACTGTATGATGCATGTGTACGTACAGCCATGCTACATGGTAGTGAAACTTGGGCTGTGACTGCTGAGGATTTGCATAAGCTCGCAAGAAATGAAGCTAGTATGCTCCGATGGATGTGTAACGTCAGTGTTCATAATCGACAGAGTGTAAGTACCTTGAGAGAAAAGTTGAACCTAAGAAGCATCAGTTGTTGTGTGCAAGAGAGACGTTTGCGCTGGTATGGTCATGTGATGAGAATGGCTGAAGATAGTTGTGTGCGAAAGTGCCACACCCTGGCAGTTGAGGGGACCTGTGGAAAAGGTAGACCCAGGAAAACCTGGGTCGAGGTGGTGAAGCACGACCTTCGAACTTTAGGTCTCACCAAGGAAATGACCAGAGACCGAGACCTTTGGAAGTATGCTGTGCGTGAGAAAACCCGGCAAGACCAGTGAGAACAGTCAAAATCAAAATCAAACCAAATCAATACATATATCAGAAAGCAGAACCAAATTGAGGTCGATCAACATCAGGGCCCCCGTGCAGGTGACATGTAAAAGCACCATCCGTTCGTGGCCGTTTGCCAGCTCTGTCTGGCCCCCATGCCGGTGACGTAAAAACACCATCAGTTCGTGTCCGTTGCCAGCTTCGCCTGGCCCCCGTGCCGGTGACACATAAAAGCACCATCTGTTTCGTGGCCATTTGCCAGCTCTGTCTGGCCCTCGTGTTGGTGGCACATAAAAGCACCATCCGTTCGTGTCCAATGCCAGCCTCACCTGGCCCCTGTGCCAGTGACACGTAAAAGCACCATCCGTTTCATGGCCGTTTGCCAGCTCTGTCTGGCCCCAGTGTTGGTGGCACGTAAAAGCACCATCCATTCGTGTCCATTGCCAGCCTCACCTGGCCCCCGTGCCGCTGACACGTAAAAGCACCATCTGTTTCGTGGCCATTTGCCAGCTCTGTCTGGCCCCGTGTTGGTGGCACGTAAAAGCACCATCCATTCGTGTCCGTTGCCAGCCTCGCCTGGCCCCGTGCCGGTGACACGTAAAAGCACCATCCGTTCGTGGCCGTTTGCCAGCTCTGTCTGGCACCTGTGCGGGTGGCACGTAAAAAGCACCCACTACACTCACGGAGTGGTTGGCATTAGGAAGGGCATCCAGCCGTAGAAACACTGCCAGATCCGACTGGGCCTGATGAAGCCTTCCAGCTTCACAGATCCCAGTTGAACCGTCCAACCCATGCTAGCATGGAGAATGGACGCTAAATGATGATGATGATGATGATGATGATGATGATTTATATTAAATACTCCATAAAACCTAAATGGTTAAAAGTGATATATTTAGAATAATCCAACGGAATATATCACTGAATTCTTATCTAATAAGAATTATTTGTGGATTTATATATTAACCATTGAATAAGCTATTTTGAATACCTAATTGTGAGTGAACCGGTAAATGGCAGTGGGGGGTGGGGGTGGCACGACGGATGTATATTATATATAGCTCGATGAGTTGGTTGTTAAATATTCACGATATACACCCATTCCATCTCACTTCATCCCTCTCTCACCTCTCTAGAACTCAGGTGAAACACAATAAGGTAACCTAGACATTAGCTAATTAGTCATATATTCATTCTGCTGTGAATTTACACAGGCTGCTTCTCTAATTAGCATTAATGGGGCCAACCTATAACTCCTGAAATCTCCGTTAGATGCTATAAATATGGACATTAATTGGATTTAATTAAGGACCACAGTTGATATGGCTACCACTAGTACCACAACCACTACCATCTCTACTCCTATCACCACGACCACTACAACCACTGCTATCATCACTACCACCAACTACTACAGCTACTACCATCACTATAACACTACTACTACTACTACTACTACTACTATGATAAATTAAAAACTGCAAGGAACACATACAAAAATATGGTAGGCTGTGGCTGTGTGGTAAGAAGCTTGCTTCCCAACCATGTGGTTCTGGGTTCAGTCCCATTGTGTGACGCCTAGGGCACGTGTCTTCTACTAAAGCCTTGTGAGTGGATTTAGTAGACAGAAACTGAAAGAAGCCCATCACATATGTGTGTATGTGTATGTGTATGTGTGTGTATGTGTGCGTGTGTGTGCGTGTGTGTGTGTGTGTGTGTCTTTGTGTCCATATTTGTCCCCCCCACCACCACCATTTGACAACAAGTATTGGTGTATTTACAGCCCCATAGTTAAGCAATTTGACAAACCCTAACCCTAACCCTAACCCTAACAGAACAAGCACCAGACTTAACAAAAAATAGGGACGGGGGTCAATTTATTTTGACTACAAAATTCTTCAAGGCAGTGCCCCAGCATGGCCACAGTCTAATGACTGATTGTTACAAAACTCCCATGTCAGTGTCAGAATTAATGGAAATGGTTTGAGGGCTCTAATTAACACTACACTGTTATCATCAGAATTAGGAAGTAGTAATTAGCATTGCATTAATATAATAAGTGTGAGGGACTCATTAATGTAACTGTTCTTCAGCATACAGCTTACACAAGTGAATCTATGTTTGTAAATGCAAGGTTCCTTTGCCAACAAGTATTGACCCTTGTGTAAAAATTTGCCAAGAAATTTTCCCTGTGAAAATTGGGGTGTGTGTGAAATTTCCAAGGGTTCCCCCACCGTCTTACTCTTTTACTTGTTTCAGTCATTTGACTGCGGCCATGCTGGATCACCGCCTTCAGTCGAGCAAATCGACCCCAGGACTTATTCTTTGTAAGCCCAGTACTTATTCTATCGGTCTCTTTTGCCGAACCACTAAGTGACGGGGACGCAAACACACCAGTATCGGTTGTCAAGCGATGTTAGGGGGGGACAAACACAGACACACAAACATACACACACATACATATATATATATACATATATACAACAGGCTTCTTTCAGTTTCTGTCTACCAAATCCACTCACAAGGCATTGGTCGGTCCAGGGCTATAGCAGAAGACACTTGCCCAAGATGTCACGCAGTGGGACTGAACCCAGAACCATGTGGTTGGTTAAAAAACAAAAATGGATTTTGTGGCATATTAGGAGCTCACCATAATTCATTCTACCTCCCTTACCAAACCACCAAAATAAGGGATCTATAGGAAAGTAGGAAGCCAAGGGAGTTAATTCCATGTGAATAATCGTGGCTTTTTTTTGTGGGGTGTACTTGTAAAAATTGACCAAAACTGGGTCAGCCTATATCAATCAGAACCATAGATTGCCATGCACCTCATAAACCTTCTCACAACTTAAACCGCCCAAAGGATTTGCTAGTATATATATGTATATATAGTCCACTTTGTCGGGTGGTTGGTGTTAGGAAGGGTATCCAGCTGTAAAAGCCATGCCAAAGCCCAACACTGAAGCCTGGTGCTGTCTTCTGCCTAACCAACACTTGTCAAACTGTCCAACCCATGCCAGCATGGAAAGTGGATGTTAAATATATATATATACATATATCACCGTGACCGACCAGGCTATCAGATCGCTAGTCACATGCACTTTGCATTGTTTTAGCCTTCAAATGATGCCAC
>NC_043019.1:5510353-5580353 GCF_006345805.1 Octopus sinensis | reverse complement strand
CCATTAAGTTGACTTTGCCTTTCATACACACACAACCAAACAAAAAATAAGTAGTATATATATATACATATGGTCATTTTTTGAAGTCTGTGTTGCATTGTGTTGACAGCCTTGCACTTAAAATTCTTGTGTTTTTTATCAAAACTTGTTAGTTGTTTAAGTGACAACTCTACTTACTTATCTATCTTTCACTCTCTCTTTCTCTCTCTCTCACGCTTTCTTTCTTTTCTCTCTCACTCTCGCTTTCTTTCTTTTCTCTCTCTCTCACTTTTTTCTTTTCCCTCTCTCAACAACAACTTTTCTCCTTACCTTCTTTCCTCTCTTTACACAGATGTTGATACAGACAGGTTGAAGGAGATCAGCTTCTCTCTTATAATATAAGAATTCTATGACATAAGATGTGTGGACAGGTAAGAAGGGTTACCAACACAACTTACATAGGAGAAATATAACCACTACCTACATGTCCTCCATGAGCCCTTCATGACCTAACTAACACTTTGTGACCTCCCACATGAATGGTGATGCCACATGGTCAGCTGATCCCATACATATTGGTGATTGAGTGGTAGTGGTTATATAGTAGTGGACACATAGTGAAGTTCCCAGAGAAGTAGATTCATGGTAATTACCAATCTCACTGCCATGTAACCCTCAGCCCACATGTGGTCCCCATATTCAAATTACACTTCATGATTCCCATCTGAACAATCAATCCATCAACAGAACCAATATTGAGATCTAAAAATATATAGTCAGAGGTGGTGGTGAAGAGACAAGGAACTGAAATTCCAGGAATTTGAGAAATGTCAGAGATTCCATAAAACTAATTTCTTTATATTTCTTTTACATCAAAAATTTTTCTAGAAATGTTAAGCATAGGCGTAGGAGTGGCTGTGTGGTAAGGAGCTTGCTTATGAACCACATGGTTTGGGGTTCAGTCCCACTGCATGGCACCTTAGGTAAGTGTTTTCTACTATAGCCTCGGGCCGACCAAAGCCTTGTGAGTGGATTTGGTAGACGGAAACTGAAAGAAGCCTGCCAAATATATGTATATATATATATATATATGTTTGTGTGTCTGTGTTTATCCCCCCAACATCGCATGACAACTGATGTTAATGTGTTTATGTCCTTGTAACTTAGCAGTTCGGCAAAAGAGACCAATAGAATAAGTACTAGGCTTACAAAGAATAAGTCCTGGGGTCAATTTGCTTGACCAAAGGTGGTGCTCCATCTATGTTCTGAGTTCAAATTCCGCTGAGGTTGACTTTGCCTTTCATCCTTTTGGGGTCAATTAAAAGTGTAGCAGTTGAGCAGTGGGGTTCTAACCACTTGAACTTGCTGGCTTTGTTCCAAAATTTGAAACCAATATTTTATAAGATAAGGTGGCAAGCAGGCAGAGAAAATGCTTAGGAACATTTCATCTGTGTTTACATTCTGAGTTCAAATTCCACTGAAGTCAATTTTACCTTTCATCCTTTCAGGGTCAATAAAATAAGTACCAGTCAAGCACTGGGGGTTGATGTAATCGACTTACCCCTCCCCACAAATTCCAGGCCTTGTGCCTACTGTAGAAAGGAATACTTTACAAGGTGGTAAAAAGAGAGGGTGGTGGTGGTGGTGTGTATAAGTTATTAGATCTTGTGGGTATGACCTCATGTAACACTTTAGAGTGTGATGAACCTGCCTTACACAAATCCTGGGGCCCAGCTGCCTCAGACTGGTAATACCTAGAATGGAACCCTTACCAGAGTTATAGATTCCTCTTTCATTTCAAAATTCTGGTCTAATATGCTGAGGAGGTAAGTTATACTTTATAAGATGGAGCCTTTTTTAATCTTGGTTGGCCACCCTGCTAGCAACTGTTTTACTTTGAAAAACACTACTTTCCAATGACCCTGAACTGGTTTGAGGTCAAATGGGTTTACCCCTTGTCCATACTTAGTATGTATAGATGCCCTAAACCAGTAGTTCCTGACCATTTTTTATCAGTGGACACCTTTGATAACTATTCCATTCTGGTGGACCCATACCCATTCGATATCTAAAAACTAGTTTTATAGATATTTCTTTCAAAATTCCTATTTTGTTTATTATACATTTCCTTGTGTACACTGAACTATCTGAAACATTTGAGGAAGAAATTTAGCTATTTCTTGCAATAAAAACATTTAAAATAACATTTTTTTCATAGACCCTTGATATACCTCTGTGGGTCCCCAGTTTACTATTTTACTTGCATGAACCCCTAAAATCTTATGTGGATCCCCAAAGGTTATGTGGACCCCAGTTGAGAACCACTACCTTAAACATTTTGTGTATAGGATGTTGAATTTCGGTCATCGTGATTTCTCATCTAAAACCTTTCTTTGTCATCATCATTGTTCGACCGTGGTCGAGACAATGGAATTTACCATGCTACGCCAGACTTCACGGTCCATCATGGCATTATGGAGGTCCTGTTGCTGGGTGCCTGTATCCCTGGAGATTACATCAGGGTAGGAGAGTGTGCGCCCTCTGGCATTGCAAGTAGATGGCTTCCAGAGGAGGAGAGTAGAAATTACCTCGTTTTCAGCTCTACAACAATGTCCAGCAAACTGGACTCTTCTACCTTTCACAAGAGATGACACAGGTGGTAGTTTCCCATATATTTGCATTTTGGTTGGATGGCGCTTCCACGAAAGATTTTGAGCTCTCATAAGGAAGCGAGTGTAAGTTCCATCCAACCGCCTCTCAAGCTTTCTTTGTACAATGGTGCTTTTGTCAGAAGTGATTCCCTGTTAATTCTTGTTAATGGTACAAGCCTTATTTTGGATTTTGGTTCTGAGGTCAGCTGGTGATTAGAAACTCTGCTGAAGTATCCAGAGAGGCTGTGCCATCAACAGCTGTAATAATCCTTTCTACTATAGGCGTAAGAGCAGAAATTTCGGGAGAGAGAAACAGTCAATTATATCAACTCTAGTGCTCAACTGGTACTTATTTCATTGACCCAAAAGGATGAAAGGATAAACCAGCCTCAGTGGAATTTGAACTCAGAATGCAGATGGATGAAGTGCTGTTAGACATTTGTCTGGCATGCTAACAATTCTGCCAGCACATCACCTTAATTGTTGTTGCTTGCTCCTTCTTGAGCCGTGCCTGGCTCATAAGGGCCAGTTTCTCAGTTTCATTGGCGTATAGGTTCCCCACCTGGATGGGATGCCGGTCCATCGCAGGTGAGTTGCTAGATGCAGGAGAAAAGAGTGAGAGAAAGTTGTGGTGAAAATGTTAGAAGTTTGCCATTACCTTCTGCCGGAGCCACATGGAGCTTAGGTGTTTCGCTCATAAACACACACATTGCCCAGTCTGAGATTTGAACCTGCGATCCCTCAACCACGAGCCCACTGCTCTAACCACTAGGCTATGTGCCTCCACTCAGTTGTAATAATCATTTCAAATTTTGGCACACAGCCAGTAATTTCAGGGAAAGTGTGTAAGATGGTTACATCTATCCCAGTGCCCAAATGGTATTTATTTAATTGACACCAAAAGGATGAAAGGCAAAGTCAGCCTCTGCAGAATTTGAGCTCAGAATGTAGACACATGAAAAACCAGGAATCATTTTGGCTTGATAACAATTCTGCCAGCTCACTACCTCATCAACAGTCGTTATAATATCAAGGTATTTCTTATATCACATTGCACATGGAAGGTGTCATTGCAAGTATTCTTGGTGGGTTTAACCAAGGCCACATCAAGAACCCTTCGGTATGACATAAGGCGGCGAGCTGGCAGAAACATTAGCGTGCCGGGCGAAATGCTTAGCAGTATTTCGTCTACCATTATGTTCTGAGTTCAAATTCCACTGAGGTCGACTTTGCCTTTCATCCTTTCGGGGTTGCTAAATTAAGTACCAGTTACGCACTGGGGTCGATATAATCAACTTAATACGTCTGTATGTCCTTGTTTGTCTCCTCTGTGTCTAGCCCCTCGTGGGCAATAAAGAAATAGGTATGACATTAGGTCATCTTTAACATGGTAACTTCAAGTGCTCTTAGTCATTTTTTTCATTGCTTTGAGGAAATAACCAGAAGTGTTTCTTCTTGATTTTCTCTACATATAGAAAGCAAAAACCAAATCCATTAACCAAACACATAGATTTTTATTTCACTGATATTCAAAAACTTTGCGGTAATTTTTTCTTCTGTTCCATTTTTTCCGTGTCATAAACTCTGCCAACATCTTCACTCTGATACTAACTGGAGTCCTACTTTTCTCACTCTGGATTTCTTGTCAATGATTATCTCCTCCTTCATCAATAATCTTCTAATTGCTCAGGATTCTTGGTTTCACCCACCGGATCATTCCTTCATCCATTTCCACACAGCCTCCCATATACTGCCCCTTATCTTTATTCCTTTCTAACTCTCCATCCTATCAACACATTTTCGTTCCTGTATTCACCAACAAAACTGACCGCATCTTTCCACGTTCCTCAACAAATATTTTAGAAGTTCATGAGCTGACTCAATTCTAAAACCACAAATTCAACCGGAATCCAGGTCTTTAATTTATCTCTGTCACAATTTCAGATACTCTCCTTCCAAACTTGCTCTCCACATCATGACAACCATGACCCTTCCTTCTATCTTTGCCTCATGTTCAATCCTAATATTGGCTTCGTCTCTTCTCATGTTCCTCTCTAACCAGTGCAGTTTTCCCAAATAGATCTTAACTACTTCATCTACTTTGCTGAAACATATAATTATCAACCAAGGTAATTGAGATTCTTTTTCAGAATTCCTTCATAATGTGCTTTGAGATAAAATTTCTTGCTCTTTCTGCTAATAGGTTTTATGTATTTATATTTATTTCATTTGTGTTGAGCGTCTTGAATTCAGGTTGGTAACAAAGCTTTCATTCTTCATCAATGATACTATAGTCCTTGCCTTTGTTTTCTCCTACTTCTGCTATTGCTCATGGTGAAACATTTGAATTAGATTTAGGATTAAATCAAATTTCACAGTATAAATATAAATTAAATTAGAGATAAAACCACTAATAGGCAACTCTTCATCAATGATACTATCATTGTGTATAGGATGTTGAATTTTGGTCATCGTAATTTCTCATCTAAAACCTTTCTTTGTACAATGGTGCTTTTGTCAGAAATGATTCCCTGTTATTTCTTGAGACAGAAGTGATTCCCTGTTATTTTCATTGAGACAACTCTTTAGAGTATAACCATCTTTCTTCACTGGCTGTGGAGCACTGAAGGAAGGTTCTTGCAAAACAATAAGCAGAACTAAATCCCATATGGTTTCTCAAAAGTCAAGCTCTAGCAGTGTATTGAATTATGGTAAATCTAGCATTGCTCCTCCCCTTCAATGGTTATGGGGTTGTGACTTCTAAAGATGAAGAAGAATTATTTACCCACCTGTTTTCTAATAATTCTACCTTTAATTCATAATTCCATGGTTATTATTCCATCATACTTGTCTCCCTTGTAATTTCCCTTGAGGTTCTCAAATCAAATTCGTATCCTTCGCTCTTGAAGGATATGCTTCTTGTAAAATAGTTTTTACACAAGTAATTTCTTTCCTTGAACATTTGTTAGCAGGAAGCCTAACTGAGATTAGATCTCCAAACCTTTTGATTGACTGGTAGTGGATTTCAACTAATTTGAACATTGATCTGGTTCTATCAACATTGTTGTTTGTACTGGAAATCGAAAACCAGCTTTTGAGGGGTCTGTTCGACCTTATTGACTTCTGCTGTCTACCAAAGCCTTGTGAATAGATTTGGTAAATGGAAACTGAAAAAAGCTTGTCATATATATATGTGTGTGTGTGTGTGTGTGTGTGTGTGTATGTCTTTGTGTGTGTGTCCTCCTACTCACCATATGACAACAGGTGTTGGTGTGTTTACATCCCTGTAACTTAGCAGTTCAGCAAAAGAGACTAATAGGCATAACAAAAAACAAAAAGAGCACTGAGGTTGATTCATTCGACTAAAAATTCTTCAAGGCAGTGCCCCAGCATGGTCACAGCCTAATGACCTATTGGAAGTAAGAGATAAACCATCTCCTATTTATCTCAGATATTATGTATTGGACTCACCCCCACTGATTCTAAATCTTCCTCTCACTCTCTTAGGTGCAGTATTGCCAGTTGCTGACCACCACCCTATCAATATACCAACTGTGCATTTCATTTGTAATTTAATTAGAGAAATGTTAAATTAGATGGGCTTTATCAGGACTTTGATTATGAAAATGAAGTAACGAGGAATTGAAACAAGATCATACATCATTAATTAGTTGAAATCTTAATACTGCAATGGCCATAAATTTGTTTCAAATTTTAGCATAAGGCCAGTAAGTTACATCGACCCCAGTACTCAATGGGTACTTATTTTATTGACCCTGAAAGGATTAAAGGTAAAGTCAACCTCAGCAGGATTTGAACTCAGAATGTAAACACATGAAATGCGACTAAGCATGTCACCCGGCATGCTAACAATTCAGCCAGTTTCCTGCTCTTACAATGTCCATATATTGATTTCAAATTTTGACACAAGGCCAGCAATTTCAGAAGAGGGGAGGGTAAGTTGATTACATCAACCCCAGTGCTCAACTGGTACTGATTTTATTGACCCTGAAAGGCAAAGTCGACCTTGGTGGAATTTGTACTCAGAATGTAAAGGCAGATGAAATGCCACCAAGAATTTCACACGGCAGAATAGCAATTATGCCAGCTCACCGCTTTACAATTGCCATATATTAATGGTCTCAAAGGAACAGTGCTGCCCTCTCTGGGAGAACACCTCCAACAGATTCCATCGAAAAATACCTAAAATTCCAAGAAAACAATCAAAAAAAATATAATCTCAAATAAAAATATTTGAAAATCTAAGAAATAATTATTTCTATGTAATTACTTTAATGTAATTACTTGCATAATTACTCTGGTGGTGGTGGTGATGGGGGTAATTAACTTAATTACTGTATTATTTCCCCCTCTGCATTGAGTTCAAATGCAGACAGTGGAAACTTAATCACACCAGAAGTTGATAAAATAATTACAGGGTATATATTAATGGTTAGAATTGTCTATACACACTCCCTAACTCTTTAAATATTGGCCATGTGATGCACAAATCACATACACACATCAAACTGTCCAACCCATGCCAGCATGGAAAAATGAATGTTAAATGATGATTGACTATATATATATATATATAGTATTTTATTAAACCAGAAGAAACTATTTTAGGGGGCTTTAATAAAAAAGTATTTTGCTCTACCTTTTGGTATTCAAGCATTATTTTTTCCACCTTATTTTACATCTATGTGCTTACTTGTGTATAAAGATAAAAAACATACATAGATATTCACATACATACATGTATATATATATATATATATATATATATCATCATCATCATCGTTTAACGTCTGCTTTCCATGCTAGCATGGGTTGGATGATTTGACTGCTTCAAATATACATCATCATCATCGTTTAACGTCCATTTTCCATGCTAGCATGGGTTGGATGGTTTGACGGGGGTCTGGGAAGCTAGGAGGCTACACCAGGCCCAGTCTAATCTGGCATGATTTCTACAGCTGGATGCCCTTCCTAATGCCAACCACTCCGTGAGTGTAGTGGGTGCTTTTTACATGCCACCGGCACAGGTGCCAGGCGAGGCTGGTAACGGTCATGATTGGATGGTGCTTTTTACGTGCCACCAGCACGGAGGCCAGTCGAGGTGGCACTGGCAACGGCCACGTTTGGATGGTTCTTTTACGTGCCACCGGCACTGGTATCACAACTGCAATTTCCATTGATTTTTGATCAATTTCGATTTCGATTTCACTTGCCTCAACAGGTCTTTGCAAGCAGAGTTTTGTGTCCCAAGAAAAAAATGGAAAGTTGTAGGAAAGGAACAGTTGATTATACTGACCCCAGTACATGGCTGGTACTTTATTGACTTGAGAAAAATGAAAGGCAAAGTTGACTTACATATTTCCGGGGTCAATAAGAAAGCACCAATCAAGCACCAATCAAGTACCCTAACCCTTCCCTTAACCCTTTAGCATTCAGATTACTCTGTCAAATGTAACGGCTATTTATTCATATTATTTTGAATTAATCGTGCTTTACCTTGTAGCTAAGAGATATCAATGATGTGATTGTATATTTTCAGAATGACATTGTAGGGTAGGTGTGAGAGGCTGGATTTGGCCAGTTTGAACATGAAACATGAAACATGTAGAATATTTGGGCCGGATTGGACTGGTTTAACCCTTTTGTTACCAACCTGGCCAAAACCGGCTCTGGCTCTGTGGTACAAATGTCTTGTTTTCTTAAGTTTAAAATTAAAATATTCCTCCAATTTATGTTCCTAACACTAGCTTAATGATAACCAAGTTATTTTACTAAATTCTTTGTTATATTTAAAGTAATTGAAAGAAACACAGAACATCTCAAGATAAATATGGTACCAAAAGGGTCAAGGCATTAACCCTATTGATACAAACCCAGCAGAAACCACCTCTGGCTCTGTGGTACAAATGTCTTGTCTTCATAAGTTTGGAATTAAAATCTTCCACCAAACCTTAGTTACAATTTATGTTCCTAACACTAGCTGAATGATAACTAAGTTATTTTACTAAATTCTTTGTTATATTTAAAGTAATTGAAAGAAACACAGAGCATCTCAGAATGAATACAGTAACAAAAGGGTTAAATGCTAAAGGGTCAAACGTGTCTTATGAACAAACTCAACTTTCAAAAATGATTTTATTCATTTATCGGTGGGAGTGCAGGAATAAATTGTATAACATGTGGATAAAGGTAGAATTTCTTCTTAAATCACATAGCTTCATGGTTTTGTTTGCAAAATAGGAGGACTGGGGTCAGGGCTTAAAAGTTCAAAATTGATTCAGTTCCGTATTGTGAAATATTGTGTTGTTGCTGATTTGTGCAGGATTCTCATGCAAAACAAACAGGTAAAATATTTGCATTAAGTTTAAGGGCAGGTGATATCATAGTGTAATCGAGGAGAGGTTGGTGATGGCGAAGCTGTGAAATGAAGTCACAGTATTAAAGCTATAAACTTTATTTATAATATATATCAGTTCACCCAACTTCAGATGTTGAATACTTCTCGTGAGTTTCTAGAGTCATCAGCAGGTTTGAAATAAATAAGATTTGGTAGACGGAAACTGAAAGAAGCCTGTCGTATATATATATATATATATATATATGTGTGTGTGTGTGTTTGTGTGTCTGTGTTTGTCCCCTAGCATTGCTTGACAACCGATGCTGGTGTGTTTATGTCCCCGTTACATAGTGGTTCGGCAAAAAGAGACCGATAGAATAAGTACTGGGCTTACAAAGAATAAGTCCCGGGGTCGATCTGCTCGACTAAAGGCAGTGCTCCAGCATGGCCGCAGTCAAATGACTGAAACAAGAGTAAGAGTAATATATGTGTGTGTGCATGCTTATGTGTGTGTATGTGTGTGAGTGTGTGTGAGTGTGTGTGTGTGAGTGTGTATGTGTGTGAGTGTGTGTGTGTGTCTGTGTGTGTGTTGGTTTTAATGAATGGAAGAAAAAAAGATTCAATCCCATACTAGAGTGTAACAGTTTAGGCTGATCCAGTGTCTTGTCACTGTATATGTCTTGTTTCTCAACTCAACAAATATACATACATAAATACATACATACAGACAGACAACTAGAAAGATATACAGATAAATATATATATATATATAAATTAAATTAGAGATAAAACCACTATTAGGCAACTCAAAACAGTGATAGACATAAACCAAAACTAAAATTTTAATAACTTAAATTTTAAATTGTATATTTTATATATATATTATATATTATATTAATTATATTTATTTTTTGTTTTTAATGTTTTGGTTTATGTCTATCACTGTTTGAGTTGCCTAACAGTGGTTTTATCTCTAATTTAATTTATATTTATACTGTGAAATTTGATTTAATCCTAAATCTAATTTTTCCTTGTAAGTTTGGATATACTCCCTAATATTATTATTATTACTATTATTATTATTATATATATATATATATAATATATATACACATACACACACACATACATATATATACATACATACACACATACATATATACACACACAGTATGCACACACACACACACACACATATATATACATACATACACACATACATATATACACACACAGTATGCACACACACACACATATATAGTTTCTAGCTTCTTTGATGTTGTAGCCTCATGTGAGCAACCAAGGAATTTTGCACGTTAATCATCATTAACAGATGTATATATACACACATATATACAATGTATGTACATATAAGAAGAATGATCTGGGTGTTAAAAATAATCCTGCTTGTAAAATACAGAAAAATTGCGTGATTTCTTGGATACCTATTAATGTGTATTTCTTAATGTGTGTGTGTGTGTTGTGTGTGTGTGTGTGTGATAATTCCTATTTGATAAATACAGAGTAAAAGATTAAAGGATACATCCCAGATCCCTTCCTAGCCCCATCTCCTATAGCCACCGGGAAACAGCGGAAATCTACAGCAATACAGTTCCGTTCCATTTACGCCTTGCTAGGAGTGTTCTCGCCTTTTATAGTAGTTCTATGGAGGATCCTCAAACCAACTTCAGAAGCGGAAAATTGTGTCTCGGGAGTTGCTTCATGACCGACGGCCAAATTGTCAGACACGATGAAATCTCCATTCTGCCACTGAAAATATAAAAGACAACAGAGTCAATGGAAGAGAAATCAGAAAATCATTACAAAACAGAATGTCTTCTTTGTCTTATTTTGTTCAGATCAGCAGACAAGTATCAAAACAACACAGCATTTAAATGGTCACTGGTCTGAGAAGAAATAGCAGCCAGGCTACCTCAAATTATGTTGCCATGCCATCTTTAAAAAGGAAGAACACTTTGTATAATGAACTCCATGTCAACGAAAGCTAAGTACAGAGGTTTATCTTTGGCTAGGTATTTCTCCTGCAGCTGTCTTACTAGAAATATAGCATCAGTGGTGCTTTTCCCTGGCACAAACCCAAACTGCATCTCATCCAAACTGACTCTCTCCCTAATTAGTTGGACTATGACACTCTCCGTAACCTTCATTACCTGATCCAATAATTTGATACCTCTGTAATTATTTGTATCTAATGCATCACCTTTACCTTTTTAGCAGTAGACTAAGGTGCTGCTACACCAGTAGTTGGGTATGACTCCTTCATGTATCACCTGATTGATTATACAGGTGACTAGGCTATAGCCAACTCTGCCAGATGTTTTAAACATCTCTGCAGTGATTCCTGATGGGTCAGGGGCTTTCCCTGTCTTCATACCCTTAATTGCTTTATCTACCAAGGTACTGTCAACTCGGATAGCTGGTCCCTCTGTTGGGTCGACATTTGGCAGACTCTCTTTCTCCCATTCATTCTCTTTATTTAGCAACCTTTTATAGTGGCATCTCCAAATCTCTCTCCTTGCACAGCCTCATCAAATGCAAGAGAACTATCATCCATGCGGACACATTTTTCTCCTATGACATCAGGATTCTCTCTCACAAACTGTCTTGCAAAACAAAACACCTCAAGTCTTTGGTCCTCAAGATGCAGAACATTGGCAAATTTTTCTTATCTGCTTCCCCTCTGGCTAAATAAACCTGTTTCCTAGCTTTCCTTCTGACAGTCTGATACAATCCCCAGCTACCACCGTTCTTCCAGCCCTTCCATGCCTGTTTCTTTTCCCTAATGGCCCTCTCAACTACATTGTTCCACCACCATGTTACCTTGGGTCAAGAGGGGACTTTGCACCATCCACAGATCTGGTCAGTAACCCTCAACAGGTTGTCTCGCAGAAACCTCCATTTGTCTTCCACCATGTGATGCTATATCCTCCTCAAAAGCTTCAAGTTATGTCATGTCACCTCACATCTTTCCATGGGGTCTTAGAACTAATGGTGCTTGATATGTTGAGGCACTAGAGATGGTTGTTAAGCCCTGGATGGATGTAGGTCACATGCTGTGGGTCACATGTGCTGCAACAAGGCTCGGCACCTTCTCACAAAAAGCCACGTAACCAACAAATTGATGTCAGATGATCTTTACAATCATGTAGTGCTAAACTTGTGACCCCCAAACTTGCTAGATTCAAATCCCATGGACTCCTGCATTTGGGACATGGTTGAAATAACACAACTTCATTGAAGGCCACCACTTCCTGGATGAGGTATGAAATGAATAATGAGTATTCAGCGCAGGTATGTCAATGATTCTGGTCCCATACTGAAGCAGTCATCGTAGCTGAAGGTAGATTCAAGGAATAATCTTATGAGAAAGATTACCAAAACATAATTGTAATTAAATTACATTTTAATTAAAGTACATTTGTGTTTTTGACACATTAGAGTTGTTTTATTAAATTAACAAATATGTCTTCAAATACTTCTTGCACCCCCAGTATATGCATACACATTATACATACATATTCATGTTTACACACATACACACATATATATGCACCTGCAAGCATATATATATATACACATACAAACTCCTTATACACATACATACAAATACAGGAATAGAATTCAATTGGTTCCACATTCCTAATCAACATACAAAATGCAAATTTACATAAAAACATTGTTATAAAGGGTTGTTATGTTGTCACACATATATATTAACATATCTCCTGGCTACAAATGATATGGTAATATATGAGGGACAATGTAAAAACAGATATATATTAACATAAATTAACAATATGTCGACTGACAGCTTTGAAAAGGCAGAGGACATTTCATATATATATATATATATAGGGAGAGTTTACGAAAAAAACAAAAGACGAAGACAAGTGGTGTACAAAACAAACAGATGTATTAGTATAACGCTCAGGAATAGAAAAAGTATTTTACATTTCAAGGCTACGCTCTTCTACAGAAAGGGACACAGAAAACAAGGAGCGAAAAAAATGTGTGTAGTGGATAACGATCCTAGAAATCGAAAACAAGATGAAACTCTTTCATTAAAGGGAAAGAGCAGTGAAAGAGAGAACAGAGCTTTGGAAATCATAAAAACAAATTCCAAAGCTTTCTATGAATTTGCCAAGGTAACAGCCATAATACAATATAGAATAGGACCATTGTTCTAAGAGAATGACTCACTGACACTGGAACCAGGCAGGGTAAGTGAGATACTTAGTGAACAATTTCAAAGTGTCTTTGTTTCCCTACTTGGACACATGCAGATAAAAAAATCCAGCTGAATTCTTTAATAAAAAAGGAGGCACTAGTCATCAATTACATCGACATTGAGGAGACAGATGTAAGAGTGGCCATAGATGAAATGAGATCATTGCTCAAGAATTGGCCCTGATGGCTTCCAGCGATTCTTCTGGAGTCATGTAAGCAGGCTTTAGCGAAACCACATCAGATACTTTTCCAGAGTTTCCTTGTAAGCAGTAAACTTCCTAAAAAGCTAAAAGAAGGCATTAGATGCCCTATCCACAAAGGTGGAAGCAGAGCAGAGGCCGAAAACTACAGGTCAATCTCTCTGACTTCACATATCAGTAAAGTCACAGAGAGGATCATTAGAAAGAAGTTGATAATGTTCTTAGAAGAACAATGACCCACTGAACAATAAACAGCAGGGGTTTCATCTAGGAAGAAGCCGCGTCATACAGCAACTCTTGCAGCACTATGACTGGGTTCTGAAACAACTGTTTGACCATTCAGATGTCAGCATGATATACCTTGACTTTGCAAAGGCATTTGATAAGGTAGATCACGGTATGATATGTCATAGGCTACAAGATCTTAGCATTGCTGGTAAACTGGGAGTGTGGCTACATGACTTCCTTAAAGATAGAAGTCAGGAAGTTTTGGCTAACAGTGCCCTTTCTGAAGGAACTCAAATCCTAAGGAACTAGACATTCTCCACTCCACAATACCATCAGCCTGACATGAGGTTCAGACATGGGCAGCGGATTCAAACTCCCTTATACACTAAATGGGCCAACAGCCGGGACAAAGATAGAGAGAGATAGAGAGAGAGAGATAGAGAGAGAGATAGATACAATCCCCAGCTACCACCGTTCTTCCAGCCCTTCCATGCCTGTTTCTTTTCCCTAATGGCCCTCTCAACTACATTGTTCCACCACCATGTTACCTTGGGTCAAGAGGGGACTTTGCACCATCCACAGATCTGGTCAGTAACCCTCAACAGGTTGTCTCGCAGAAACCTCCATTTGTCTTCCACCATGTGATGCTATATCCTCCTCAAAAGCTTCAAGTTATGTCATGTCACCTCACATCTTTCCATGGGGTCTTAGAACTAATGGTGCTTGATATGTTGAGGCACTAGAGATGGTTGTTAAGCCCTGGATGGATGTAGGTCACATGCTGTGGGTCACATGTGCTGCAACAAGGCTCGGCACCTTCTCACAAAAAGCCACGTAACCAACAAATTGATGTCAGATGATCTTTACAATTATGTAGTGCTAAACTTGTGACCCCCAAACTTGCTAGATTCAAATCCCATGGACTCCTGCATTTGGGACATGGTTGAAATAACACAACTTCATTGAAGGCCACCACTTCCTGGATGAGGTATGAAATGAATAATGAGTATTCAGCGCAGGTATGTCAATGATTCTGGTCCCATACTGAAGCAGTCATCGTAGCTGAAGGTAGATTCAAGGAATAATCTTATGAGAAAGATTACCAAAACATAATTGTAATTAAATTACATTTTAATTAAAGTACATTTGTGTTTTTGACACATTAGAGTTGTTTTATTAAATTAACAAATATGTCTTCAAATACTTCTTGCACCCCCAGTATATGCATACACATTATACATACATATTCATGTTTACACACATACACACATATATATGCACCTGCAAGCATATATATATATACACATACAAACTCCTTATACACATACATACAAATACAGGAATAGAATTCAATTGGTTCCACATTCCTAATCAACATACAAAATGCAAATTTACATAAAAACATTGTTATAAAGGGTTGTTATGTTGTCACACATATATATTAACATATCTCCTGGCTACAAATGATATGGTAATATATGAGGGACAATGTAAAAACAGATATATATTAACATAAATTAACAATATGTCGACTGACAGCTTTGAAAAGGCAGAGGACATTTCATATATATATATATATATATAGGGAGAGTTTACGAAAAAAACAAAAGACGAAGACAAGTGGTGTACAAAACAAACAGATGTATTAGTATAACGCTCAGGAATAGAAAAAGTATTTTACATTTCAAGGCTACGCTCTTCTACAGAAAGGGACACAGAAAACAAGGAGCGAAAAAAATGTGTGTAGTGGATAACGATCCTAGAAATCGAAAACAAGATGAAACTCTTTCATTAAAGGGAAAGAGCAGTGAAAGAGAGAACAGAGCTTTGGAAATCATAAAAACAAATTCCAAAGCTTTCTATGAATTTGCCAAGGTAACAGCCATAATACAATATAGAATAGGACCATTGTTCTAAGAGAATGACTCACTGACACTGGAACCAGGCAGGGTAAGTGAGATACTTAGTGAACAATTTCAAAGTGTCTTTGTTTCCCTACTTGGACACATGCAGATAAAAAAATCCAGCTGAATTCTTTAATAAAAAAGGAGGCACTAGTCATCAATTACATCGACATTGAGGAGACAGATGTAAGAGTGGCCATAGATGAAATGAGATCATTGCTCAAGAATTGGCCCTGATGGCTTCCCAGCGATTCTTCTGGAGTCATGTAAGCAGGCTTTAGCGAAACCACATCAGATACTTTTCCAGAGTTTCCTTGTAAGCAGTAAACTTCCTAAAAAGCTAAAAGAAGGCATTAGATGCCCTATCCACAAAGGTGGAAGCAGAGCAGAGGCCGAAAACTACAGGTCAATCTCTCTGACTTCACATATCAGTAAAGTCACAGAGAGGATCATTAGAAAGAAGTTGATAATGTTCTTAGAAGAACAATGACCCACTGAACAATAAACAGCAGGGGTTTCATCTAGGAAGAAGCCGCGTCATACAGCAACTCTTGCAGCACTATGACTGGGTTCTGAAACAACTGTTTGACCATTCAGATGTCAGCATGATATACCTTGACTTTGCAAAGGCATTTGATAAGGTAGATCACGGTATGATATGTCATAGGCTACAAGATCTTAGCATTGCTGGTAAACTGGGAGTGTGGCTACATGACTTCCTTAAAGATAGAAGTCAGGAAGTTTTGGCTAACAGTGCCCTTTCTGAAGGAACTCAAATCCTAAGGAACTAGACATTCTCCACTCCACAATACCATCAGCCTGACATGAGGTTCAGACATGGGCAGCGGATTCAAACTCCCTTATACACTAAATGGGCCAACAGCCGGGACAAAGATAGAGAGAGATAGAGAGAGAGAGATAGAGAGAGAGATAGAGAGAGACACAGAGAGAGATAGATAGAGAGAGAGATAGAGAGAGAGAGATAAAGAGAAAGAGATAGATAGATAGATAGATAGATAGATAGATACATACATACATACATACATACATAGGTAGGTAGATAGGTAGATAGATAGATAGGTAGGTAGATAGGTAGGTAGATAGATAGGTAGATAGATAGATAGATAGATAGATAGATAGATAGATAGATAGATAGATAGATAGATAGATAGATAGATAGATAGATAGGTACATACATATATACATACATACATACATAGATAGATAGATAGATAGATAGATAGATAGATAGATAGATAGATAGATAGATAGATAGATAGATAGATAGATAGATAGATAGATAGATAGATAGATACACACACACATAAAAGTAGAAAACTAGCTCTAACCTCATGGACATATATTAAATGCCGATTATCCTTGATAATTTCTTCATGAATTTCTTCCAAAATGTTTTGTGTTTCTTCCCATGATGTCCATTTTTCATTGTCGCGTTCATAATTCCAGCAAAATCCTTCGGTCATTCCAAGGTGGAAGCACAACGTCTGCCAGAAAACAAAATAACAGACAGGATGCAACAACAACAGCTACAAAGCAGGTGACACTTAGAAAACATCAACATAGGAACTAGGAGGGATAAAAACAAGGCGACCAACACACATACATACATTCTTTAATTCTTTTATTCGTTTCAGTTATTTGACTGTGGCCATGCTGGAGCACTGCCTTTTAATTGAAGTGATCGACCCCTGGACTTATTCTTTGTAAGCCTAGTACTTATTCCCTCGGTCTATTTTGCCAAACTGCTAAGTTACAGGGATGTAAACACACCAACATCAAGCAATGGTAGCAGGGACAAACACAGATACAAAGACACACACATAAATATACACACACATATATATAATGAGCATCTTTTCAGTTTCTATCTACCAAATTCATTCACAAGGCTTTGGTTGGCCTGAGGCTATGGCAGAAGAGACTTGCCCAAGGTACCACACAGTGGGACTGAACCTGGAACGAAGTGGTTGGGAAGCAAGCTTCTTACCACACAGCCATGCCTGCACCTAGATACTCTCTCTTTACTTTTTTACCTGTTTCAGTCATTTGACTGCAGCCATGCTGGAGCACCACCTTCTAGTCGAGAAAATCGACCCCAGGACTTATTCTTTGTAAGCCTAGTACTTATTCTATCGGTCTCTTATGCTGAACTGCTAAGTTACGGGGACGTAAACACACCACCATCGGTTGTCAAGCAATGGTGGTGGGGGACAAACACAGACACACAAAAATATACACACATACACATATATATACATATATACGACAGGCTTCTTTCAGTTTCCATCTACCAAATCCACTCACAAGGCTTTGGTCGGCCCGAGGCTATAGTAGGAGACTCTTGCCCAAGGTACCTCGCAGTGGGACTGAACCCGGAACCATGTGGTTGGTTAGCAAGCTACTTACCACACAGCCACTCCTGCACCTATAATAAATATCTTTGCATCGGAAAAATATAATGAAGACTTGGTGAAAATGCTCAAGTAGACATAGATATGCTGCAAATAAAATCCACACCGATGCTGGTGTGTTTACGTCCCCATCACTTAGCAGTTTGGCAAAAGAGACCGATAGAATAAGTACTGGGCTTACAAAGAATAAGTCCCGGGGTCGATTTGCTCGACTAAAGGCGGTGCTCCAGCATGGCCGCAGTTAAATGACTGAAACAAGTAAAAGAGAGAGAGAGAGTAAAGTGGAAATGAAATACTTAATGTAGTGAGACAAGATATTTAATTAAAATTGTTTTCATTAATGAGAACAGCCATAATTCAAGTGACAAATTCTGGCAAGATATGAAAAGGATGGGAGACAACCACAGATACACACATATATTTACACTCAAGCATGCCTACATATCATCATCATATATGCACATATATTAACACACACATTTGTGTGTATGTATATTTACACACACACACACAAACACACAGAGGCAAGGCTGTGTGGTTAAGAAGCTTGCTTCCTAACTGTGTGGTCTCAGGTTCAGTCCTACTGCACAGGTGTCTTCTACTATAGCCCGAGGCCAGCCAAAGCCTTGTGAGTGGTTATGGGATATGATGGATGGAAATTGAAAGAAGTCTGTCAACTATGTATAGGTATGTGTGTATGCATGTATGTATATATATATATATATATGTATGAAGTTTCATCAATAAGTATCCGGACTGTTGCCATAGTAACAAAGCTTAAGCATGCAGAGTGAAGTCGCTTGGTACAGATTGACCCTGAACTCTGCTGTGCATGCGCCATAAGTTTTAACGTTGTAGCTCACTTCTGCTGTTTACAGCAATGCTTGGAAGGAAGGTGTGTAGTGTGTGATCGTCGCTTTGACCATGGCAGAGAAAGTTGTCATTGCGATACCTGTTCAGAAGCCTACACAAAGTTGCAGAAAGTGTATGGAGAGGAGTGTATGAGCTGCACACAAGTGTACGAGTGGTTCAGTGGTTTTAAAGACGGCCGAAAAAATGTTGATATTGATGAATGTTCTGGGAGACCCACAACCAGTAGAACTGAGAAAAACATCGCAGATGTGTGAGGAAATTGTCGAATTACCATCCGTGAGTTATCAGAAGATGTGCAGATTAGTTACAGTTCAGTTCAGTCCATTATCACTGAGGATTTGGGTATGAAACGAGTGTGTCTGCCAAGTTTGTGCCAAAACTGCTTTCAGCTGACCAGAAAGATACTCAGGTTTCAGTTGCACAAGATCTCCTTGATTATGTCAAGAACGATGAAAACTTTTTGAAAACCTTGGGTAGGCCTCTGAGCAGGTATCGCCAAGCTTTTGACAGAATTTGATGCAGATTCTCTGCTCAACTTTCTGTTGCGGTAAACGTGACGATCACATGCTACACACCTTCCTTCCAAGCACTGCGGGTAGAAAAGAAAGTAATTACAGAGGATGGTCTAGGATGGGAAAGATAAAAAAAAAGTGGAAATAATAATGGGAAAGACGGAGTAAGTGAGGAGACAGTGTGGAAGAAGATGAGGCAATGGAAGAGAGACAATTACGAAGAAAGGTTTATCATTGAAAATGGCTTTTAGATAAGGACTCTATTGTGGAGAAGTGTTATCTCTGTTATCTGAACAAGGTCAAATGACTATGGGTTGTGGATAGAGAGAGGCCAACTACCATTCTTACAGTGGTCACCTTGACCACAAACAAGTGGACAGAGAAATCTAAACAACTAAATCAATACTGACTTGTTAGTAGTAGTAGTAGTAGTAGTGGTGGTGGTAGTAGTGGTGGTGGTGGTGGCGGCAGCAGTAGTGTTTGCTATTTGAGGAAATTAGAAGTTTCAACAAGGGAAAGACCACTTAACTGAAGTGCACCAGGTCTGGTTTTTATCTCAAGGACACAGACACACACCTACGCCAGACAGAAACACACTCACACACACACACACACACACACTGCTGACATAATTAGCCACAACAACATACAGTGAAGTGGTGGACGAGGTAACCTTGATAGGGACAATGACATCTGACAGATGGTGGTGGTGGTGGTGGTGGTGGTGGTGGTGGTGGTGGTTGGTGGTGGTGGTGGTGGTGGTGGTGATGGTGGTGGTGGTGGTGGTGGTGATGGTGGTGGTGGTGGTGATGGTGGTGGTGGTGGTGGTGGTGGTGATGGTGGTGGTGATGGTGGTGATGGTGGTGGTGATGGTGGTGGTGATGGTGGTGGTGGTGATGGTGGTTGTGGTGTGATACAGCGTTTTATAATCATAGATTTATAATTGCTGATATATAATACAGGTGTAGCCATGGCTGTGTGGTTAAGAAGCTTGCTCTATAATCATATGGTTTCAGGTTCAGTTCTACTGCATGGCACCATGGGCAAGTATCTTCTACTATAGCCCCTGGTTAACCAATGCCTCAGGAGTGAATTTGGCAGACAAAAAGTATTAATATTTGCTAGAAGTAACAGAGTGACTCAAAGACATAGTTTTATGTCTTAGCACTTATCATATGTGTGTGTGTGTGTGTGTGAGTGTGTGGGCGAGCAATTTTTCCCACCCATCACTTGACAACCAGTCTTGGTTTGTTTACATCCCTGTAACTTGGCAGTTCAGCAAAAGATCCCAACAGAATAAGTACCAGACTTCAAAAATAAGTACAAGGGCCAATTTCTTCAAGTAAATCCCTTTAACGTGACGGTCAAGCATGGTTGTAGTCCAATGATAAACAAGTAAAAGAAAAAATAAATAAAGTCACAAAGGAGCTTCTTCATGATCACACAATCTGCTAAAAATAGCAGCCAAATCATGTTCTATCATCTCCATTGTTCCACGCTGGTGAAATTTAGATGATTCAACAGGATCCTGCACACCAAAGAACTGTACCTAACTCCAATGTCTGTTTTGGCATGGGTCCTCTGGTTGAATGCCCTTCCTAATGCCAAACACTTTACAATGTGTACTGGGTACTTTTTCTGTTTTGTGACACCAGCACTAGAGTAGCTAAAATAAGTTCCGGTCGAATACTGGGGTTGATTTAATTGACTATCCCCCTCCCCTGAAATTGCTGGCCTTGTACCAAAATTTGAAACCAATATATGGATTCATAGAATCATGCAGCAATCACAGAAAGCTCCTCCGGTAGACCTGGCTACCATAGCACATAGTAATCTAATATGGAGGAGTATAATTTAGAATCCTATGCCACTGAAATACAGTAGATCCAATCTATGAAATTATTTCATGAGGCACTGGTGTAACCATGATGTTCTGTTGATCTGAAGAGCTAGCCTTCTACATCTGCACTGGTTTGTAAATGTACAACAGTACTATGCAATTGGTGCAGACATGTAAAATAATTTATTTTTCACTGATATTATTACATGATGAAGGCTGAGAAACAGGCATCATTCTACAGGCATCAATTGGTCAAATAAGTATATTCACCTCTCATGCCTCCTGACTTTTTCTAGAACCATTAGCATGCCGGGCGAAATGCGTAGCCATATTTCGTCTGCCGCTACGTTCTGAGTTCAAATTCCGCCGAGGTCGACTTTGCCTTTCATCCTTTCGGGGTCGATAAATAAAGTACCAGTTACGCACTGGGGTCGATATAATCGATTTAATCCCTTTGTCTGTCCTTGTTTGGCCCCTTGTGGGTAGTAAAGAAATATATATATAAACATCTGTGTATGTGTTTGTGTCTCCTTGTCTTGACATCATGTGACAGTTGTAAATGAGCGTCCCTGTCATACAAGCAGTGTTATTTATTTCCAATATTCTTAAAACATGTTTAACCATGGGGAAATATTTCCTTGCTTGAAACAGATGAGGGTTGGCAACAGGAAGGACACCTGGCCACATGAAAAAAAAAAAATTCTACCTCAAATAAACTCCATCAACTAATGCCAGCATGGAAAAGTGGAAGATAAAACACTGATGATGATTATAGAAGAAGAGGGGTTTATCTGTGAGAAGATCAATTCTTTCACTCATCCACCCTGCTCTCTTATAAATACTTTTTCCAACAAACAGGAAAAATGGAATTTGAACTGAGAACCAAAGATATGAAACTGAACACTGAAATTCCTTTAGTCAACCCTTTACACATTACCTAAAATTAGCCCCAGGAGGCATGAATTGGTAAAAATATCACTACAAATTTCACATAAAGAATATTTATCTTTGTCCATCATAGTTCTCTCATTAAATCTCAACTGCATCTTTCATCCTTCTTGGATCAGTAAAAGAAGTACCAGTAATACAATGAGGCTATTCAAACAAATATAACAAAACTCAACAGCAAAAAAATTAAACTTGTATTTAATTAAAGGAAACCAATAAAGTCTGCTTTAAAAAGGGGTTGTTAAAAAGATGTCCCTTGTTCTACTCACCGGTGCCTTGGTTACTGGGTGAGGATAAATCAGAGGATGAATGAGTTTCGAGCGACGATCACTCACCATCCACAACTTCTCCCAGGATTCTCGTTTCTCTTCTGATAAACTTTCTATGACATCATTCAACGAAACAAAAGCTGGAACAAAAATGTAAGACTGTCATCATACAATGAACTTCTTTCTTTTTCTATTTATCTCTTTAGCATTCAGATTTATCTGTCAAGTTTAAAGCTTTTAATTCACATTGTTTTGAATTGACCATCATCATCATCATCATCGTTTAACGTCCGCTTTCCATGCTGGCATGGGTTGGACGATTTGACTGAGGTCTGGCGAACCAGATGGCTGCACCAGGCCCCAATCTGATCTGGCAGAGTTTCTACAGCTGGATGCCCTTCCTAACACCAACCACTCCGTGAGTGTAGTGGATGCTTTTTATGTGCCACCGGCACAAGGGCCAGTTAAACAGTACTGGCAATGGCCATGCTCAAATGGTGCTTTTTATGTGCCACCTGCACTAGCAACAACCTCGCTTGAATGTTTTTTCAGGTGCCACCAGTACAAGTGCCAGTAAGGCGACGCAGGTAACGATCATGCTCAAATGGTGCTTTTTATGTGCCACCGGTACAGAAGCCAGTTAGCTGTTCTGGCAACAATCATGCTCGGATGGTACTCTTAGTGCTCCACTAGCACGGATGGCAGTCAACGAATTTGATTTCGATTTCATGCACTATCTAATAGCATGATGATTTCAATAATGTGATTGTTTAGAATGACATTGTAGGGTAGGTGCGAGAGGCCAGATCTGGCCAGTTTGAACCTAAAACATAGATTTGGGTCAAGTATGGCTGGTTTAAATTCTAAAAGATTATGATTTGGAGAGCTGCAAAAGGAAAGAATCCAAAGCATTTTCTAAGCTGTTCAAGACTGGTGAGAAAAGAAATCCTCAAACTAAAGGGATCTGGGTTTTAAGAGAGTGGTCCCTGTTAAAGGAACCCAAAGCAAAGAAGAAGCATCATAATTTCTCCTTTGCCTTTTTTGCCAAATGAAAATAGTATTAACCTTTTGGCATTTAACTCCTTTATTACCTACAGCTACGCATTTCGCCCGGCGTGCTAACGTTTCTGCCAGTTGACCGCTGGCATAACCCTTTTTACCATATTTCTTTTGAGATGCCCCGTGTTTCTTTCAATTAATTTTAAATATAACAAAGAATTTAGTAAATAACTTCGTTATCATTAATCTAGTGTTAAATTGTGACTAAGGTTTGATGGAAGATTTTAATTTAGAACTTTTGAAAACAAGACATCTGTACTACAGAGCCAAAGGCAGTTTCAGGTGGGTTGGTATCAAAAGGCTTAAACCAGCCATGCCCTTCCCAAATATTCTGCCTGTTTTATGTTGAAATTAGCCAAATCCTGCCCCTCACTCCCATTCTACAATGTCATACTAGAAATAAACAATCAAAATCTTCAAGCTATGAGATAATCTCTCTCTATATAAAGCTGAAGTTGTCTGTGTATGGCAGGTTTGGTAGCCTTCAACTAACACTATCTCCTCCGAGACCCTGCAGCACAATTTGACCAAAATTGAGAGTATGATAGAAGGCTTGCTCTTCATTCCGTAGAAGAAAAAATTCAAATCAGACCATGTTAACACCAAAAAGTATTTACATCAAAAAGGTGCTTTTTTTCTATGAAAATCCCTATTTTTTACGATTATTTTTACTGCTGTGTCGCCATTTTTCAGTGTATCTCAACCAGAAAAATGTTCACTTAAAGAGAATAACAAGCTACATAATGCAAAATTTTTACTCTTCAAAAATTCCAATTCTAAAGGGCCGAATCAAACCCAAGCAACGCCGGGCAATACTACTAGTATATGATAGATTCAAAACAATGAGAATATATAAGCATTACAATTGACAAAGTACTCTGAAAGTTAAATGGTTAATGTCATTAATGATATTTTTTAATTAATGTTATGTGGTTGTGTGCTAAGAAGTTTTTTCTTCCCAACCACATGGTTACAGATTCAGTACCACTATGTGGTACCTTGATCAAGCACCTTCTTTCGTAGTCCCAGGTTGTCCAAAGAGGAAAGAAATTATCCTCAAGCTATGGAAATCTGGCTTTCAACAGAGAGGTCTCTGTTAAAGAAATCCAAGGGTTACCAGTTGGTGTTGTTAAACCAAACAGTGGTTTCGAGCAATCAAGGTGGCCAAGGACAAAAATAATTCCTCAGATGGGATTCCATACAGTTGTGTTTATAAATTTCGCTGATAGCAGGTTGACCCAAGGTTGTGGTAGAAAACACACTTGTTCAAATTTGTGTGCAGTAGGGCTGAACCCCAAACTACATAGTTATGTAAAGGTAAACTTGAGTCTGTGTCTCACTTGATCTCCTAAAAATAACAGACAAATCTACTTTAGATCACATCCTGCTATCTTCGGTAAAAAATGTATAGGAAGGACATATTTTCTTAGATATACAAGAGGGGATAATTACATTTGATGAGTTCTTGATCACAGCTCAACTAGGGCAAAACAACAACAAAAAACATGCAAAAAGGTCAACAAGGAATTCTTCAAGTGAGAAATTAAAATACCTTGATATCATATATCCGCTTTTTCATTTTTTTTCTTCTCTTTTTACTTGTTTCAGTCATTTGACTGTGGCCATGCTGGAGCACTGCATTTAGTCGAGGAAATCGACCCCGGGACTTATTCTTTGTAAGCCGAGTACTTATCCTATTGGTCTCTTTTGCCAAACCGCTAAGTTACGGGAGACGTAAACACACCAGCATCGGTTGTCAAGCGATGTTGGGAGGAGGGACAAACACAGACACACACACATATATATACATATATACGACGGGCTTCTTTCAGTTTCCGTCTACCAAATCTACTCACAAGGCATTGGTCGGCACAAAGCTATAGTAGAAGACACTTGCCCAAGGTGCCACGCAGTGGGACTGAACCCGGAACCATGTGGTTGGTAAGCAAGCTAAGTACCACACAGCCACTCATGCTGAAGTTCAAAGAAAAATTATCACACAATATATAGGGGTGGAGAAACCAAAGTAAATCTACCCCTAGAGGTAGATTTACTACCCAGAGAGTAAATTTATCTTTTCTGAATTTATACATATTTTTTTTCTCAAACAATTTTAAAGTTGACAAGAAAATTTGACCTATTTTGTGAAAGATACATTTTAGATTAATAGTCTTTATTTTGTAATAATTAATTACCGTGTTGCTAATGAAATAATCTAATTAATAAGACAGTAATTTGTGCTGTATCTGTTCATCTTGAATTCGTAAATAACTAAAATAATCTTTCCTACTGTGGATAAAAGACCCGAAATTTTTTTTTTTTTTTGGAGGGGGGGGGTACTGTCGATTAGATCGACCCTAGTACGCAACTGGTACTTAATTTATCGACCCCGAAAGGATGAAAGGCAAAGTCGACCTCTGCGGAATTTGAACTCAGAACATAAAGAGACGATAAATAACTAAAATATTATCGTGTTTCTAGTTGTATTCAAACTAAAAAAATATCTTTAAAAACTGTTCTTAAACTTCTTCTTCTTCTTCTTCGTCAGTGTTAAAGTATGGTAGAAGTGGAAACTCAAATTACTGAATAAAACGAAGGGATGGAAATTAATTTACTTTCAAAGTTGTCAGTGGTTTGACGGAATGAAAAACATTGGGACAAAAGTCATTTTAATGTTGGAGAGTTATCTCCCTTAACACTAAAGTAACCTCATATTTATATCCCCACAAACTCAAAATAGTAGAGGCATCGGGCCCAGCCTAGGCCCTCTGTGGATCTTTTCGGTTTGAACGGCAGTTTTTAAAAATAATTTCCACGTAACTAAACACTTTTAAACTTCGTATACTGGTAGAATGTGTTTAAATAACATCTTTTCCTCTTGGCTTTATTGAGAAAATTCTATGGTTTGTAAGATATTTGTTGTTTTTTCTTCTTCAATTTCTGCCGTTTCAACCAATCAATGACGTCTATTGAGGTGAAAACATGCTGTGCCGTATGAATATGTCCCTTGTTTAAGAAACAGATTGGGTTTATTTACATTTGTGAAGAAAAAAAGATACCCTTCCCCCCACCCCTAACCCTAAAACAGATTGGAATGCAATAGATCGATACTAGGGTCATAATTATGGGTGACAATTTCATATGACACCGCTAGAAAAAACTGCCGTTCAAACGGAAAAGATCCCCCTCTGTAAGTTGGATCCAAGATTCAATGTTAACCGACTTCTTGTTTTTGTTTATAATTATTGAAAGTCGGTTGGGGGGGGGTGATGAGATTGTGTTGGTAGTTATGGCGAAGAAGGATTGGACAGAAACGTCTTTTGCTGAATCTGGGAGTTGAGGCATTGCTGTAGCGACGGGGAAGGCTCGTGGGCGCTCCCCACCCATACACACAACCAGCTGATAGGCACTGTCCCTTTCTCTGAGTAACAGAAGGGAAGGTGATAGGGGTGGGGTTAATGGGTACGGTCCTTTCCTTTCATTAAACAAAAAAAAAAAAAAAGAAACTCAAGAGAAATCAATTTCTTTTCCAAATTAGAAACGGACTTTCCCCAGATCTGTAAGAACCAGGTGGAGCTACAAGATATGGAAGGGGAGACCACTTTGGCCCAATCTGTTAAAAATATCACCGAATTCTTCTAAATATTTCACGCTTCGACAATCCCTTCTCTTCGAAGCCGCAGAACTGATTAAGACAACAGACCTTGAACATTAATGTCTAATGCAACTATAAATTTTTAGAGTATTGTTTTGTATTGTTTGTTTGTGTTTGTATGTATGTATATATGTATGTATGTATGCATGTATGCATGCATGCATATATGTGTGCATACATGGATGTATGTATGTATGTATGTATGTATGTATGCATGTATGTATTATGTATGCATGCATGCATGTATGTATGCATGCACGTACGTACGCATGCATGTATGTATGCATGTATGTAAGCATGCATGCATGTATAAATGTATGTATGTATATATGCATGTATGCACGTATGTATGTATGCATGTATTATGCATGTATGTATGTATGTATGTATATGACTACATTTTCAAGTTTATCCATTCATCCACATGAGTGTGTATGTGTGTGCGTGTGTGTGAGAGACAGACAGACAGACAGCATGTACAGTTAGTTATCTATGAGTATAAGTGATTGCATACTTATCTATGTGTAATACGTAACTAGTCGTCTATGCATGTGACTTTAATGTGTAGTTTTTTATGTGTATATATATATATATATGATTGAATGCATAGTTATCTTAGTGTATATATAATTTTATGTAATAGTTATCTATATGTGAATGTATCTGTATGTACAGTTACTTAAATGTATATGTGACAGTATATATATCATAATCTATGCATATATAACTGTGTGTATAGTTATCTATATGCACGTGACTGTACATACATAGACTTGATAAATGTACCTCATTTTGTTCCAGTTTCATTCTAGAAGATTTAATTCAATCAAAGTTTTCTAGTTTCTCATCCCATGACATCTTAAACACAGAATATGGCTGCTAAGAAACCTTCTTCATGACCAAAAGAAGCTTGTCTGTTAGATTGGCAAAAGGGCATTCAAAACAAGTATTTTTATACGATAGTGTATTTGAAGTGACTAATAAATAATAGGTGATCACAGGCAGCTAGCTGGCAGAAACGTCAGCACACAAATTCCACTGAGGCCGACTTTGCCTTTCATCCTTTCGGGGTTGATAAACTAAGTACCAGTTACGCACTGGGGTCGATATAATCGACTTAATCCGTTTGTCTGTCCTTGTTTGTCCCCTCTGTGTTTAGCCCCTTAAGGGTAGAAAAGAAATAGGTATTTCGTTGTCTTTTATGTTCTGAGTTCAAATTCGGCCGAGGTCGACTTTGCTTTTCATCCTTTCGGGGTCGATTAAATAAGTAGCAGTTACGCACTGGGGTCAATGTAATCGACTTAATCCCTTTGTCTGCTCTTGTGTGTGGGCATTAAAGAAATAAAGAAATAATATGTGATCAAGCTGATTGGAAAAGGTGTGAAACAGAATCTCTATATTGGAAGGCAATAGTTTGTAAACATAATTCCATTACCAGATATATTTACTCAGAAATGGTGGAGAGAGAGAGAGAGAGAGAAAGAGAGAGAGAGAGAGAGTGTGTGTGTGTGTGTGTGACAGAGATTTCCAGGTCAGAAATGACTCTGAAGTGCCACATGTTCATCAACAACAATGACAAGCATTTGTTGCAGAATAAGCAAACTTTATTGGAGGGATTAACAAGCATGTAAAACACACACACATACACACATCATCTATCTCAACTTTTATTCAGGGAGAGTGAGATTTGTAACCTAATAAACTCAGAATAAACCATTACAACACACTCTCTTTCTTATAAAAGGAAGATGAAGTTGAAACCTAGATGGAAATAAACACCATTAGGCATTTTGTGTATAAGTATATACATACATACACACACACACACACACACACACACATATATATATATATATATATATATATATACTACAAGATAAGAAAATGGAGAAATACATCTAAACCTTTGCCCATATAATACAGTAAATGAATTAATTGCATCGCAATCCTTAACATTTATGTATTAACTTTGTTGGGTACTTCACTAGCAGTATATTGGATATATGTTATCCCATGGAGGGTTGCATTTACAACCCCTATCTCAATTTGTATGTATATATATATATATATATATATATATATATATATATATATATATTATATATATATATATATGTGGATCTTGCAGGCATGAAGTGGATTCAATCCACCATAGCCAAATTTAAATTAACAATTCAACAGAACTTTTCTCACGGTGGAACAATGGTTTTTTTCAGTGACAGCAGTTTTACATTTGTCAAATTGCCTTTAGCTAGGCTGAAATAATGTCTTCACTACTTGACCCTTCTAACCTCTTCTACTTCACCAAAATGATTTCAATACCTTCCAACAGCATAAGGCAGTGAGCTGGCAGAATCATTAGCATGCTGGGTAAAATTCTTAGCAGCATTTTGTCTATCTTCATGGTCTGAGTTCTATTTCCACTGAGGTCAACTCTGTCTTTCACCCTTAAGGGATCAAGAGAATAAGCACTGGGGTTGATGTAATCGACTTACTCCTGCTCCCAAAATTGCTGGCCTTGTGCTAAAATTTGAAATCAATATCTTCCAACAGTATCATTTTCCCTCCACTTTTGTTACAAAACCAGACAGTTTAGACTCACACTTTAGTATGATTTTTTCCTGTCCTTCCAAGCAGCCACTACACCATCTACAAGCAGCCACTACAGCTAGCATCTTTTGAGTGTTGGGCTTCAAGCTGCCTGATGCCGGTGGCACGTGAAAAGCACCTTTCGAGTGTTGGGCCTCACGGAGGCAATGATGAATGACCGAGACCTTTGGCATTATGTCATGCTGGAGAAGAAGAGCCATCAAGTCAAGTAAAACCGCAGTCATGGCAGATACTGGTGTCACGCAAATGGCACCTGTGCCAGTGGAATGTAAAAGCACTCTTTACACACTCGGAGTGGTTGGTGTTAGGAAGGGCATCCATACCAAAAGCAGACTGGAGTCTGTTGCAGCCTTCCAGCTTACCAACTCTGGCCAAACCATCCAATCCAATGCCAGCATGGGCAACAGAAGTGAAATGATGATGATGGTGCAACGGAATTTTAACATCATCATTCTTTCAATATGAATATAAAAGTTCGATTTAAAGACCCTTGGCCAAGGTGCCGAACAGTTAGGATAAAACTCAAAACCACGGACATGAAAAACTTACTTCCCAACCACACAGCCATGCCTGCACCCATAGAACATCACTAATACAGTAGAAATTACGTTTTTAATGAGTTATTAATTAATATGACATACTCTTTACTCTTTTTACTCTTTTACTTGTTTCAGTCAATTGACTGTGGCCATGATGGAGCACCGCCTTTAGTCGAGCAAATCGACCCAGTACTTATTCTATCGGTCTGTTTTGCTGAACCGCTAAGTGACGGGGACGTAAACACACCAGCATCGGTTGTCAAGCAATGCTAGGGGGACAAACACACACACATATATATATATACATATATACGACAGGCTTCTTTCAGTTTCCGTCTACCAAATCCACTCACAAGGCATTGGTCGGCCCGGGGCTATAGTAGAAGACACTTGCCCAAGATGCCACGCAGTGGGACTGAACCCGGAACCATGTGGTTGGTTAGCAAACTACTTACCACGCAGCCACTCCTGCGCCTTTTATTCTATTTAAATAAGAAATTAATTTGATTTAAGACGGTAAAACCAATACCGCGATAGCATACATATAAGAAAACACAATAGGCCTCGTCGGTCATGCTGGGTAAAGAACAATAAAACAACAAATAGAGTGGGAGTGACAGTCAGCGATAATAAATACAGACAAAATACAGTAAAATTTTTGGCCCTGAAGACCCCGGTAAATTAATCAAAACAAAACTGCAAATTTTTTTATCGTAAATTGTATTTAGTTTATATGTATGAAATTAAATATTAAACTCTTGTTGTCAAAGTATTATTTCCTTTCCCAAGTAAAGATTAACATATTTTACAGATTTCATTAATCTAGGAAATGTAAACAAACTTGCGCGCACGCACACATATATCTAAACATATACGGGTGCACAAGCAATTATAAACATGTATGCGTATGTATGAGTGTATATACATACACACACACACATGAAATGTTTCCTTCTCAAGTCATGCCAGGTTCATAAGGGCCGGTTTCAGTGGCGGGACGCCGATCCGTCGCAGGATTAACTCATATTTGCCAGCTGAGTGAACTGGAGCAAACGTGAAAATGAAGTGTTTTGCTCAGGAACACAACGCATCACCCGGTCCAGGAATCGAAACCACAATCTTACGACTATGAATCCAGCACCCTAACCACTAAGCTACGCGTCTCCACTACACACACACACACACACAGATAAATACATACGTGTGTATTTATATTCTTTTTTATATATATTCTAATTATTATACAATATTACTTTTTTATGTACATTCCTTTATGTACACTGATTTGTTCTGCTTTTTATGTTTAACCCTACAGTCTCTTATGTGGTGGTTTATTAAAGTATGTGATTGAGTATTATCTGGTAATTGATATTTGATTTAGATGTATTTCTCCATTTTCTTATTTTGTATTATTAATTTGTGGTAAATCATTTTACCTTTGCCCATATAATACAGTAAATGAATTGATTGCATCGCAATCCTTAACATTTATGTATTAACTTTGTTGGGTACTTCACTAGCAGTATATTGGATATATGTTATCGCATGGAGGGTTGCATTTACAACCCCTATCTCAATTTGTATATATATATACTTTATTTAAAAGCAGCAGAAATTCAACAAAATCTGTTACTCGGAGTTTCACGTTACTCCGGTATATATATACATACACACACACAGACACTTATTGTCTTTTAGTGAGTATATTTCGGAGACGAAAACTGAAAGAAAAATGAACGGTGTGTATGTTTTACTGTCTCCTTGTCTTGACATTGGGCAACGGTAGTAAGCAAGTGTCACTGCCCTGCAAGAGGTGCTCTTCCTTTCGAATCAGCCTGTATAGGCTTGGTGAAATATTACTTGAAAATAAGTGAGGGTCGGCGACAGGAAGGGCATCCACCCACACAAAATATACGATCCATACAAGCATGGAAAAGTGGATTCATATGTGTGTGTGTGATCGATATTTTCAACCGAGACTTTATAACCCTATTTAATTCTTCAACTGCTTCAAATTCAATGTATATATATATATATATATACTTACTCGATTGCTGACATTTATGAATGGATTCTCTCGTTGTTTCGATAATACCATTTTCTATCGTCAATAAAACTAAAAGCACAAATTTTATGGCAGCAACGTCGAGAATCTGGTGGCCGAGTCTCGTGGGCGTCTAGTTTATATCTAATTTCAGGTAAATGTTCAAAACAATGGTATTTCTACAATAAAAATATCATTTTTAATGTCTAAGATGAACAGAGGTGCCGTCAGATACGTAGACACCCTATAAACATTGACTATTTTTGTAGTACTTCGAAATTTTACAAAACAGGGGGTTTACACATAGCTAGCCGAAAACTAGATATCTCCAGATAATATGGAGATCTCCGGGAAAGAGTGGTCCTAGAAAGATATGACCATCACCTCTTGCATATATTTTTAGCTTGCTGTGCATAAAAATGTAGGAAATGAAAAGATAAAATGAAAACCTCTCACCTGTCCCTCCGGACATCGGAGCTGAAGCAATGTAATAAAGGGAAAATTTAAAGGGTTGCTGCATGAAGCTTCCGTCAATGTGCCATCCTGTCCTTCCGACGTTCCTGCATCCCTGTCGTTCGTCGTTGGACACCCGGAACACATCCGGATGCGGAGATTTCGGGTGTTTGTAGAAGGTGGACTCAAGTTCGCCAAACCACCGGCTGATCTCTACGTGTCTCTCTCCACTGATAACACCTTGATTACGAAACAATAGCAGCTTGTGAACATGGATATCTTTCTTGATCTGCTCAATGACTTCGTCCGAGACCTGTTCTGCAAGCTTTACACCCGTCACTTCGGCTCCGATCATCCGACGATGCAAACTGTACAAACTCTTCGCCATCTTCCTAGCAGTAGACATGTTACTTTATCCGGTGACGACAAAAATAAATCCCTTCCCTGAAAAAAAAAATTCGAATTTTGCAAAAAGATAAATATTTTGATACACTTTCATTAATTTATTTCGTAAACTACCAATTCTAACATGATATCAAACTAACAAATACATTTTAAATAGAAAGTTGTATGTTTACAAACTTTAATTTTAAATTAAATTAAATAGTAGTTAATGCTAGCAATAATATAAACAGTAATCATAACAATAAAAACTCCGCCTTGATCTCGGAGGATAACCCTAACAGATTAGAGTTCTTGTCCAGTAATTCCAAAATTAAAAATTCCATTTACCAATGTAAAATCTCTTACGGTACCGATGTCTTCTTTTATATTGGTGCGACAACTTCTCCATTGTTACACACCGGAATATATTTCTGTAAGATCACAAAGTTCCCTTACACCGATTACATATTTATAAAAAAAAGTTTTCTTGTTTCTGTTTCGTTTGGAATTAATCAAAATAAATGGAAATATTTACGGAGAGCAGAACTGGAGGGTTTTTGTAACAAGATATGTTATTCTCGAATAGTTTATTAGCTATCACTTAAAATGGGGAAGGAATAAACTGCGGAATAATTAACCAAATCTATTCCGTCCTCTCAGCTTTAAACTATGACTTCTTGTCTCACCTTTTCTATCCCAAAACTGATGTATTTCACACCTGTATTACTAGGTGCCATAAGGAACAGACCTCTCCCCGCTTTCACAAGCAATTCTCTATGTAAGAGAGGAACTGTGTCTATGAATGGCGACTGTAGTAAATGGTGGGAACGGCTTTTATCGGCCAGTGACCCTGACACTGAAAAACTTTTACAGGACAACGTGGAAATACACGAAGATTTCTTGTCATTGGAAGAACACGAGAGTCTTTTGGCTGAAATAGAACCCTACCTGAAAAGACTGCGTTACGAATACGACCACTGGGATGACGTAAGTACCACCACCACCAACTCTGTTTCTTTGTGTTTGCCCTCTTGTGACCTCTGAGGTCAACCCCCCAATACGATCGTGTCTACTTTTATTCACCCCTCATTAAAACAAAACAAAATAAAAAATCTTTTCTAAAAACAATATGTTGTGCATGATGTTATTACAGAACCGAACTAATGTTAAAAATCACAGATCAGAATTGGTTATGATGTGAGAGAATTTTAACGTTTTTAGAGAGACTTTTTCTTAGCTGAAGGATCATAACCATAAGTTGGAAGTTCAAAGGTTACCATAGAACCATTTATTTTAAGCTTTTTCTTCTCTACACAGGAATCAGTAGAGACCAAACCGGGAATGGCAGAAAATCACCAGAGATGTAGGAGATGAGTCCATTATATATCGAAGAGCTTTGTTAAATATTTCTTAAGTATAAACAATTCAAACATGAAGTGTAATTTAATCAACTAATTTTAAGACAGGAAACAGAAGATGTGGTGTTCATGCTGTGCCAGCAGCATTTTAGCAATGTAAAATTGGTTAGAGTCAGAAATAGAAGCTGAACATAGACTCATCTTGCTAGAAGCTTCCTCTCATCACAGACATTTACTTCGCACACATATAGGTGCAAGCATGATTGTGGTTTAGAAAAGATGCTGGCCTGATTCTGCGGTTAAGAAGTTTGCTTTCCAACCATATGGTTTCGAGTTCAGTCCTACTGTGTGGTACCTTGGGTGTCTTCTATTATAGCCCAGACTAATTAAACCATTGAGTAGATTTGGTAAGTGGAAAGCAGCCTGTCACACACACACACATATATATATATATATACTCTTACTCTTTTACTCTTTTACTTGTTTCAGTCATTTGACTGCAGCCATGCTGGAGCACCGCCTTTAATCGAGCAACTCGACCCCGGGACTTATTCTTTTGTAAGCCCAGTACTTATTCTATCGGTCTCTTTTGCCGAACCAGCAATGCTAGGGGGACAAACACAGACACACAAACACACACACACACACATATATATATATATATATATATATATATATATACATACATATATACGACGGGCTTCTTTCAGTTTCCGTCTACCAAATCCACTCACAAGGCTTTGGTCGGCCCGAGGCTACAGTAGAAGACACTTGCCCAAGGTGCCACGCAGTGGGACTGAACCCGGAACCATGTGCTTGGTAAACAAGCTACTTACCACACAGCCACTCCTGCGCCTATATACATATATACAGAATATGTAATATGTAAGGAGTATTTTACAACAGACTTAAAGTAATAGGTACATACTAAGAGTGCTGTGTTTGGTTTGCCACTAAAAGTCCAGTTAACCTAGATAAGATGCAGTTGACTATAATGCTGCTATGTCTATCATTGCACAAGGCCTATTCCTGGACAGCCAGATTAACTCTAAGTGTCACAAGTCATATCTCACTCTACCAGATATTTAAAGCATCTCAGCAATAATTCCTGATGCGCTATGGCCTACTTTCCCACTCATGATGTCTTTAATTGTTTTATATACCATGCTGTTATCAACTTGGATAGCTGACCCCTCTGTTGGGTCTGCATTAGGAAGACTCTCTTCTCATGCATCCTCCACATTTAGCAGCCTTTCATAGTAACATTGTGGAGGCACATGGCCTAGTGGTTAGAGCAGCGGACTCGCAGTCGAGGGATTGCAGGTTCGAATCTCAGACTGGGTGATGTATGTGTTTATGAGCGAAAACACCTAAGCTCCACACGGCACCGGCAGAAGGTAATGGCGAACTTCTGCTGACTCTTTCGCCACAACTTTCTCTCACTCTTTCCTTCTGCATCTTGCAGCTCACCTGCAACGGACCGGCGTCCCATCCCGGTGGGGAACCTATATGCCAAGAAACCAGGAAACTGGCCCTTATGACCCAGTCATGGCTCGAGAAGGAACAAACACAGTAACACTGCTAGGCCTCTTCCTTTGCAGAATCATTAACTGCAAGTTCATCCTCATCCATCTAAACACAATTCTCTCTTACATGATTTTTGCTGATACACAGTCTTTCAATCTGGAACCCCTCATGCCAGAGAACATTGGCAAACTTTGGTTTTGTGCCAGGGAGATGCACTACTGTTGCTGTCTTCCTAGTAAGGCAAGCGCAGAAGTATTTTAGTGAAAAATAAATTGCTGTACCTGGCATTTGTTGACATGGAGATTGCCTTTGATAAGGTCCCTCATCTGGTGGTCAATGCAGATGCTAGGGGTTCATGAGTGGTTGGTGAGAACCATCCAAGGCATGCACAAGGGTGCTATCGCGAAGGTAAAAGTCAGCAATGAGTATAATAATGATTTAAAATTTTTGCCACAAGGGCAGCTTGGGGGAGGGTATTAAATCGATCACACTGATCCTTGTGTTTCACTGGTACTTAATTTATTGATCCCGAAAGGATGAAAGGCAAAGATGACTTTGGTGGAATTTGAACTCAGAACATAGCAACAGGCGAAATACCGCTAAGTATTCCATCCAGCATGCTAACGATTCTGCCAGCCTTGTCGCCTTAGCAATGAGTATAATAATGAATTTAGTGTGCAGGTAGGAGTTCACCAAGAATCAGTTCTTTTGTTTATCATAGTCCTCTGGGCCATAACAGAGGAATTTAAGACTGGTTACTCTTCTATGCTGATGACCTCTAATTGTTGGGGGAACCTGTGGAAGAGGAAGACATGTGCGAAATGATCCTAAGACGTTGTGAGATGACAATAACCAAGACTTATTAATTGGCTGTGCTTACCTACCTACACACTGTATATCCAATGGGTCCCTTTCCCACAACCTATTCTCCTAATACCCCACTTCTTCTACTTGTGCACACCCATTACATTACCTGCCCCTATATATATATATATATATACCATCATCATCATTTAACCTCTGTTGTCCATGCTGGCATGGGATGGATGGTTTGACCAGGGCCGGTAAGCTGAAAGGCTGCACCAGACACCAATCTGATTTGGCATGGTTTTCTACTGCTGGATGCCCTTAACACCAACCCCTCTGTATGTGTAATGGATGCCTTTACATGGCGATTTTGCTCAGCTTGATGGGTCTTCTTCTCAAGCACAGCATAATGCCAAAGGTCTCGGTTATTGCCTCTCTGAGGCCCAACACTTGAAAGGAACTCAATCACGTTGCCTCTGTGAGGCCCAATGCGCAAAAGGTGTTCTTTACATGCTAGTTATGTGACACCAACATCACCCATGCCTATGGTTTCCCTTGGCTTGACGGGGTCTTCTCAAGCACGGCATATTGCCAAAGGTCTCAGTCACTAGTCATTGCTTCTGTGAGGCTCAGAGTTCGAAGATCATGCTTACCACTTCATCCCATGACTTCCTGGGTCTACCTCTACCACAGGTTCCCTCCACAGTTAGAGATCGGCATATCTTTATACAGCTGCCCTTGTCCCTATGCATCACATACCCATACCAGCACTGTCATCACACTTGCACACCACATCTTATGCCTAGCTTTTCTTTCAAGATGCTTACACTTTGTCGAACATACTCGCTGACATTGCACATCCAGTGAAGAACACTAGCTTCATTTCTTTCAAGCCTACACTTGTTCTCGGCTGTCACAGCCCCATTTCACTGCCACGTAGCATAGCTATTTGCACACAGGCATCATACAATCTGCCTTTCACTCTGAGATAGAGGTCCTTTGTTGCCATCAGAGGTAGGAGCTCTCTGAACTTTCCCCAGCCTAATCTTATTCTCACAAGTATGCTCTCAAAGCATCCACCTTCACTACTAACTTAGTCACCTAGATAACGGAAGCTATCTACTACCTCCAGCTTGTTCTCCTGGCAGTTGATGGAGAACTTTCAGTGTTTATTGTACCTGTGCATCTTCCACATACAAAAGCCATTTTCCCTGTTAACCTTCCTCTGATATTGCTGCACCCTTTATGTGCCCAAAGCTTACATTGGGCACATCTTATGGAGATTCTACCTATGCCTTTTCTACAGATTGAGCATGGCTATTCACCCGAAGGGATTTGTGGTTTGTCCTGCCTTCCTACTTACTAAGACTTTGGTTGTTGACTATGTTGCTGCTATACATCAGTCATTGAATATGACTTTTACATAAATCACCTGATTTACATATTGAGCTACTACCGCTGAGATCTGCACCCACGGTCGGCTTCACCCGGGCTTGCGCCCGCAGTTTCCATGCATGCCGCGGCGCCCTCCTACTCGACCGGGCATCGGAAAGTCACCTCGCCAGCGATCGCATAACCTGTCACCCGGCCGGTCCGGCATCGATCGCTCGCTCCAGTGACTAGACCATAACCCACACCGCCAGATATTTTAAGCATCTCAGCAGTGATTCCTGATGGGCTGAGGGCTTTCCTTGTTTTCATATCCTCAATTGCTTTATCTACCAAGGAACTGTCGATTCAGATAGCTGGTCCATCAATTAGATCAGCATTTGGCAGACTTTCCTCCTCCCATCCAGCAGTCTTTCATAATGGCATCTCCAAGCCTCTTTGCAGAATCATTAAATGCAAGTACACACACACACAGGTTAAATTAAAGGTAGTCTCCATGTAAAATTAAGTTCTTTGGTTAAATCACAGAATTTTCAGGACTGGGCTAGGGATTAAACTGACTTTTTTTAACTTTTCTGAAAACACATCAATTTGGAATTTCTTATTACCTTCCAAAGGTAAACATAGATGTTGAACATAGCTATCATCATCATCATCATTACTTTTGTTGTATTGGTACTGTACAAATTATTTATTATGTATTCTCAAAAATCGTGTCGTTTTCATTTGGTTTTTAGGCTATTCATGGTTACCGAGAAACTGAACGGAAACAATGGAATGACTCCAACACAAAAATACTCGACAGAGTAAAGAGTGTGGCCTTTCAACCTCCAGAAGCTCCACTGCCCTTCGTACATGTCCTGGACATTAACAAAGATGGTTACATTAAGCCCCATGTGGATTCTGTTAGAGTAAGTACAGACTGATGTAATGTTAACAAAGGTGAAATGTGACAGTGACGTTAAAATTGAATGTGGGTATTTCAGTTTCAAATCTTACTGTAGATAGTTTGTGAGTTGTCTAAGTTAAAAAAAACCAGACCCGCTGGACAGTCACACTCTAGGTGACCGTCGCACCCCAAGGGGGTCCAGACTATATTGAGGGCTTGCAGTCGGCAGGTGGATGTCTCCGGGATCGTTCGGCATGATGCCCGAGACGTCAGCCTAAGACGCCACCTTGCATTCTCCGTTCGTCTACGCGCCGAGATACATGCGGTCGATACAGCGACGTGGTCCATCCCGTAAATTCCCAAAAGATGACAACTGCGGCTAGTGGAGGTAGGGGCATCGATCACGCCTACGTCCACGTGTACGACAGCGCGAGATTCGGTTCGTCCTTACTAGATCGGGCACGGTAGAGCTCTGGGTGACTGGAGCAGGCGGCCCCTACCTCTACTAGCAGCCAGCAGAGGTAGGGGCCGCCAGGCGTCGAGCTGGCAGAATCGTTAGCATGTCGGACGGAATGCTTAGCAGTATTTCATCTGTCGTTACGTTGTGAGATCAAATTCCACCAAGGTTGACTTTGCCTTTCATCCTTTCGGGGTCGATAAATTAAGTACCAGTTACGCACTGGGGTAGATGTAATCGACTTAATACCTATGTCTGTCCTTGTTTGTCCCCTCTTTGTTTAGCCTCTTGTGGTTAATAAAGAAATAGGTATTCACTTTTTTTACCATCATACCAAAATATTCATTGTAATGATTTTTGTTAAAACTCATTTAACGTTTTAGCAATTAAACTGGTCATTTCTGGCCCAAATATTCTGTTTTATGTTAAAAATGACCAAACCTGGTCTCGCACATCGACCCTACAATGTCATTCTAAAATAATCACATCGTTTAAATCTCAAAGCTATAAGATAATGCATGTTTAATTCAAAACAATAGGAATAAATGAGCATTATATTTGACCGAGTAATCTGAATGTTAAAGGTTCAACCTTGTTTCAATCGGTTTCTGGTCAGGGATTGGAATAAATTTCATAATATTGATAAATTCATTATAATGGAATTCACACACACTTCTGTTTGTTTGTGTACAGGTATGGTGATGCAAACAGGTAAAATGGAACTCAAAATATTAGCATCATCATTTAGAGTCTGTTTTCCATGCTAGTATGGGTTACACAGTTTGACTGGAATTAGTAAGCCAGAGAGTTGCACCAGGTCCCAGTCTGATTTGGCATGATTTCTATGGCTGGATGCCCTTCCTAATACCAACCACCTTGAGAGTGCAGTTATGGCCCTTTACATTTTGAGTTCAAATCCTGCTAAAGTTGACTTTGCTTTTCATCTTTCTGGAGGAGATACAATAATTACCAATAAAATATTTGGGTTGATTTAATCATCTCAACCCCCCCGCTTTCCCTTACTGATTGTGGGCCCCCGTCAGGGATGACAGCTGGCAGAAATGGTAACAGCCTTACAATAATTTAGTTTCATTCCTCATTCCAAGTTCTCCTCTAGAGATGATATGATACCAGTTATGTTCTGGGATCAATTCATTCTTATTCAGTATTTTGCAAATATTGATCCTTTCAGAGACAGACTTTACATATCACCAGCTCTGAGGTCACATCTACAATTTCGCTTGGTAAGACAAGTTTTCTCCAGCAAATCACCAAAGTATATGTATATTTTTTTTTTTATATATTTAGCAGAAGCAACAGAGTAACTCAAGAGGCAATTTTCATGTGTTGGCACTTAACACATGAAACTTTCAGCACTTGAGTCACTCTGTTGCTTCTGCTAAATATAAATAAAATACAATTGCAGTGTGGAAGGCGTTTATAAGCCATTTAAGAAACACACAAAATCCATTAGATTCACTTCAACATTTAAATTTCATTTGCCAAAATATTTTCGTCGCTTTGAGACCGCGACCTGTTCATTGACAAAATTCCGTGCAGCACGAAGTTTTGTCAGTGAAGAGGTCGCGGTCTCAAAGCGACGAAAATATTTTGACAAATTAAACTTAAATGTTGAAGTGAATCTAACGGTTTTTGTGTGTTTCTTAAATGGCTTATAAACGCCTTCCACGCTGCAATTGTTTTCGTTCCAGCACACGATCTCAGATCAAGTCACTCGCTATGCGAGTACATCTCCGTAATTAATAAAATATATTTGTTTTTATTTTCAGTTTTGTGGCCGAACAATAGCTGGTCTCAGTCTCCTCTCTGAAAGTGTAATGAGGCTGGTTTGTGAGAAAGATAAAAGCAAATCTGGTGATATTCTTCTCTTACCAAGATCTCTTTATATATTAAGGTTTGTATTTTGCCATGTCACTTCAAAATATCTTCTTTTAATCTCATTCATAGATTCTTTTCTCAAAGTTATGCCCTTCCCACTGAAGGTCAAAGGTCAATAGTACAGCCAAAATGTCAACAGTCTACATCACTTCAATGTTGTATTCTATCCATGTCTAAAGCCCATATTTCCCTATGCTGTTATCCATCCTGACACTGTAAGCAGTGGGAGCACTGTTTCATTGACAAGTGTTTCCATTAGCTTACAGTGACAAATTCAATAGAGTTCCATAATTTTAAAAGTTGAATTCAAGTTTTACCAGTTTTATTTCAGTCGTCCTTTTATGGTAGTTAACGAGGACTGAAGCAAAAGACCCTACCCCCATCCCTTTGGCATGTTGGAAATATGTAAAGTAATGTCTAGACATTAACTTCTCAGTTTGTCAAAACACTGGAATAATCTGTCTGTTGACCAATTATTTCTTTAAAGATCCAGTCTGAATATTTTAAAGATATCTATGGCAAAATTGAGAGTATTCGTAAAAATGTCTTTCAATTTGCAGTTATGGCCCTTTACATTTTGAGTTCAAATCCTGCTAAAGTTGACTTTGCTTTTCATCTTTCTGGAAGAGATACAATAATTACCAGTAAAATATTTGGGTTGATTTAATCATCTCAACCCTTTCCCTTACTGATTGTGGGCCCCTTTCAGAGTAGACAGCTGGCAGAAATGGTAACAGCCTTACAATAATTTAGTTTCATTCCTTATTCCAAGTTCTCCTCTAGAGACGATATGATACCAGTTATGTTCTGGGATCAATTCATTCTTATTCAGTATTTTGCAAATATTGATCCTTTCAGAGACAGACTAAGATCAATATTTCACACATTTACAACAAAAGGGACAGAAAAAGGAATTTTATTATTTCCTCAAGCAAAATCAGATTCTGTCAGATAGTAAATGCATCATCATCATCATTGTTCGACCGTGGTTGAGACAATGGAATTTACCATGCTACGCCAGACTTCACGGTCCATCATAGCATTACAGAGGTCCTGTTGCTGGATGCCTGTATCCCTGGAGATTACATCAGGGTAGGAGAGTGTGCGCCCTCTGGTATCGTGAGTAGATGGCTTCCAGAGGAGAAGAGTAGAAATTACCTCGTTTTTCAGCTCTACAACAATGTCCAGCAAACTGGACTCTCCTACCTTTCACAAGAGATGATACAGGTGGTAGTTTCCCATATATTTGTACTTTGGTTGGATGACGCTTCCACGAGAGATTTTGAGCTCTCATAAGGAGGCGAGTGTAGGTTCCATCCAACCGCCTCTCAAGCTTCTTTGATAATTCTTTTTTCTTTTACTTGTTTCAGTCATTTGACTGCGGCCATGCTGGAGCACCGCCTTTAATCGAGCAACTCGACCCCGGGACTTATTCTTTTGTAAGCCCAGTACTTATTCTATCGGTCTCTTTTGCCGAACCGCTAAGTAACGGGGACATAAACACACCAGCATCGGTTGTCAAGCAATGCTAGGACAAACACAGACACAAACACACACACACACACATATATATATATACAGATATACGATGGGCTTCTTTCAGTTTCTGTCTACCAAATCCACTCACAAGGCTTTGGTCGGCCCGAGGCTATAGTAGAAGAAACTTGCCCAAGGTGCCACGCAGTGGGACTGAACCTGGAACCATCTGGTTGGTATCACCTTGTCAGTCAGTTATTTTATGTCCACCATTTAAAGGATCAATATAGTTTATCTGTGGATTTTCATTTAAGAAATTTATCTTGTTATTTTAAGTTCTGCTCCCCTTATCAAAACTTGACACCTCTCTCTCTCTCTTTTATTTCCGACAGGGATCAAGCTCGTTTTGACTACACGCATGAAGTCTTACCAGACAAAACATCAATGTTCAAAGGAAAATCATATTCCTCGATCTCGAAGAATTTCGGTCATCAGTCGACTGGAAGTGAAACAATAACAAAACACCCCCACCCCCAAAAAGCTCCCTTCCTTAGAAGGAGAACTCTAAAAACACCATTTTTACTACCCTGGCCCTTGTGTTCTCTACAACAAACCCTGTGATCTTAAGGATGTTGGACTTAATGCTTTCCAATATTTACCATCAAATCTCATTTCGGGGCTACAAGCCACCAATCTCCATGGGCTTTCCTTCTATCAAAGAGGAAAATAATACTTTTAGTACACTGAAGTTGACACCATCAACTCCTCTTCCTTATAAAAATCTTGGCTTTTAGTAAAAAACTAGCAGTATCGCCCGGCGTTGCTCAGGTTGTAAGGGAAATAACTATAAAGCATTTTTAGAGAGTTATAGCCAAAAAATGGAAAAAAATTATGGTAAATTTTTTTTGAGAGTTAAAAAAGGTGGAGTTGCGTCCCCTAGACAGTTTGTGGTTTGTGTTTCCGATTCTCGACCCCATGTCGAATTTATCGATTTTTTTTCAGAACTGGGGGAACTTTTCAAAATTTTCGCTGCGTTAGTTTTGAATTATGACATTTGGCTATGTGTGTGTCAAGTTTCATCAGAATCGGTTGAAAGCCGTGGTCAGGGTGAGGGTACAACCAAACAGACACACAGAAACACGCACAGACAAACTGCCGTTTATATAGAGAGAGATTACAGATTTCAATCTTGACAATCTATTAATCACAGAAAAGAATAAGAAAAAAAAAAAAAAAAAATTTTCTACAAATTACATTTTTTAATGAAATAAATTATTTCCATATAAACACCCATCTTTTACTTCATCATACTTATTTCTTTCTTCAGTTAACACGCTCATACTCTTTTACTTGTTTCAGTCATTTGACTGCGGCCATGCTGGAGCACCGCCTTTAGTCGAGCAAATCGACCCCGGGACTTATTCTTTTGTAAGCCCAGTACTTATTCTATCGGTCTCTTTTGCCGAACCGCTAAGTGACAGGGACGTAAACACTCCAGCATCGGTTGTCAAGCAATGCTAGGGGGACAAACACAGACACACTTATATATACATATATACGACAGGCTTCTTTCAGTTTCCGTCTACCAAATCCACTCACAAGACATTGGTTGGCCCGGGGCTATAGCAGAAGACACTTGCCCAAGATGCCACACAGTGGGACTGAACCCAGAACCATGTGGTTGGTTAGCAAGATACTTACCACACAGCCACTCCTGTGCCTATGCTTATATTTCTAATAAAAATAATCAAGCACTTGGAAGGATTTCATAAATTGATAAATTAATCACATAAGCACAAACATGGCTACATGGTTGAGAAATTTGCTTCTCAACCACATGGTTTCAGGTTCAATCCCACTGACTGACACATTGGGCATGTGTCTTCTATAAACCTTAAACTGAATGAAACCATGTAAGTGGATTTGGGAGATGAAAACTTTAACCCTTTCATTACCGTATTTATTTTGAGATGCTCTGCATTTCTTTTAATTACTTTAAATATAACGGAGAATTTAGTAAAATAACTTAGTTATCATTCAGATAGTTTTAGGAACATAAATTGTGACTAAGGTTTGGTGGGAGATTTTAATTCAAAACTTATGAAAACAAGACATTTGTATTCAGAGCCAGAGCTGGTTTCAGCCGGGTTGGTAACAAAAGGGTTAAGCAGTTTGTGGTGTGGGTCTCCTTTTCTCAACTATTGTACCACGACAATACTTAAAATTAACCCTTACAATACTAACCCAGCTGAAACCGGCTCTGGTTCTTTAGTACATGTGTCTTGTTTTCATAAGTTTTGAATTAAAATCTTCCACCAAACCTTAGTCACAATTTATGTTCCTAAAACTAGCTGAACGATAACTAAGTTATTTTACTAAATTCTTCGTTATATTTAAAGTAATTGAAAGAAACACAGAACATCTCAAAATAAATACAGTAACGAAAGGGTTAAAGCAACAAAAATATATTCCAGAATAATAAATTTTCCTTAATGTACAGATGGTTACAGACTCCTCACCTAGTTTTGTTGTACATTCCATGATTAATATCCTCCTGGAGTTTATTTAAACCTCATCAAAATGGAAACCTAACATACTGAGATCAATTCAAAAGCTCTCCCTTGTAACAATTAATTTGGGTTTCTACTCAAAAATATTCATTCATCTTTTTTAACTGATAAACACACTTTGTGTATATTATTTTAAATATGATAATATTTAAAACATTTAATAATATTCAATTGTTAAATCTCGAAATATTTCAATATTGCCAATAACTTTAACATAATAATTGTTACAAATTGTACAAGAGAAATTTGTTCCTTTAGCATTTAACCCTTTTGTTACCATATTTCTGTTGAGATGCTGTGTTCCTTTCAATTAATTTTAAATATAACTAAGAATTTAGTAAAATAATTTAGTTATCATTAATCTAGTGTTAGGAACATAAATTGTGACTAAGTTTTGGTGGAAGATTTTAATTCAAAATTTATGAAAGCAAGACATTTGTACAACAGAGCCAGAGGCGGTTTCAGCCGGATTGGTAACAAAAGGGTTAAACAGCCACTTCTGGCCCAAAATTTTCTACTTGTTTTATGTTCAAATTGCCTAGATCTTGCCTCTCACACCTACCCTACAATGTCATGGTGCCATATGTGTTGTCGTGACCCCCAGACCAATCATCCATATGGTTGCCATGGAATTGTTCCCTAACACTCCAGCCTTTGCTCTACAGTCAGGCTGTGTCTTCTCTCTCAACTGTTTTGACCATTACTACAACGGCCACTTGTACCACTCTAAGACTCCTCACTCACTATACCAAGTCCTTCTTCCACACAATGTGTCATCCCTCTGGAACATGAGCAATTACATTACTGAAATCACATTGATTTGAATGAATCATGAATCATGCTTATTTTTGTGGTAAAGCATGATTAACTCAAATCAATGTGAATGCATGATTGTAAGATTGTGGTTTCAATTCCTGGACCGGGTGACATGCTGTGGTCTTGAGCACTTCATTTCATGTTGTTCCAGTCTACTCAGCTGGCAAAAAATGAGTAGTCCTGTGACGGAACGGCATCCCACCCAGTTTGGGAATATTTACATCGTGTAACTAGGAAACTGGCCCCTTATGAGTCAGCATGATTCAAGAAGGTAACGTTACCTTTTTTTTTTTTTCTTTCACTTAATATACTCTCTTTTACTCTTTTACTTGTTTCAGTCATTTGACTGCGGCCATGCTGGAGCACCGCCTTTAGTCGAGCAAATCGACCCCGAGACTTATTCTTTGTAAGCCCAGTACTTATTCTATCGGTCTCTTTTGCCGAACTGCTAAGTGACGGGGACGTACACACACCAGCATCGGTTGTCAAGCAATGCTAGAGGGACAAACACAGACACACACACATATATACGACAGGCTTCTTTCAGTTTCCGTCTACCAAATCCACTCACAAGGCATTGGTCAGCCCGGGGCTATAGCAGAAGACACTTTCCCAAGATGCCACGCAGTGGGACTGAACCCGGAACCATGTGGTTGGTAAGCAAGCTACTTACCACACAGCCACTCCTGCTTTTATGTTTATTATATTTGAGAGTAGTTTCAATGCTCATGGGTTACTAGTTTCATTTCAAACCATTTGAATGTAATTTTAGTTACTCTTTACTCTTTTACTTGTTTCAGTCAGTTGACTGTGGCCATGCTGGAGCACCACCTTTAGTCGAGCAAATCGACCCCAGGACTTATTCTTTGTAAGCCCAGTACGTATTCTATCGGTATCTTTTGCCGAACCGCTAAGTAACGGGGACATAAACACACCAGCATCGGTTGTCAAACATATATACGATGGGCTTCTTTCAGTTTCCATCTACCAAATCCACTCACAAGGCTTTGGTCGGCCCGAGGCTATATAGAAGACACTTGCCCAAGGTGCCACGCAGTGGGACTGAACCCGGAACCATGTGGTTCGTAAGCAAGCTACTTACCACACAGCCACTCCTATGCCTATGGACAAATATTGTAACAAATTACAGTTGATAGTCTTATGGCTTACTCACTCTGCTATAAATATCAAGTAGCCCAAAGACTGTGTCTCACCATTCAGTGAAGGATCTCTCTGGTGAGCACACAGCCTCAACCGAGTAAAGATTGGTCTTACTCATCAAAGCCAGAAAATGTTTCAGCGCCTAACAAATGCTAACCCACTGCAAAGCTCAGGTGAGAACCACAATGGAGTACTGCTCCTGCATCTAGGACAGTGTTGTCGTGAAACCCCAGACCCATCATCCATATGGTTGCCATGGAATTATTCCCTAACACTCCAGCCTTTGCTCTACAGTCAAGCTGTGTCTTCTCTCTCAACTGTTTTGACCATTACTACAACGGTCACTTGTACCGCTCTAACACTCCTCACTATACCAAGTCCTTCTTCCACACAATGTCATCCCTCTGGAACACCCTATGTCTCGAGTTTTCTTTCCGACAATTCAACAGAAACATTAACCTAGCTGGAGCATCAACACCACACAACCACCACCCTCATCCTAGGCCAAACCAATAAAAATTGATCTCTCATACACATTGTTGTTTTACACACACACACACACACATCTCCAGACACATTTTACTTCATCTTTCAATGAAATACATTTGAAATGACTCTCTTTACTCTCTTTTACTTGTTTCAGTCATTTAACTGCGGCCATGCTGGAGCACCGCCTTTAGTTGAGCAAATCGACCCCGGGACTTATTCTTTGTAAGCCCAGTACGTATTCTATCGGTCTCTTTTGCCGAACCGCTAAGTGACGGGGGACGTAAACACACCAGCATCGGTTGTCAAGCAATGCTAGGGGGACAAACACAGACACACAAACACACACACATATATATATATATATACATATATACGACAGGCTTCTTTCAGTTTCCGTCTACCAAATCCACTCACAAGGCATTGGTCGGCCAGGGGCTATAGCAGAAGACACTTGCCCAAGATGCCATGCAGTGGGACTGAACCCGGAACCATGTGGTTGGTTAGCAAGCTACTTACCACACAGCCACTCCTGCGCTTATAAGATTCTATTTCCAGTGATTTTTTTTTTCATTTTTCAAAACTCCAATGGATGTTAGAATAGTTCCATGAAATAAATAAAAACAAAGAAAGACATAAAATAATCCAAAAATATCTTATTTTACATTAATACATTAGAGTGGTTGAAGACATCAGGAAGAATCCTCATTTACAGGCGAGGTTACGTCCATAACGAGGGACCCACCTTCCTCTTCAGCTTCTTCAACCTCCTCTTGTCCCTCCACAGACACATTGTTCTCATCTTGTTCCATTTTCACAATTCTCTCTTCCGACTCTTCGTTCTTCTCCTGTTGTTGCTCATCCTCCTCTTCCCCTTCATCTCCGTACACAATTTTGTCATCACTCTCCTCAGACAGGTCTAACGAACCATCTGGAAGGTATTTGGACACCACATCAAGAAGCTGATACACCTGAGTTTCAGTCAACCGTTCTTCGCTCTCCTCTATCAACAACTGGATCTCCACGGCCGTTGTCGGACGCTGATTCAACAGCTGCAGTTTCTCGGCCTTTGTCAAATGGAATGGTGCCAAATGCCGAATGAATTCCTTCACAGCCGGTGCATTCAAATGCTTACAGCTGGTACCTTCTAAATATTTAACCGTTTCATACGTTACCGTAGCCAAACTAGTCTGATTCTTGGTGGGCTTGCTCTGACCATTTCGGCCAGCTTGGATGTCCAATAATAAAGTGTAGACTTCGTAGTTACTGAGCAATGCTGAGCTTTCATTCAGAAGTTCCATAATTAATTCATCTCATCAACGTTCGTTAAATAAGGTCCAGCATTGATAACATATCCCCAGGTAATTAAAACAAACAGGAAGAGAATCTGCAAAATAAAATAAAATATTATAAAATAAAAATTACATGAAAATTACATTAAAAAAACTTCCTAAAAAGCCAAAAATAAGAGCAACCATTGAGTTGAAGAGTACAATACAATGATTGTGATGGTGAGGCTGGTATTATTACCATTTGGTCACATGTCCAACATCTTAATTTGTTTATGGCTATGAAAGGATATGTACACTTTAAGCATCAGGTGTGTAAACCCCCCCTAATCCAAAGAACAGAAAAACTTAATGGAAAAATAATAGGTGCAGGAGTGGCTGTGTGGTAAGTAGCTTGCGTGGCACCTTGGGCAAGTGTCTTCTACTATAGCCCCGGGCCAACCAAAGCCTTGTGAGTGGATTTGGTAGACAGAAACTGAAAGAAGCCCGTTGTATATATGTTTATGTATATATATGTGTGTGTGTATATGTTTGTGCCCCCAACATTCCTTCACAACCAATGCTGATGTGTTTACGTCCCCGTAACTTAGTGGTTCGGCAAGAGACTGATAGAATAAGTACTAGGCTTACAAAGAATAAGTCCTGGGGTCGATTTGCTCGACTAAAAGCAGTGCTCCAGCATGACCACAGTCAAATAACTGAAACAAGTAAAAGAGAGTGGCTGTGTGGTAAGTAGCTTGTGTGGAACCTTGGGCAAGTGTCTTCTACTATAGCCCCGGGCCAACCAAAGCCTTGTGAGTGGATTTGGTAGACAGAAACTGAAAGAAGCCCGTTGTATATATGTGTGTGTGTTTGTGTGTCTGTGTTTGTCCCCCCAATATCACTTGACAACCGATGCTGGTGTGTTTACGTCCCCGTAACTTAGTGGTTCGACAAAAGAGACCGATAGACTAAGTACTAGGCTTACAAAGAATAAGTCCAGGGGTTGATTTGCTTGACTAAAGGCAGTGCTCCAGCATGGCCACAGTCAAATGACTGATTCAAGTAAAAGACATAAAAGAGAAACATTATTTAGACAGAATAATAATTTTATCAAAATAGAACAAAGCAAACTGATTTGCATCCTCCAAGATATATTTCAATCAGAGGTATCTTTTTTTATCTTTTACTTGTTTCAGTCATTAGACTGTGGCCATGCTGGGGCACCGCCTTGAAGAATTTTAGTCAAACTTATCAACCTTAGCATTTATTATTTTACTTGTAAAGCCTGGTACTTATTCTATAGACCTCTTTTGCTGAACCGCTAAGTCATGGGGAACTGAACACAGATTCATGAAGTTGGGAAGCAAACTTCTTACTACACAATTCTTTATATTTTTTTTATTCTTTTACTTGTTTCAGTCACTTGACTGCGGCCATGCTGGAGCACTGCCTTTAGTCGAGCAAATCAACCCTAGGACTTATTCTTTGTAAGCCTAATACTTATTCTATCGGTCTCTTTTGCTGAACCGCTAAGTTACGGGGACGTAAACACACCAGCATCGGTTGTCAAGCGATGTTGAGGGGACAAACAGACACACAAACATATACACACACACACACATATATATATATATACATAAATACGACGGGCTTCTTTCAGTTTCCGCCTACGAAATCGACTCACAAAGGCTTTGGTCGACCCAGGGCTATAGCAGAAGACACTTGCCCAAGGTGCTACGCAGTGGGACTGAACCCGGAACCATGTGGCTGGTAAGCAAGCTACTTACCAAACAGCCACTGCCGCACCTGGTATAGTGAAAATTTTAAAAACATTCCAGGGATTCTCTATTTGAGGATTCTGGGCTGAATGGTAAACATCCATAAACATTAATGAAACACACACACTTGAAGTAAAATGAACCTCAACACTGAAAAACGTTTTCAATATAGTGTTTGTATTAATTTTTCAAAGATACAGTATGAATTCTTTTTATTTTGCTAATTTTTGTGATTAGGGTTATTATATAATAAAAGTAATATTTTACATCTCTGCTGAAATGTTCACAAACTACAAATAATAAGAATGAAAATTAATTTTTAAATTGCTTGATTTTTAAATTTAAAATTTTTTGTCCAGTGGGGTTTCGTTCTTGGAGGTTTTTGTTTCTAGAGATTTGGGATCTTTTCGGTTTGACCGGCAGTTTTTTTAAATAATTTCCACGTAACTAAAAAATTTTAAACTTCGTATACTGGTAGAATGTGTTTATAAAACATCTTTTTCTCTTGGCTTTATTGAGAAAATTCTATGATTTGTAAGATATTCGTTGTTTTTTTTCTTCAATTTCTGCAATTTCAACCAATCAATGACGTCTATTTAAGGTGAAAACATTCTGCACCGTATGAATATGTCCCTCGTTTAAGAAACAGATTGGGTTTATTTACATTTGTGAAGAAAAAAAGATAACCTTCCCCAACCCCTAACCCTAAAACAGATTGAAATGCAATAGATCGATAATAGGGTCATAATTATGGGTGACAATTTCATATGACACCGCTAGAAAAAACTGCTGTTCAAACCGAAAAGATCCGAGGTTTTTTTCTAGAGTTTTTAAAGTTTTTCTAGGGGTTTTGTCCTAGGTGGGGCTTGTTCAAAAAACCACAGGTATACATACAGAGGTTCTATTTAACCATAACCACACAAAATTCAAGGTGTTACCTCGTTTCCCGGGTCACGTGGAAATCAAAGAATTTACCTTACCAGATGTTTTCCAGATGAAAAGGTGAAAGTTTTTGAGACCAAAAATGTTGACAATGCAACAAAGAAAATCAAAATTTAACAACAAAACAAACTGTATCTAAACTTTAACTATTTACACAGAAGACGAGCGGGAATGGCAAAATACTACCATCGTGGTATCCGTGCACATTTATTATTTAGAATTCCGTTTGACAAACATTGGAGACACGTGGCTTATAACTAATTCGCATTGTTCACGTTAATTAGCGATGTAATTAATATATTTAATGAATTCAACCGCAATAACGATATTATCACAGTCGCCCTTAGTTTGCTTCGTTCCTTAATAATTTCATACTCTCTCGATGTCAGTAAGCGACAAATTGTTTAACGATAATACCCTTTCAATTGAATGAGTTGACGATCTAATACAGAATTAATAATATACCTGTGTGTGTGTGTGTGTAACAACTTATAAAGTCAAGAAGTATGAGAGGTGGAGGTACTAGTCGTGGAGACTGGACCTATGCAGAATTTCTTCCATACTGAAATTAATACCACATGGGAAAGATTGCGAAACTGCTGTAATTGTATGAAAGTCACGTTAAATATGTATCCACCTCTGGTACTACTAGCGAACAGTGGTCCCGGTGCGCGCACTCGCGCAATCTAGTCGTAAGTAGTCGATCCTACAACGACTTGCGCCTGTTTGTATTTTAAGGCTGAATACATATCAAAGAAAATTAAATAATATTTTTCGAACAAAGTATATAAAACGCAAAGTAAATTAAGTAAATAAATTATTTTTTATAAACAAACTAAGGTTAGGATTAGGGTAAAAAAAAATTAGGGTTAGGGTTTGGGTTAAAAAGTCGTTGTAGGATCGACTACTTACGACTAGCTAGCGCGGATGCGCGCACCGGGACCACTGTTCGCTAGTAGTACCCCAATTGTATATTCACAAATTAATGCCAATAAACTTCGCTCATCCGATAACCAGAACATCATGCTTACCCTCACTGTACAAATACACTTCTTCGTCGACTGATAGCAGGGTCCCTAAAAGGTCCTTTCTGTGAGAGCGACACGATCCTCTGAATCCACTTCTTAGACTACTCATAGGTATATATCAATTCAATTCGTGTAGGAAGCTTCGAGTGCGCTTTATGAAGCTCGTCCACGGATATCGGCAACCCGGGGCCGATCGTGTTCCTTAACCCTTTCGTTACCGTATTTATTTTGAGACGTTCTGTGTTTCTCTCAATTATTTTAAATATAACAAAGAATTTAGTAAAAATAACCAAGTTATCATTAATCTAGTGTTAGGAACATAAATTGTGACCAAGGTTTGGTGTAAGATTTTAATTCAGAACTTATGAAAACAAGACATTTGGACTAAAGAGCCAGAGGTGGTTTCAGCTGGGTTAGTAACGAAAGGGTGGGACACGAAGCAATTGAAGAATTCTGCAATAAAGCGGGTTTACTCAATGGAATCTCTCCTGTTCACACTTTATACATTATAAGGGGGAGGAGGAGAGACTGCGGTGCATGTGTATATGTGTGTCCGTGTGTCCATGTATATTTGTGTGTAATAAATAATTGTGTTGCTGCGACGACAGGTGAGTGCTCGAGTTTGGCAATTAAGGTATTTTCGAAAAAAGACCAACTGAAATTTTTAAAAAAAAAACGAAAAAATAAAAAAAAAAGAAGAGAGAGAGAGTGAGATAACCATTTCAGAAATGTTTGAAGATCTGAATAAAATAAGAGAGAATAAAGTCAAAAGCAAGGCCGAATCACTTACGAAACACGAGATTCTGTTGACATTTCGGTCGCTTTGCATTTTGCTGTCTTTGGTAACGGGTTAGACTACTTTACGGTGTGTGGTAAAACTATTTAACACGATACAAGTTTGTTGATTTTTCCTGAGGATTTACGCTTGAAACAAAATATTGTGAGCGACAGATGACAAGAACCGAATGGATTGGACTCAATAATGTTTATTTAAATGCTTATACTTGCAATGTCACTTTTACGACAGTGCTCCGAAGTTTTTGAGGATCTGGCGGACTTGTAAGGGAGACAACTCAGTTTATATATATGTTTTTTGTTCACTCCTCGGCATAAAGGGAAGCCCGTGTCTTCCACACAGATTTTCTCTCATGCAGGCATCAACTAAACATCTCACTTTTTTTGAATTTTGAGAAGGCTTTTGGATCAAGTGAAATTTTTTAGGGTTATTGCCCTCTTGAGCAAAGCAACATTTGCATCATCTGCTTCCATTGACGTATGGCTCACGCTGTTCTAGGAGCTTCCATTTAATCCTGTATGGCAGTGGTTCCCAAACTTTTTAGAGTCGCGACCCACTATTTATCACACCAGTTTATGACGACCCACTTAACTCTACTGAGTATCTTAATAGACAGCAGTTAATCAAAGCTAATGCGTAATTTTATAACTTTTTGCGACCCACTAAGATTCCGTTCGCAACCCATCTGTGGGTCGCGACTCATAGTTTGCGAACCACTGCTGTATGGTGTATCTCCTTCTATGACACACTATATGTAATTTGCCAAAGTTGTAGCATTGCGCCACTCTGGAATCTTAAAAGAGGACTTGTGGTTTAGTTGCAGCTTAAAAGGGTCCCCCATTGATCCAACATATTCTCATGTAGATAGACTTAAGTTATTGGTGTGGCTCTTGTTATTGCTGCTGCCATCACTGCTGTTGCTGTTGTTACTGCCAGATACATTGTTGGTGCTACTGTTGTTGTTGTTGTTGCTGCTGTTACTGACAGGCATGACTTCTCCCTCATAGACCACAGCCTTGGAATTGCATCAACTGCCAACTGGGCACTCACTGTTAAATTACATGAGTAGTCAGCCTTTGTGCAGGGTTTAAGAGCTTTCCCTAAAATCCTTTTTTACACTGAGCACACAGCTGAATGAAACCCTTAAGTTGTGTCTATTAAATAGTCATCTGTCTCTATGAAATTGCATGAAATACTTGTCAATTAATCTAAAGAAGATCCTTCCCACACAGGTTTTGATGTTGAGTGTAAAGGGTGCGGCAAACCAAAGGACCTTATGGTGGTACTTTCTTTTGACGGTGTTAGGTTCCAGCATAAAGGAGATGTGGTCCTTAAATACACTGGCTGCCAAAGCTCATTGTAAAAGAGGGCCATAGCATTGAAAATCTCTTTATTCAAGGACAGGTTCCTAACCCTCTTACTGATACATTTCACCAAGTTCTTAAACTCAATATGTGGGTGGCAGGAGGCTTTGTTAATATATGAAGACCTTTTGTTTGGTTTGTGGTAGGACCTGTATGAACAGGTACCCAAATTGAGTATAACATCTAAAAGGTTAACTACAGTAAGGGTGCTAAGTGTGAATTAGGTCCTTCCTTAGCCCCTGTCTACGTTGTGCCCATTTGCACACTTGTCTCTAGAGATGACTAAAGCATCATCTCTGTAAAAAGATATATCGTTTATTTCTTACTTGCATCAATCATTAGACTGCAGCCATGCTGAGGCAACACCTTGAAAAATTTTAGCTGAATGAAGTGACCCCAGTATGGGTTTTGTTCTTTTAAGCTTGGTATTTCTTCTCTCCATCTCTTTTTCTAAACTGCCAAGTTACAGGGGTACAAACATACAAATATTAGATGTCAAACAGTAATGGAGGACAAACACAGACGCACACACCTTGGGCAACTGTCTTCTACTATAGCCTCAGGTTGACTAAAGCCTTGTGAGTGAATTTGGTAAATGGAAACTGAAAGAAGCTTGTTATATATATGTATGGTGGGCTTCTTTCAGTTTCCATCTACCAAATCGACTCACAAGGCTTTAGTCAACTTAAGGCTATAGTAGAGGAAACCTGCACAAGGTACTACACAGTGGGACTGAACCCAGAACCATGTGGTTGGGAAGCACATTTCTTACCACACAGCCATACCCTCACCTATATATATATATTTCTTTACTGAGGGGACAAACAAGGACAGACAAAGGGATTAAGTCGATTACATCGACCCCAGTGCAAAACTGGTACTTTATTTATCGACCCCGAGAGGATGAAAGGTAAGTCGACCTCGGCGGAATTTGAACTCAGAACATAACGACAGACGAAATACCGCTAAGCATTTCGCCTGGCGTGCTAATGTTTCTGCCAGCTCACCACCTCCCTCACCTATATATATGTGTATGTGTACATGTGTGCTTGCATGTGTGTGTGTGTGTGTGACCTGCAACTTTATAGTATCACAGGTAGATGACTTTCTCCTAACAAAGCCATATCTTATACTCAACTCACCATATTTTAGGGTCTTCTCCGGACATATTGTATTTCCCCCCTTCTTTTTGCAAATTGGTAAAGGCACAGGAGTGGTTGTGTGGTAAGTAGCTTGCTAACCAACCACATGGTTCCGGGTTCAGTCCCACTGCGTGGCATCTTGGGCAAGTATCTTCTCCTATAGCCCCGGGCCGACCGATGTCTTGTGAGTGGATTTGGTAGACGGAAATTGAAAGAAGCCTGTCGTGTATATGTATATATATATATATATATGTTTGTGTGTGTGTGTGTTTGTCCCCCTAGCATTGCTTGACAACCGATGCTGGTGTGTTTATGTCCCCGTTACTAAGCGGTTCAGCAAAAGAGACCGATAGAATAAGTACTGGGCTTACAAAGAATAAGTACCGGGGTCGATTTGCTCGACTAAAGGCGGTGCTCCAGCATGGCCGCAGTCAAATGACTGAAACAAGTAAAAGAGTAAAAGAGTAAACGAGTCACCCTGCAAAATCCCAGGCAGTTTTATAAACATTTTATATTTTGAGTTCAGATTCTACTAGGTGCTTTTTCCTCCTTCTAGAATCAATAAAACGTGTACCAAGTATATAAAGAGATCGATTTAATCCACTTATGCCCACCCCTACAAACTCCTGTGACTTTGTTCTGTTACAAACATAAGAAAACAATCTCCTTCTTCCACTCAGTTATTTTCTGTTAATTATATTCTGACTTCAAATTTGTTCATTATATTTTTTTCAGTCTCTGAGAGACTGGTTGTCAAGGAGTGGTGGGGAACAAACACAGACACAGTTTATATATATATATATATATATATATATATATATATACACACATATATATGCATATATATACATACATATATGCATGTGTATGTATATACATACCTGTGTCGGTGGCACATAAAAACACCATCCGAGCGTGGCCGTTCGCCAGCCTCGTCTGGCACCTGTGTCGGTGGCACATAAAATCACCCACTACACTCTCGGAGTGGTTGGCGTTAGGAAGGGCATCCAGCTGTAGAAACACTGCCAGATCTGACTGGCCTGGTGCAGCCTTCGGGCTCCCCAGACCCCAGTTGAACCGTCCAACCCATGCTAGCATGGAAAACGGACGCTAAATGATGATGATGATGATGATGATGATATATATATATATACACACATATATATGCATATATATACATACATATATGCATGTGTATGTATATACATATATACATATATATATATATATATATATATATATATACATATGTATATATATGTATGTATGTATGTATGTAATTATGTATCTATGTGTGTGTGTCACTGTGTCCTTGTTAGTCCCCCACCACTCCTTGACAACCAGTCTCTCAGAGACTGAAAAAAATATAATGAACAAATTTGAAGTCAGAATATAATTAACAGAAAATAACTGAGTGGAAGAAGGAGATTGTTTTCTTATGTTTGTAACAGAACAAAGTCACAGGAGTTTGTAGGGGTGGGCATAAGTGGATTAAATCGATCTCTTTATATACTTGGTACACGTTTTATTGATTCTAGAAGGAGGAAAAAGCACCTAGTAGAATCTGAACTCAAAATATAAGATGTCAATAAAACTGCCTGGGATTTCACATGGTTACTCGTTTACTCTTTTACTCTTTTGCTTGTTTCAGTCATTTGACTGCAGCCATGCTGGAGCACCGCCTTAAGTCGAGCAAATTGACCCCGGGACTTATTCTTTAGTCCCATGTGGTCTAGTGGTTAGGATTCCTGGCTTTCACCCAGGCGGCCCAGGTTCGATTCCCGGCATGGGAATGTTTATTTATATTTTACTACACTCACAGAGTGGTTGGCGTAAGGAAGGGCATCCAGCTGTAGAAACACTGCCAGATCAGGCTGGAGCCTGGTGCAGCCCCTGGCTTCCCAGACCCCAGTCGAACCGTCTAACCCGTGCTAGCGCAGAAAACAGATGTTAAATGATGATGATGATAATGATGATATGTATATATACCCAACGGGCTTCTTTCAGTTTCTGTGTACCAAATCCATACACAAGGCTTTCATTGGCCTCAGTCTATAGTAGAAAACATTTGCCCAAGATGCCCCACAGTGAGACTGAAACCAGGACCATGTGGTTGTAAAACAAGTTTCTTATCACACAACCACACCTGCACCTCTATTTACCTTTTGATTTGATTTCCTGTGATGTGATCAGTTCGACTGGAATATTCTTCAAAGTAAATTCTTGACTATGTCTTGCAAGCCTTTGACTCCTTCTCCTACATGTAGTTGTTGTTTAACCCCAGGTCAGTCCCTATCAAACACCCCTATGATCACAGATGCTCAAACTCCGACCAGCCTATCAATTTTCTACACGTTTTCTTTCATGGATTGCTATTTAATGAGTTTTTTTAAGATGGTGGGGTGGAAGATGATTCTCTCTTTTACTCTTTACTCTTTTACTTGTTTCAGTCATTTGACTGCGGCCATGCTGGAGCACCGCCTTTAGTCGAGCAAATCGACCCCGGGACTTATTCTTTGTAAGCCCAGTACTTATTCTATCGGTCTCTTTTTGCTGAACCGCTAAGTGACGGGGACGTAAACACACCAGCATTGGTTGTCAAGCAATGCTAGGGGGACAAACACAGACACACAAACACACACACACACATATATATATACATATATACGACAGGCTTCTTTCAGTTTCCGTCTACCAAATCCACTCACAAGGCATTGGTCAGCCCGGGGCTATAGCAGAAGACACTTGCCCAAGGTGCCACGCAGTGGGACTGAACCTGGAACCATGTGGTTGGTTAGCAAGCTACTTACCACACAGCTACTCCTGCGCTGTTATTTTTAGTTGTTCAAACAACCATGTGAAGTCTCCTTCAATGTCCAGTTCTGCAGCACATTTCTTTGGTTTTGTACAACGGTGAACTGTTGACTCCTCTTGTGTGGGTTTTATTTGAGGCGTCACTGATGCTAAATTTTGGCAACAGCATAAGGGTTGTTCAAGCCCCCTCATCATCTCTAAATGAACAGAAATATGGAACATCTGTGATGAATTGAACAACTAGGTGTGATCTAAAGTTACACAGCTCTAGACATAACATACTTCTAACCCTATTTCCAAGTAGATCATACCTCTGACTCTTAGCTCCAAACAAATCATATCTCTGATCTTTAATCTTAAACTCCCAGATACATCATACAACTATAAGCCATTATATATATATATATAGGGAGATGTACTTGCATAGCAAGCGACTTGATCTGAGATCGTGTGCTGGAATGAAAACAATTGCAGGGATGCAGTACGAAATTTTGTCAGTGAACAGGTCGCGGTCTCAAAGCGATGAAAATATTTTGACAAATTAAATTTAAATGTTGAAGTGAATCTAACGGTTTTGTGTGTTTCTTAAATGGTTTATAAACTCCTTCCATGCTGCAACTGTATATACATATATATATATCATCATCATCATTATCATCGTTTAACATCTGCTTTCCATGCTGCCATGGGTTGGATGGTTTGATTGAGGACTGGCAAGCCAGAAGGCTGTACCAAGCTCCAATATGATCTGGCAATGTTTCTAGAGCTGAATGCCCTTCCTATCGCCAACCATTCTGAGAGTATAGTGGGTGCTTTTTATTTACTACTGGCATGAGAGCCAGTCAGGCGGTACTGGCATCAACCATGCTCGAATGGTAGATATACTATCACATTGGGCCATTGTAGCATCCATCTGATCCACAGCTCAACATCTTCTGAAATGCCATGTCTCCCTATAGTTAAGAAACCTACTTTCCACTTGACGTTGTTTATTAAACAGAGTAAAGTCATATTTTATGACAATGGACTGGTCTGGAAGAGAGGCTGAGTCTATAAGAGCCTACCTCCTCTGAGACTTGTGACATCAGCATGATTCATGTTCCCCTGTAATAGTTGCTGGTCAATGGCTGTTGTGAAAATAGGCGCAGGAGTGGCTGTGTGGTAAGTAGCTTGTTTACCAACCACATGGTTCCGGGTTCAGTCCCACTGTGTGGCACCTTGGGCAAGTGTCTTCTACTATAGCCTCAGGCTGACCAAAGCCTTGTGAGTGGATTTGGTAGATGGAAACTGAAAGAAGCCCGTTGTATATATGTATGTGTATCTGTGTTTGTGCCCCTAGCATTGCTTGACAACCGATGCTGGTGTGTTTATGTCCCCGTTACATAGCGGTTCGGCAAAAGAGACCGATAGAATAAGTACTGGCTTATAAAAGAATAAGTCCCGGGGTCGATTTGCTCGATTAAAGGTGGTGCTCCAGCATGGCCACAGTCAAATGACTGAAACAAGTAAAAGAGTAAGAGGGAGAGAATTGCGGTCGGTCAATGTCCTTGGAAGAAATGACTGGGACCGGGTGGAGTGACCAGTTCAAGCCTGAGCCACAGAATGTGTGAGGAAAAGACAATTGAGTGATGAGTAAGTGCTTGCTTGAGTGGAGACAGCACATGTTCAATCAGCTGCGTGAAGCAGTAGAAAGGATTAAAATAAAGGATTAAAGATCCTTTTTGAGTCATAGACTTATAGGGCTGGATTCCCAGTCTCTGTGACAAATATATAGACCCCATGTGGACGGGACGCTGATCCGTCACCGGATTATGCATTTTTACCTGCTGAGTGAACTTGAGCAACATGAAATGAAGTGTTTTGCTTAAGAACATGTGTCACCCAATCCAGGAATTGAAACCACAATCTTATGATCATGAGCCAAATACTTTAACCACTAAGCCACGTGCCCCCAGCCCACCCCCACTATGAGAGGAGCAGTAAAATTGGCAGAGAGAAAGGTGACAATACGTTTGTTGGATAGAATTTCTTTTTGGAAGTGGTCGACCAAATTTATTCAGCAGCAACAGCAGTGGAGGCACAATGGCCCAGTGGTTAGGGCAGTGGACTTGCGGTTGGAGGATCACGGTTTCGATTCCCATACCGGGCGTTGAGTGTGGTTATTGAGCGAAAACACCTGAAGTTCCACGAGGCTCCGGCAGGGGGTGGTGGCGACCCCTGTTGTACTCTTTCGCCCCAACTTTCTCTCACTCTTTCTTCCTGTTTCTTGTCCCCCGACTTCCTATGCAACCGCTGAGCCTGGATGCGCATTCATCCATCCGTCGATGCTCTCGGTGTCGGGGGTTGACCTGCTTTCTCTTCTGCAGGTCTTACGAATAGCAAAGGACCACAATTTGGACTTCTCCCACTGCGAGCTCTGGGACGAAGACCGCTTCGCTCAACAGCAACAGCACCATGATGGACAAGAGAGCTGTATTCCACTGTAGATTTCACCTGAATCTTATAGAATATTTTTTGCTCCAGGAACAAGGCCCGAAATTTTGGGTGAGTGGACCAGCCAATTACATCAACTCCAGTATGCAACTGGTACTTAATTTATCGACTCTGAAAGGATGAAAGGCAAAGTCGACCCCAGCAGAACTTGAACTCAGAAAATAAAGACAGACGAAATACTACTAAGCATTTTACCCAGTGTACTAATGTTTTTTTATTTCTTACTGCCCACAAGCGGCTACATACAGAGGGGACAAAAAGAGACAGAAAAATGGATTAAGTCGATTATATCGACCCCAGTGCGGAACTGGTACTTATTTAATTGGCGAGCTGGCAGAAACGTTAGCACGCCGGGCAAAATGCTTAGCGGTATTTCGTCTGCGTTACGTTGTGAGTTCAAATTCTGCCGAGGTCGACTTTGCCTTTCATCCTTTCGGGGTCGATAAATTAAGTACCACTTACGCACTGGGGTCGATGTAATCGTCTTAATACCTATGTCTGTCCTTGTTTGTCCCCTCTGTGTTTAGCCCCTTGTGGGTAATAAAGAAATAGGTACTTATTTAATCGACCCCGAAAGGATGAAAGGCAAAGTCGACCTTGGCGAAATTTGAACTTAGAACGTAGTGGTAGATGAAATGCCGCTAAGTATTTTGCCTGGCGGGCTAATGTTTCTGCCATCTCGCAGTCTTCTGAATCTTATAGAATGGCACAGTGGTTGAGTAAATACTGATGTAGAGATATGGAAAGGAGAAGTGTCTTATAATATTGGTTTCAAATTTTGGTACAAGGCCAGCAAGTTCCAAGGTGGTGGGTAAGTCGACCCCATTGACACCAGAGTTCAAATGGTACTTATTTTATCAACTCCAGAAAGGATGAAGGGCAAAGTTGACCTCAGCGGAATTTGAACTCAGAACGTAAAGATGGATGAAATACCAGTGTATATTTTGCCTGGTGTGCTACTCGTTTTGCCAGCTCACCACGATCAGTATAAATATAATATTGTAATGTATTTATGACCATGAAATAACCCACAGGGGTCACTGTGAAAACCACTGAGCTTTTGTACAACTAATAAAAATACTACAGCCACAACTGTTAAATACTACTGCTACTACTACTAGTCCAACAATCTATGTCACACCTACTGCCACTATCACCAACACCACCACTACTGCTACTTCTAATTAATATTATCATCATTAACGAAGGCAGCATCCCTCCCCCAAAATTACTGGCCTTGTGCCAAAATTTGAAGCCATCATTATTATTATTTTTTAAGACATCACACAGTATCCAATATTGTGATGTTGATTGAAGATATAGTGTCTACCAGGGTTTTGTACTGTTTGTCAAGTCACAGCAAGGACCTCAGACAGACACTACTTTATGCAATATGCATGCAGTTCCAAGTAATGCTGATTTCTGCAATACACCTAGATTGTAGGGTATTTCTAAAGTTCAAGATCTTTCTTCAGGTTGGGTGGTACTGAACCCAAGGTGGCAAGCCGGCAGAATCGTTAGCATGCCGGGCGAAATGCTTAGCAGTATTTCGTCTGCCGCTACGTTCTGAGTTCAAATTCCACCGAGGTCGACTTTGCCTTTCATCCTTTCGGGGTCGATTAAATAAGTACCAGTTACGCACTGGGGTCGATATAATCGACTTAATCCGTTTGTCCTCTCTGTGTTTAGCCCCTTGTGGGTAGTAAAGAAATAGGTATTTCGTCTGCCATTATGTTCTGAGTTCAAATTCCGCCGAGGTCGACTTTGCCTTTCATCCTTTCGAGGTTGATTAAATAAGTACCAGTTACGCACTGAGGTCGATATAATCGACTTAATCCGTTTGTTTGTCCTCTCTGTGTTTAGCCCCTTGTGGGTAATAAAGAAATAGGTATTTCGTCTGCCATTATGTTCTGAGTTCAAATTCCGCCGAGGTCGACTTTTTCTTTCATCCTTTCGGGGTCGATTAAATAAGTACCAGTTACGCACTGGGGTTGATATAATCGACTTAATCCGTTTGTCTGTCCCTGTTTGTCCCCTCTGTGTTTAGCCCCTTGTGGGTAGTAAAGAAATAGGTATTTCGTCTGCCGACATAATCCCTTAGTCTGTCCTTCTTTGTCCCCTCTGTGTTTAGCCCTTGTGGGTAGTAAAGAAATAGGTATTTCGTCTGCCAACATAATCCCTTTGTCTGTCTTTGTTTGTCCCCTCTGTGTTTAGCCCCTTGTATGTAGAAAGAAATAGGTATTTCGTCTGCCGACATAATCCCTTTGTCTGTTGTCCTGTTTGTCCTCCCCCCTGTGTGTGTAGTAGCCCATTGTGTGGGTAGAAAAGAAATAGGTATTTCGTCTGCGACTAATCCCTTTGGTCCGTCCTTGTTTGTCCCCTCTGTGTTTAGCCCCTTGTGGGTAGTAAAGAAAGAGGTATTTCGTCTGCCGACATAATCCCTTTGTCTGTCCTTGTTTGTCCTCTCTGTGTTTAGCCCCTTGTGGGTAGAAAAGAAATAGGTATTTCGTCTGCCGACATAATCCCTTTGTCTGCCCTTGTTTGTCCCCTCTGTGTTTAGCCCCTTGTGGGTAGTAAAGAAATAGGTACGGAACCCAATGCTCCAATAACAGCAGGGACAACCTTTACTGTTATCGCTGTTATTGTTATCATAAGGCAGTGAGCTGACAGAATGGTTAGCAGGCTGGACAAAATACTTAGGGACCTTTCATTCATCTCTACCAATGTTTCTCAACCTTTTTACCCTTACGTAACCCTTAAAATAAATTACATTTCTCAAGGAACCCCTGCACAAAAAATTATATACCACATCATCATCATCAATCACTTTATACCTTTCATCCTTTTGGGTCAATAAAATAAGTACCAGCAGAACACTGGGGTCAATATCGTCAACTTACTTCCTCCCTCGAAATTACAGGCCTTGTGCCAAAATTTAAAATTATTACTATCATTATTGATGTAGTTCTCCTGATACAGGAAGACCTCTAGGGCTAATCCCTTTTTTTCTTTTTGTTAACCTTTATATATTATATAATTTTCCCTTTTTCACACTATACCATGCATACTTACACGGAGTGGTTGGCGTTAGGAAGGGCATCCAGCTGTAGAAACTCTGCCAAATAAAGATTGGAGCCTGGTGCGGCCGTCTGGTTCGCCAGCCCTCAGTCAAAATCGTCCAACCCATGCTGGCATGGAAAGCGGATGTTAAACGATGATGATGATGATGATGATGATGTTTTGTATTGTCCACTTCATCCTTTGCATTGGTGGCAAATAAATGAAATCATTATTACTACTACTATTATTATTATTATTATTATTATTATTATTATTATTATTATTAAGGTGGTAAGCAAGCAGAATCGTTTTCACACCAAGCAAAATGTATAATGGTATTCCGCCTGCCACTACGTTCTGAGTTCAAATTCCACCAAGGTCAACTTTGCCTTTCATCCTTTTGTTAGTTAGTTAGTTAGTTAATTATTTGGCTCAAAAAGCAAAAAGCAAGGCCATGTAGTGGAACATGGAGTTATGTACAGGGTGGTGTTCATGTAAAGAGTTCAGGCCACTTGTGGTCAAGGGAGACTTTGAACTGAGCGGTCGTTGGCATCTTCACTATCTCGTCCGGTAGCTTATTCCACAGATCCGCAACCCGGACGGAGAAAGCCCCTCTCTTTCAATTGAGATGAAATCATCGCAGATAGAGCTTTTCGGAGTGACCCCGCAGCCAACGCTCTGGAGCAGGAGTGAAGAACAGCTCTTTCGAGAGGTTACACTTACCGCTTATGATGTCACCATGGCGGCTGCGTTTTTCTAGAGAATAAAGGTCGAGTGTCTTCAGCCTTTTTTCATAAGACAAATGCTTGAGACCAAGAACCATGCGGGTAGCCAGCTTCTGGACTTTTTCGAGATGCTGTATGTCTTTGAGGAGATAAGGAGAAGAGGCTTGAATCCCATACTCCAATATGGGTCTCACCTGCGTGACATAGAGCAGTAGGAATATAGCGGCTGTGAGCATTCCGAATGACCGTCGAATCAAAAACAGAACTCCGCGTGCTTTTTTGTTGGCAGCATGGCCTTGATTGAAAAAACCCTAAAAACCTTTTGTGATTGATAAATTAAGTACCAGTAAAATACTGGGGACGATGTAATTGACTAGCCCCCTCCGCCACAATTTCAGACTTCGTTTGTATAGTAGAAAGGATTATTATTATTATTATTATTATTATTATTATTATTATCGTTGTTGTTATTATTATCATTATTATTATTGCAGCTGCTGCTGGCATAAAGATCTATTAATGGCAGTTGAGGCATTCCAAGGTTTGCATTTGACCAATTTTGGTGAAGAGCAATTAAAATCCACCAAGTCTGACCAAGAAAGAATTTAAAATATATTATTTGGATACAGGCCATATCTCGGAAATGGATTCTCAGGTGGTAACAAAGCCATCATTCTTTCCTATATATATATATATGTTGTTGTGTGTGAGAGGGAGAGAGAGAGAGAGAGAAAGAGAGAGAGAGAGAGAGAGAGAGACTCATAGACAGACGGATATCACACTCTTCTTCGCTGGACCTGCAATATCTGTGTGATGTACCACGTTGTATTGTGTTTGTTATTTAGTGGTGATACATTATTGGAGATCAAAGTGAGGGACGTTGCATTTGAAGTGATTCATTAATAAATTTATATTTGCCAATCAGTGATTTCTTTGATTTCCAATCACAAAGCTTCAATAAATAGACCACCACCACCACCACCACTACTACTACTACCACCACCACCACCACCACCACTACTACTACTACTATACCACCACCACCACCACCACCACCACCACCACCACCACTACTACTACTACCACCACCACCACCACCACCACTACTACTACTACCACTACCACTACCAATAACACCACCACTACTACTTTCATCCTTTCAGGGTCGATGTAATCCCCTATCTTCCACCCCGACCAAATTCCAAGCCTTCTGCCAATAATTAATAGATTACTACTATTATTATTATTATCGTTATTTTAGAATACCGGATGAAGTGCTTGGCAGTATTGCACCAGTCACTATGTTCTGATTTCAAATATTGTCAGGGTGGACTTGGCCCCTCATCCTTTCAGGGTCGATAAATTAAGTACCAGTGAAACACTGGGGTCAATGTAATCAAATAGTCCCCTCCTTACAAATTTCAGGCCTTTCATCCTTTCGGGGTCGATAAATTAAGTACCAGTTACACACTGGGGTCGATATAATCGACTTAATCCGTTTGTATATCTTTGTTTGTCCCCTCTGTGTTTAGCCCCTTGTGGGTAGTAAAGAAATAATAATTATTATTATGTTTATATATTTGTTTTGTGAAATCGTGTGTTGAAACAGATATTGTTGTATTTAGGAATGGTCATTTTGCCAGTTAACCAATAAAAACACACGCACTATATATTTGGTGTTACTTTGCTTCAGTGTTATTTATTTTTTACATTAATCACAAATAAGAAAGAAGAAAGCAAAGGACCACTGATGAGGTCACAGGAGTGTGACGAAAGAACTCTAGCCGAAATAAGATTAAGATTAGAGTAAAAAATATATAAAGCTGAAGCAAAGTAACACCAAATATATAGTGCGTGTGTTTTTATTGGCTAAACTGGCAACATGACCATCCCTAAATACAACAATATTATTATTATTATCATTCTTATGTTGAACACCTCCTGTCACATGTAAGACAGATTTGGCTATGGGCTAAGCCCATCATGAAGATCGTCCTGCCACTTACCTTTGGCCGGGAAGGGCAGGCAGTGTTTCTTTGCCTGGTGGCCTAAGCAGAAGAGGTTGTGTGGTGGACCAGACTGAAAGAGCTGAAGACAGATCCTTTCCTCTTTGGCCAAACCCTCATCAAATTTTTCAAGTTTCACTTGAAAAGGAAAGTGAGGGTAGAGAGGGAAGGGTTGCCTCGCAGCAATTTTGTTGAGGGGTGGGTGAATGTTACAAGAATGGTCTGAATAGATGGACCTACACTATACATGCATCTGTAGGCTGAAGGAGGACACTGTGGAGAGGGCACCTTTCCCTAGCGATCAGGGTGACCATGGTTATGTAGGGTCTCCATGAGCACCTATAGAAAGTCTCCTTTTGAGGAATTATTCATTGTTATTTTGTATTGTTACTGTTTTTTTACTTTTTACACACCTTTCATGTAACCCCACATTGTATTTTTATTACTATTTTTTTTTTGTTCTTTCAAATTTGCTTCCATTTCTTGCCAAGTGTCTTCCCGACTCCTAGGGCAAAGAAACTCATAGTATACATTGGTAGGCCATTAAACTAAACTCACTAGTTTGTTCATTTTTTTTTTTTTAAGTTAAATTAAAATACATGAGCAGCAACAGTTCTCACATCGACAATGCTCTTCTCAATACGTGTGATGTACCAGTTAAGACAATCTTTTGCACTTCTTGCAGGGATGGTAAGCCAGGGATCATTCTCATGTAATTTTCGGTTCCCTTCTTGATCATTCCTAGTGCTCCTACGATCACTGGTATTGTAACCGCCTTGAGATGCCACATTTTCTCAATTTCAATGAGTAGGTCTTTATATTTTCTGAGCTTGTCAAACTCTTTCCCCGAGATATTATGATCACAGGGGATGCTCATGTCGATCAATAAGCAAACTTTATTGTTTTGGTCTTTCACAACAATATCCGGTTTATTGGCTTTGATGGTTCGGTCTGTATGTACTGGAAAGTCCCACAGAATCGTTACATTTGATGGTTCGGTCTGTATGTACTGGAATGATGGTTCGGTCTGTATGTACTGGAATTATTACTATTATTATTATTATTATTATTATTATTATTATTATTATTATCATCATCATGATTATGTTGAACACCTCCTGTCACATGTAAGACAGATTTGGCTATTGGCTAAGCCCATCATGAAGATTGTCCTGCCACTTACCTTTGGCCGGGAAGGGCAGGCAGTATCTTTTATGAACCCTTAATGGTTAGTAACGAAAACATTCTTCCTTTTCTTCTTCTTCTTCTTATTATTATTATCATTATTGAGCTGGCAGAATCGTTAGCACTCAAGGCTAAATGCAGTATTTCATCTACCGCTGCGTTCTGAGTTCAAATTCTGCCAAGGTTGACTTTGCCTTTCGTCCTTTTGGGGGTCAATTAAATAAGTACCAGTTATGCACTGGGGTTGATGTTATCAACTTATCCCCTCCTCACAAATTTTAGGCCTTGTGTCTATAATAGAAAGGATTATTATTATTATTAAGGTGACAAGATGGCAGAACTGTATGCATGCTGGGCAAAATGAGTTCAAATACCACCAAGGTTGACTTTACCAGTTGAGCATGAGGATAGAAGGGTTGTGAAAACGACTTACCCCTTCCCCTGAAATTGCTGGCCTTGTGCCAAAATTTTAAACTATTATTATTATTATTATTATTATTATTATTAAGGCGGTGAGCTGACAGAATTGTTAGCACACTGGATGAAACGCTCAGTGGTTTTTGTTCAACTTTACATTCTGAGTTCAACTATATTTTACATCTTTTGGGGTTGATAAAATAAGTACCAGTTGAGCACTGGGGTCGATGTAATCAACTTAACCCCTCCCCTGAAATTGCTGGCCTTGTGCCAAAATTTGAAACTATTATTATCATTGAGTAAAAGAGCAGTACATGCTTTCAAAGTGACATGAGGTCCAAATACAGGGTGGTCCAAAAGTAGGTTTACAGTTAATTTTGTCAAGCTCCCTTTTCAGTTTGTAAGATAGAAATTTAAATGTATTAAAATGTTTTAAAAGAAACTTAATGTGCCTATGTGATAACTGTGAACTTACTTTTGGGCCAACCCAGTATACCCATCTTGATTACCTGTCTGATAAGGGTACACTAGGCACATGCATCACAACCATATATATGTGACATGGTGACCTCATATCAAGATAAACAGCGCATAAACTTGCAGGTGGGGCCCAGTTAGAATTTTCTTCATACTGCTCAAAAGGTCCCTTAATAAGGGTTGTTTAAGAATGTTGAACAAAATACTCATGTTTCCAAAGGTGAATTATTCAAACGCCAAAGAATTCCTCTCAACACATGGCTATGATGCTCCCCCACTACTTCTGCTCGCAGTCAGAGATGCACATATTGTCAGCCACCAAAGGACATGCTCAAATGGTTAAGGTCATGCAACTGACAAGCACATCTGTGATATTGAGCAGAATATTCGCTGTAGCCCATCCTGGCAGAATTTGAATGTTTTCAGTTCAATTCCACTAAGGTCGACTTTGCCTTTCTATTTTTGAGGGTCGATAAATTAA
>NC_043019.1:5485353-5505353 GCF_006345805.1 Octopus sinensis | reverse complement strand
ACACACACACAAACACACACACAATACTTTTATTCAAACACAATATTGTGATACATTCAAATCTATTATGACTCCAGGGATAAATATATTCATATATATGTGTGTGTGTGTATGTGAGTGTGCATGTATATATGTATATATGTATGTATATATATATTTGTTAATAATAAACAATTATTAACTTCCTTATCTCCATTTTCTTTTCTTATATATATATATTCATAAATACAGAACTATTTCTATTTAATTTTTCAGAATATCTCATATATTTTGTCTCTTTTTTACCTAAAAATATACTTATAAGGCGATATGGGACTTCGTGTGAGTGTGTATGAACATATATATATATATATAATATATATATATATATATATATATACATATATATATACATATATATATATATGTATATATATATATGTATGCATGCATGTATGTATGTATGTATATGAGTGTGTGTATGTGTCTGTGTGAATGTGAGTGTGTTTATACATATATACATACATGTGTAAAATGTGTGCTTTTATCCATTTTTTTCACCAGTGCATGCACTTGGAATGTTTCTGTGCATGGTAAAAGAGAGAGAGAAAGAAAGAGAGGAGAGAGAGAGAGAGAGAGAGAGAGAGAGAGAGATGTAGAGTGAGAAACTGTACTGAATGACCTTGATAATGAATTTGGCAAGGATGTCTTTGTCTCCTCTTCATTATTCATCCACCTCCAAAAATCTACCATTCTCTTCATAAAATGTCAGGTAATGGAAAGTCTGAAGAAGTCATAGAGATTTGGTAAGTTTATGTAATATATTTTTTTTTTGTTTGTTTCCAAAACAATATGTGAAGAATGTCTGGTGATGAACATGCCTTTCCACCAATATTGAAAGTAGTGGGGGGGGGACACATGATGACATTTCCTAGGGGTGGGGAATGCCGCCGACAGACAGTGGCATCAATGGCTAAGAAGTGGGAATCTTTGAGGAATTCCTTCTATTTCTTTCTCCCATCACACGATGCCAAATGTCACTTTCTCTTCAATGTTCCCCTCAAATCATGACCAAATTTGTGCAATAATTTTTTTTTATTTGTTCTTTTTTCCTCACAACTGACCTCAAAGTCTCACCTTTGGAAGGATTATCCAGCTTAACCTAGTCACTAACTATAGGCAAATTTAACAGCTTTGATAAATGAAAGAAAGATATCTTCTTCTCCTTGTTGTTTACGCCAGATACTTTCTGCCATTGCACTATCAAATGTTATCGTTTCACAGGTCGCATTATCTGTTGATGTGGAAGATGCACGAATTTCCTTCCAGAAATTCTTTGCAATCACAGGGGTGTCCTTCAGAGACAAATCACCATTCTCATTGATGCATCCATCATTCACCTCCATCTCCTCCACACACTTGAAGGTCATATTGTATGTAAACTTCAGGTATGTATGTCCGTCGTCAGTGAGGCGGTCAGTAGGGTTCCAGTTACACAGGACTGTCGTGCCAGGTTTCACCCAGCGTTCAATAACCTCTATAAGACCAGTTCCATCTGTTTTTTCTCCAACAGGGAAGATAAAGCAAGACCAGTTACTTTTCTGTTGAATGCCACTGAAAATCCACTGACCAGACAAACGATGACCATTCCGACCATAAAACATGGCTTCATCAATTTCTACAACTGTCCCTGGTCCTCCGATGCATTGGCTCTGTTTCATCAAGTAGGTCAAACAGAGTTCCTGGCAATAGTTGCACCAATCAAGAACAGATGGTTTACTAACTGCAGTTTGGTAAACAAGGAAGTCTTCAGAAACACATTGGGTCCACCAATACGTGATCTGTAGAACCTCTTCAAGAGTCAGATTGCTCTGGGAGAACCAGCTGCCCGCTCGCAGTGACCGAGAAGTGTCGCACTTGATACCAGATTTTTGTTTGTTACACTGCCATATGTAACCATCAGTTGTCACAGAAGCTGGACAAGATTTTAGCTGCATCACTGCACCACACCGGTGACACGTATGAGATGACGGAATCAGGCCTAGGTCCATGCACCAAGCAATTGTACCTTCAACGTGGCTTAAATTCTTCAATAAATCAATGAATCGCATTGGACATGTCTTCTCCACCTTTTGATAGCCAACTGTCGTATTGACATGGGATTGTACCTGGGTACTCTTGTGGTCCTTCTCAATTTCTTTTGATTGTGGTTCAGGGTTTGTCTGAGGTATAGCTTTCTTCTGGCCATCTTGACATTGCTGTGGCTGGTCTTGGTGAGGCATCAATACATTTTCATGCACCGATGATAACAGATGTTTCTGGTTGACTGGCTGCAGGGGAGGTAACAAGATTTCACCTGGTTCTTGAATAGGAGAATACACTCGAAACATTGGTTGCTGCTGCTGCTGCTGTTGTTGTTGTTGCTGCTGCTGTTGTTGTTGTTGGTGATGGTGATGTTGTTGTTGTTGTTGTTGATGATGATGCTGTTGATGATGCTGTGATGGTAGTGACACATGATGGGGTGACTGTGAGAGTAGCTTATGTTCTTCTTGTTGATGTTTCTGCTGCTGCAGATGATGCTGCTGTTGTTGTTGCTGCTTCAACTGCTGTAGATGATGTATTTGTGGCAACTGTATCTGCTGTTGCTGTTGTCTGTGATGCTGGAGTTGTTGCTGCTGCTGCTGCTGTTGTTGTTGCTGCTGTTGCTGCTGCTGGGATGATTTGGGAAAATGCTGCAGTTGATGGTGATAATAAGAATGTTGAGGTTGAGAATGGCGAAGTTTGGCAGCAGCTTGTGGCACCGACGTTTGGTTGAGCGACTGCAGCTGGGGCAATGGAAAAGCTGTAGCGACTCCACGGCTGGGACGAGTGAAGGATGGCGCCAGAGAGACTGGAGATGAGACATGGTTGGTCGCTGGTGACTGCAGCACGGGGTTGAAGACCGGGAACATGTTGTTGTTATCTTGAACTAGAAAGAAAAACAAAAACATAAAATGAATATCAAAAAATAAATTTAAAGAAAAGAAAGGTTAATTTTGGGGAAAACAATTGAAAAGAAAACACGAAACATAACACAAAGTCTTTTACAGAAATTTGTTAATTAGCCAAGATTTTTAAATTTTAAGGAACAAGTAGATTTTGATGAAATTAATGATGGTAGGCTACGTGGTAGGTAGCTTGCTTACCAACCACATGGTTCCTGGCTCAGTCTCACTGCATGGCAACTTGGGCAAGTGCCTTCCACTATAACCTTGGGCCAACCAAGGCTTTGTGAGTGGATTTGGTAGACAGAAACTGAAAGAAGCCCATCATCCGTTGCCAGCCTCGCCTGGCCCCCGTGCCAGTGGCACGTAAAAAGCACCATCCGTTCGTGGCCGTTTGCCAGCTCCATCTGGCACCTGTGCGGGTGGCACGTAAAAAGCACCCATTACACTCACGGAGTGGTTGGCGTTAGGAAGGGCATCCAGCCGTAGAAACACTGCCAGGTCAGACTGGGCCTGATGCAGCCTTCTGTCTTCACAGACCTCAGTTGAACTGTCCAACCCATGCTAGCATGGAAAGCGGACGCTAAATGATGATGATGATGATATATATATATATATATATATATATGCATGTGTGTATATGTTTGTCCTCCCAACATCGATTGACAACCAATGCTGGTGTGCTTATGTCCCTGTAACTTAGCGGTTCGGCAAAAGAGACCGATAGAATAAGTACTAGGGTTACAAAGAATAAGTCCTAGGGTTGATTTGCTCGACTAAAAGCGGTGCTCCAGCATGGCCACAGTCAAATGACTGAAACAAGTAAAAAAGTAAAAGAGTAAACCAGAGATTAACAGATACTTAGAGAGCTTCTTCAATCTACCATTTTATAGAGATAATATAACTAATGTTTTAAAGGTCCAATTTTCTAGTAAACCCTTCTCATTTAATGATTGAATCCTTACAAAGTATTTATGGTGAGTGTGATATTTGATAAGACCAAAGTCCAACTTCTGAATATTGTCCCTTCATAAGCCTTTCTCTCAGAACTTCTTAATGATAGGGCCCTGTTAACTTAGTATGGCCCTTCGATACTTTTTGTGGAAGTAGGGAATAACCCCAAAGACTACTATAATACCTTGACATTCCTTGCAGTAAGTGTTTAAATTGAAAATCAATACTACCCTGTTTTGGTGAACGTATAAGGGTTTTGGCTCCACACACACACACACACACACACAGGTTATATAAATATACATATATATATATTCTTTTATCCTTTTGCTTGTTTCACTCATTTGACTGCAGTCATGCTGGAGCACCACCTTTAGTCAAGCAAATCGACCCCAGGATTTATTCTTTGCAAGCCTAGTATGTATTTCATCAGTCTCTTTTGCCAATCTGCTAAGTTAAGGGGACATAAACACACCAGCATTGGTTGTCAAGAGATGTTGGGGAGACAAATACACATATATGTATATATATATATATATATGACGGGCTTCTTTTAGTTTCCGTCTACCAAATTCACTCACAAGGCTTTGGTCAGCCCGAGGCAAAAGAAGAAGACACTTGCCCATGGAGCCACACAGTGATACTGAACCCGGAACCATGTGGTTGGTAAGCAAGCTACTTACCACACAGCCACTCCTGCACCTAAACGGCATATATATATAAACACACATACATACATTCACACAAACACACACATGCATTCACACACACACACATACACACACACACCATCTTTATAGGCAATTATCTTTTGATAAATATTTTACAACTTGCTATGAGATTTTTGGTAAAGGATAGAAACAGGGGGGTTCATACGAAAGACCATTGGCCAAATGTTTGCGAGTTCAAACTTTATTGTAGCTGGACAGTGACCAAGGTACATAACTGAGCACTTTGACTGACCGAAGCAGGAATACAGGGGCTCCAAACCCTATATGTAATGGTTGAGTGGTCAGATGCAATAATGTCGTAATAAGTTGTAAAAACCTATTGCTACAACAACATCAACATCGAGGACAACAACAACAACAACAACATAGAGATGAAGAAAATCGATTTAAACCAGTAAAAAAGAGAAATAGTTGATTTAATTAGTGTAATTGTATTTAATGAAAAATCTAATTATATTCATAATCATAACTCTTAAGACCCTATCACATGTCAAAAGATTTGCATCAGAATGATAAAAGTGCATTTAATGTGCATTTTAATGAGCATCAAAACCGTAACAGCAACCGATGCGCAAACGGTCGATTCTTTCATCATTTCAAAATGAATTGAAAAACTTGTTCTTTCTTTCTTCCTCTCTCTCTCTCTTTTTTTTTTTTTTTTTGCTTGCCTTTCAAACATCAGTTGAAGATGTAATGATGTGTCTTTCCCTCTCAGCCTGAAATCACCGAACCGTGACACGACTTCAACCATTTCACTCCATAAATTAAACTAATGCAGCTTTTTCATCTTATTTCAACATCCAACGATTCTCTTATCAAAATCTCAACACTTCTCTCTTCTCACGTAATGTCTCTCACTTACTGTCTCAATGGCACACAACATTTACACAAGCAGTGTACCATGTACACACACACACACACACACACACACACAATTTATAGAAGCATTATTGTTATACACATACTCTGTACGGCTATATGTATACTCGTGTGTGCGTGTGAGTGTGTAAACATAAAAATGAGTTTGGAAGGATATATTATCTCGTCAGATATCGTATAAGCTCCCAGTTAAGTTCCAATAACATACAAACATGCACAGTGAGAAATCAAGGTATGAGAGGTACTGGTGTCAAGAAGACCCAAAGAGGTCAGGTAATGCTGAGTAAGGGCTATGGACAGACTATATTAAGCTCCAGGTTCAAATGAGGAGTCCAACACTGGTCGTGTATATATATATATATATATATATATATATAACGGGAAGCTTTATGAAAATAAACAAAAGACGAAGGCAGGTGTAGTACAAACAAATAATTGTATTAGTATGGTGCTCAGGAATATAAATAAAACAAGTCTTTTACGTTTCGAGCCTACGCTCTTCAACAGAAAGATACACAGAAAAGAAACACGGAGAGAAACAAGGAGAGAAAAAAAATGCGTGCAGAGGCTAGCGAATCAACATGGCGATCTATATATATATATATATATATATATGAATTTAAGATGAGTGTGAGAAATTAGATATTAATTTAATTAACATCGATTTCACAACAGTGGTCTAGCATATAAAAAAACTGAAAGTGGTTTCCCTCTAATATGTATATATATATAAATACAAAATGGGACATGAACGCAAAACATCCCATTCACTTCACTGTGTCCCTGTCATTTTTTCTTGCCCCTCCTTATTTCTTCTGTCCCTCTGCCTCTCTCTCTTTTCTCCCCCCACGTGGACGGTGTTCGGCCAAGCCTGACCTTTCTTTCTTGGTTCGGCCGCTGTCCATGTAATATCTATTTTCTTCCCTGTGCCTGTGAAATCTTGTATCCTTGGTATAATGCTTTACTTCCACACACACCAGCTTAATTTAATTCATCTTTAGTCGAAAGACACCTGTTGTTATGTCCTGTTATTTGTATTTGTGTAACCTTCTCTGTTTTTTCCGTCCTTGTTTTCATATACATTTGCTGCCTTTTTCCAAGGAATCTAATGCTCTTAGCTTAGTTTTTCCTTGGGGCTGGCCAGATTGGAGCATTCTTGAGTATAACCAGCTGAAATTGCAAAGATAATCTGGAACTCGACTGAGGAAAGAAAACTCTGAATGACCCGTCCTTGTTTTCTTTGTATCCTCTATCTGGATGTTTTGTTGTCCCTTTCCGCCAAGACCAACTTTGCCTTTCATTCTCTTGAGGGTCAATAAAGAAAGTACAAGTTGAATGCTGGCATCATTGTAATCAATTTAACTACTGGAAAAGAGTATAAGAACTGCCACGTCTCTGCCAAAACATGTCGAGCCCCAGTGTAGCAGAGGAGGCTCATCAGAGCAGTATGATCTCAAACTCAAATTCAGAGCCCCCACATCAGACGGAGGTTGATGGAGAGAACATGCTGAGGCCTTCATCCTTCAGTGGACTAATCATAGGCAATCCAATATATGTATATAACACGGAGTAGACGAAACAGAGGTGGCTGAAGAAGGGAAATTTCCTTGTGTTGTATGTCTTTTACGCTGTTTTTCGTTGCTTAAAAAATGGTTTTGTTTTTATGTTTTCGTTTCTCATTATGTTCGACGTCTTTTTTGGTGTCCTGTACCCATATATACATGTATATATACATATAGATGTAGGTATGTACATATATGTATGCATATATGCATGTTTTATCTATTATTTTGTTATTATATATATATATAAATAGGCGCAGGAGTGGCTGTGTGGTAAGTAGCTTGCTAACCAGCCACATGGTTCCGGGTTCAGCCCCACTGCATGGCACCTTGGGCAAGTGTCTTCTGCTATAGCCCCGGGCCAACCAATGCCTTGTGAGTGGATTTGGTAGACGGAAACTGAAAGAAGCCTGTCATATATATGTATATATATATATATATATATATATATATATATGTGTGTGTGTGTATTTGTTTGTGTGTCTGTGTTTGTCCCCCTAGCATTGCTTGACAACCGATGCTGGTGTGTTTACGTCCCCGTCACTTAGCGGTTTGGCAAAAGAGACCGATAGAATAAGTACTGGGCTTACAAAGAATAAGTCCCGGGGTCGATTTGCTCGACTAAAGGCAGTGCTCCAGCATGGCCGCAGGCAAATGACTGAAACAAGTAAAAGAGTAAAAGAGTATATATATATAATAATAATAATAATAATAATAATAATAATATAAATAATATATATATGGTGGTTGTCTACTCCTTATGCAGAGTTTGACCACCTCCTCTAGCACCAACAAGGCATCTGATGTGGCTTTTAAAACCAGACAATGTTCTGAAAAGACACCCACATAGATTACAACTCTGATTTGGACCACCAAGAGCTGCAGATAAGTTCTGATCTTTGTGGATCTTAAAATGTCTTTTGAGGCCTCAAGTGAATTTGCAAACCTTTTGGCATATATGGGTAGAGGACGTCACCGACTGTAAACAACATAAGGTATGAAAACAAGCAAGTTAAATATGCAAACAACAAGAGACAAAAATTGAAAACAGGACAAGTAACACAAAGAAAGACCCCTCATCATTTCGAGCATTTAACGATAATATGAGTCTTCGAAGACAGTTGCTCCCATAACTTCCAAAATAAATTTAGGATTTTATGGAGGGTCAAAGTTGGGAACAAAAACAGGATAGTGGAGACATACAAGGAAACCGAAAGAAACAAACACGGAGGGTCGTTAGACCAGAACGAGAGGAAAATAGTGAATGCTGGGAGAAATATTTTCTTTGAAAAGAGAAAAGAGAGAATATATATGTATGTGTGTGTGTGTATGTGTATATATATATATATATATATATATATATAGATATATATATATATACATACATATACTTTATATAAAGCAGCAGAAAATTCAACAAAACCTGTTACTCTGAGTTCACGTTGCCGTTCATCGGACAGTTTTTGCTAGAAAAACTGTCCAATGAACGGCAACGTGAAACTCAGAGTAACAGGTTTTGTTGAATTTTCTGCTGCTTTAAATAAAGCATATTACTCTACCTTACTCTACCACTGGTATTTGAGTACTCTTTTTTCCACCTTGTTTCACATTTATGTGTTTACTCCGGTATACATACATATATATATATCCCCTACTTTCCTCCTCATGTTTGACCCTTCTGTCTGGCACTAGTTGCCATGATAGATCGTTAGCCTCTACACACATTTTTTTCTCTCCTTGTTTTTTCTGTGTTCCTTTCTGTAGAAGAGCGTAGGCTCGAAATGCAAAAGACTTTTTCTATTCCTGAGCTTTATACTAATACATCTGTTTGTTTTGTACACCACCTGTCTTCGTCCTTTGTTTTTTCGTAAACTCTGCCTATATAATAGAAATATTAAAATTCCTAAGTCTCTCTAAAAGAGATCACGGCAGCATTCCTGGAAAATAATAGTTATCGCCATGCTAATATGGCATTCTTATAAAAATAAGAATAAAGCTGTCCGCTTATTAGCTCCATGAGGCCATCGCCTTAAGTTAGCTCGTCTGTAGCTGTCGGTCAAGTAGTGTGGAGCGACTGACCTCCCTTGTTCGAAGGTTATATGGATACAGTTTGTGTATCAAATAGCTAACTTAGGCGATGGCCTCATGGAGCTAATAAGCGGACAGCTTTATTCTTATTTTTATAAGAATGCCATATTAGCATGGCGATAACTATTATTTTCTGCCTATATATAATACATATATATATAAATATATATAAATATATATATATATATATATATATATATATAGTATATATATCTATATATAGAGAGAGAGAGAGAGAGAGAGAGAGAGAGAGCAATAAGAAATGGAGGGGTCAATAAGTGGTTCATCACATTTAGACATTATATTATGTCAATTTATTTATTTATTTACTAAAATGACAATTACAAGAATATACATACATATATAACACACATATATATATCCGTGTATGTGTATGTGCAATGTAGTGTGTGTATGTGTGTGTGTGTGCATGCAGTGTGTATATGAGTTTAAGTGCATATGTTGTGTGTGTGTGTGTGTGCATTTTATATGATCCGTGTCAGAGAGTTTACTGCTGGTTGTGTGGATAAAGGGACGTCAGCCTCCCTGTCTAAACATGAATGAGTTCCCCTTCTGTCAATGATGCTGCATAATGAGCCAATGGAATTCTCCATTGGAGATGGTTGGAAATATTCTGAGAAATCTTAACCCCAAAGACTCTTAAATTATTTTAAAAGATTAAATAAAATAATTATTTACAAATCCAGTAATTCTCTGTGATAAGAAGTTGCTTCCTGACCACATAGTTCCAGGTCCAATCCCACTGCATGGTACCTTGGGAAAGTGACTTCTACTGTACCCTTGGCCCAACCAAAACCATGAGAGTGGATTTACTCTTTTACTTGTTTCAGTCATTTGACTGCGGCCATGCTGGCGCACCGCCTTTAGTAGAGCAAATCGACCCTGGGACTTATTCTTTGTAAGCCCAGTACTTATTCTATCGGTCCCTTTTTTTTGCTGAACCACTAAGTGACGGGGACGTAAACACACCAGCATCGGTTGTCAAGCAATGCTAGGGGGACAAACACAGACACACAAACACACATACACACACACATATATATATACATATACATATATATACATATATACGACGGGCTTCTTTCAGTTTCTGTCTACCAAATCCACTCACAAGGCATTGGTCGGCCCGGGGCTATAGCAGAAGACACTTGCCCAAGATGCCACGCAGTGGGACTGAACCCGGAACCATGTGGTTGGTTAGCAAGCTACTTACCACACAGCCACTCCTGCACCTATTTAGTAGATGGAAACTGAAAGAAGCCTGTCATATATGTGTGTGTGTGTGTGTGTGTGTGTATGTGTTTGTGTGTGTGTGTGTCTTTGCATCTGTGTTGGTGTGTTTACATCCCTGTTTAGTGGTTTAGCAAAAGAGACCAATAAAATAAGTGCTAGGCTTACAAAGAAATTTGAAAGTGTTGATTCATTCAGCCAAAACTGTTTGACCACAGTGCCCCAGCATGGTCGTAGTCTAATGACTGAAACAAGTAAGATACAAAAGGTGTGTGAATACTGGAGTGAATTAAGGTTAACGACATCAGCGGAGAAATACCTGTGCAAGACCAGACTTGACCAGGATTATCTGCTGACTGACTTCATCCATTGATGTTGGATTAACAACAACTGTCCAGTTTTAGTAACTAGCTCCTATAATCCCTTCATAATATGCCACAGAAAAATAATCCCTTTCCTACAAGGTTGAGGGGTTCCATTGTTTTATTAGTGTCATCACCAACCCCCGCCAGGTTTCAACACACACACACACAAAATCGTTTTCCTATGTGTGGAGGTGGGGTAAACAGAGAGAAGGGAGTTACCTGGTGGAGGGATGGTGGGGGGGACTCTGATGATGAAGGTGAACTCAGCTGATCGGCAGAGACTAAATAGAGTGAAGAGGGAGAGAAAGAAAACAATGAAAATGTTGCTGGCGGTGTTGGTGGTGGTAATGATGAGGGTGGTGGCAAAAGAGCTGGCAGAAGACAACCTATAAGGTAAAGTTGACCTTGACAGGGAATACAAGTTTCATATATACATATCAATACACACACACACACACACACACAGGGTTTCAACAACAGCTATTTCCAACAAATGTCTGACTTTGAGGCAACAATAAATTAGTATTTTTTTATTTTATATATTACATCATCATACATCACCACCAGCACCACCACCAAAACCACCACCACTACCACCAGTACCACCACCTCCAAAACCACCGCCACTATCACCAGTACCACCAGCACCACCACCACTACCACCAAAACCACCACCATCACCATCACCATCACCATCACCATCATCATCATCATCATCATTATCATCATCATTTAACGTATGCTTTCCATGCTGGCATGGGTTAGCTGGTTTGACTGCAACTGGTAAACCAGAGGGCTGCACCAGGTGGTCCCAGTCTGGTTTGGCTTGGTGCCCACAGCTGGAGGCCCCGTCTAATGCCAATCATTCCAAAAGTGCAATGGGTGCTTTTTATGTGCCCACTGGTATGGGTGCTTCTTCTATGTGCCACCGGCATGGCTGCTTATACATACCACTGGCATGGGCGCCTGTTACAGGACACCAGCACTGGCTACAACTATGATTTCGAGATGATATGCTTCACTGGATGTGCAGTGGATGTGCAATGCCAGTGTGCATGTATGACATGCAAATGTAATGAGAGAAAAGCTAGACATAAGAGGAATTAGATCATCATCATCATCAGTATCATCATCAACATCATCATCATCATCACCATCATCATCATCATCATCATCACCATCACCATCATCACCATCACCATCATCATCATCATCATCGTTTAACGTCCGCTTTCCATGCTGGCATGGGTTGGGTGGTTTTGACTGGAGACTGGTGAACCAGATGGCTGCGCCAGACTCCAATCTTGATCTGGCAGAGTTTCTACAGCTGGATGCCCTTCCTAACACCAACGACTCCGAGAGTGTAGTGGGTGCTTTTATGTACCACTGGCACGACGGCCAGTCAGGCAGTACTGGCAACGGCCATGCTCAAATGGTGGTTTTTATGTGCCACCTGCACAGGAGCCAGTCCAGCGGCACTGGCAACACTATCGCTCGAATATTGTTTTTCATGTACCAGTAAGGTGACGCTGGTAACGATCAAGGTCAAATGGTGCTCTTTACGTGTCACTGGCATGGGGAGCCAAGTTATTGGCCCTGGCAACAATCACGCTCGGGTGGCGCTCTTAGCGCTCCACTAGCACAGATGCCAGTCATGCAGTGCCGTCATTGAATTTGATTTTGATTTCACTTGCCTCGACAGGTCTTCGCAAGCAGCATATGGATGGGGAATGAGGACAGCTGTATAAAGAAGTACTGATCACTTAAAGTGGATTAAACTTGTGGAAGAGAGAGACCTAGGAAGACATGGGTTGAAGTAGCAAGGGCCGATCTCAAAGTGCTGAACCTTATGAAAGAGACGACAAAGGACTGAGATGATTGATGATATATATATATATATATATATATATATATATATGTATGTGTGTGTGTCCACTTAGCGGTTCGGCAAAAGAGACCGATAGAATAAGTACTGGGCTTACAAAGAATAAGTCCCGGGGTCGATTCGCTCGACTAAAGGCGGTGCTCCAGCATGGCCGCAGTCAAATGACTGAAATAAGTAAAAGAGTAAAAGAGAGAGTATACCTTGGAATTCTTCAATTTTCTGAATATTATTATTAACAGAGGAAGACCACACCAAGGAGTAGTATCAAGTTCTAATTAGCAGGAAAACAGACAAAACACTAATCCCTTTAGATAAATGGCCCTGTTCCATATATAGACAAGGTGCAGGTAGAAATTCCATACAGTGTGCTCAGTGCAAATTATGGACACATAAGAGGTGCAGTGGAATCAAAAGAAGACTAAAGAGAAAGAATTTATTTGTAGCAGATGTGCAGGAGCAATAAATGGTAAGAGCACATGAGAAATAACGGTTCTGATATGCTCAGGAGGATCCCTAGAAGTGGTCGATAGTTTCTTATTCCTTTACTGCCCACAAGGGGCTACACACAGAAGGGACAAACAAGGACAGACACTCGGATTAAGTCGATTATATTGACCCCAGTGCGCAACTGGTACTTATTTAATCGACTCTGAAAGGATGAAAGGCAAAGTCGACCGGCAGAATTTGAACTCAGAACGTAGTGGCAGATGAAATACCTATTCCTTTACTGCCCACAAGAGGCTACACACACAAGGGACAAACAAGGTCAGACAATCGGATTAAGTCAATTATATCAACCCCAGTGCGCAACTGGTACTTATTTAATCGACCCTGAAAGGATGAAAGGCAAAGTCGACCTCAGCAGAATTTGAACTCAGAACGTAGTGGCAGATGAAATACCTATTCCTTTACTGCCCACAAGAGGCTACACACAGAAGGGACAAACAAGGTCAGACAATCGGATTAAGTCAATTATATCAACCCCAGTGCGCAACTGGTACTTATTTAATCGACCCTGAAAGGATGAAAGGCAAAGTCGATCCCGGCGGAATTTGAACTCAGAACGTAGTGGCAGACGAAATACAGCTAAGCATAACGCCCGGCGTGCTAACGTTTCTGCCAGCTCGCCGCCTTAGCCAGCTCGCTGATAGTTTCTGCTACCTAAGTAGTCTAATTAACAGTGAAAGAGGATGCTCTGAAAGCATAGGTGCCAGAATACAAATTGGCTGAAGAACATTCAGAGAACTTTTAACTCCGTTGGTAACAAAAGGCTTCTCTCTCAGAATGAAAGACAGATTGTATGATGCCTCTGTGTGAACAGCAATGCTACATGGCTGCAAAACTTGAGCTATGAATGTGTAGTGATGCCATTCTGGAAATCTTCAGCACACATGTGCAGAGTTTGGATTCTTCCGGGAGGCCTGCTGGAAGTTCCCTCATGCGCATGCGCAGAAAACTAGCAGCAGCAGAATTTCCCGCGTATCGACCTCTCTCAAATGCTGACAGTCAAACAGGATGGTCATGTTTTAACAGCTCTCTCCAAGCTGTCACCTCATGGCATATCTCCGCTATGCTTGAATGGACAGGATTTGGCTCATTCCACGGGACTACTGCGATAAGCTCCTAGGCTGCCGATTCGCCCTGAAGAAGAATATATATATTGCAAATCCAGAAATAAAATATTTATGCTGTAGAAGTTAATCGGAAGTCCTGATTCTTTCCTTCGATTAATATTTTACGGTAAAGGATGAGAGCTGCACCCATCCAGGGTTACAGTCCTTCTCATCCTGTTACAAACTTTTAACTCTGTTGGTAACAAAAGGCCTCTCTCTCAGAATGTAAGGCAGATTGTATGATGCTGCTGTGTGAACAGCAATGCTACATGGCTGCGAAACTTGGGCTGTGAATGCAAAGGACAAGTGAAAACTTGAAAGAAATTAAATGGCTATGTTGTGATGGATGTGCAATGTTGGTGTTCATGCACGACAAAGGATATATAGAAAAATTGGGCATAAGAGGCATCATATGTGGTATACAAGAGAGAAGATTGCACTGGTATGGTCATGGGATGCAAATGGATGAAGACAACTATATAAAGAAGTGCCAGTTGCTAAATACAGAAGGAATATAGGGAAGAGGTAGAGCTAGGGAAAGGAGCACTCCGTCGGTTGCGACGATGAGGGTCCCAGCTGATACGATCAACGGAACAGCTTGCTCGTGAAATTAACGTGCAAATGGCTGAGCACTCCACAGACACATGTACCCTTAACGTAGTTCACAAGGAGATTCAGCGTGACACAGAGTGTGACAAGGCTGGCCCTTTGAAATACAGGTACAACTCATTTTTGCCAGCTGAGTGGACTGGAGCAACGTGAAATAAAGTGTCTTGCTCAAGGACACAACGCGTTGCCGGGAATCGAACTCACAACCTTACGATCATGAGCTGAATGCCCTAACCACTAAGCCACATGCCCTCACAGAGCTAGGAAGAGATGAGAGATGAAGTGGTGAAGACTGACTTCAAAATGTTGAGCCTGTTGGAGGAGATGAAGAAGGACCAAGATCAATGCTTTGCTTGAGAAGACCCACATACATTTCAGCAGAATTGAGGGTCTGTCAAACCTTCCCCCATAATTTATCGTCTGTTTTCCTCACTTCTAGCAATACCGAACTGATATCCCTCAGCATCTAACTCTTTCCCTATTTTAACCCTTTAGCATTTAAACCGGCCCCCATATCTGGCCAAAAGTATTCTGCCTGTTTTATGTTCAAACTGGCCAGATCTGGTCTCTCACACCAACCCTACAATATCATTCTAAAAATTAACAGCTACCTCATCAAAATCTCATAGCACCAAGATTAATGCATGATTAGTTCAAGGCAATGTGGATAAAAAGGGATTAATTTTGGCAGAATAATGCGAACACTAAAAGGTTAATCATTTGTCACACCATTTCAACAAAGAGCACCTTTCACTTTCTCTCGTACTCAGGTTATACTTGGACCTCACATCTCCCCCCCCTCTCTCTCTCTTTCTCTCTTTCTCTCCCTTATTTTCCAGGTAAGCAAGCCATGTATTCACATCTTCAGCAAGACACCTACTACTCTCACTCAATCATAGTTTCTTTCTCCAGTTTATACCCTACTCAGTTGGGGGGTCTTATTTTATGGGTACCTGGTGATCTCACTGGTGTTGGTGCCACATAGACAGAACCCATTACACCCTGTTAAGTGGTTGGTGTTAGGAAGGGCATCCAGCTGTAGAAACAATGCCAAGCCACACAAAGAACCTGGCAGAACCTTCTGGCTTCTCAGTTCTTAAGTTCTTATCAAACTGTTCAACCCATGCCAGCATGAAACAAGGGACATTGAAGGATGATGAAGATGATGATGGTATAAATATACACACACGTTTGATTTCGTTGTTTTTCTTCGTTTTTTTTTTGCCATAGTGTGTTGCAAATACTGTTGTTTGTGGGACATATTTTTGTAGTAAAAGAAATAATAGTTGTCTGGCTGCTATTTCTAATACTTTCGGTATGTGGTCTAGCAACCTGTTTCAAAAACCCTCATTGTTATAATTATATATAATTTTACCGAATATGGTCCTTTTCCATACCGAAACACTACTTGGTGAAATTTGTTGATTTTATTAAATTAATTATATTTCACCCTTTATCTGTGTGTATAGATACATGTATATATACTAAATGTATATACATATATGTATGTACACATACATATATATATATTTTTTATTTTCCCAATTTATATTCCTGTATGTTATATTGTAATAATTACTGGTATCTTTATATATCAATATATTTTATATTTTATATGTAAAGCATAATATGTTATACATGTATGTATATTCTTGTAATTGTCATTTTAGTAAATAAATAAATAAGTTGACATAATATAATGTCTAAAAGTTGATGAACCACCTATTAATCCCCTCCATTTTCTTATTGCTCTCTCTATGCATACATACATATATATACACATACACACACATATATATGGATACATATATGTATATATATGTGTGTGTGTGTGTGTGTGTGTATGTGTGTGTGTGTGTGTGTGTGTGTGTGTGTGTGTGTGTGTGTGTGTGTGTATAGTTCAAATTTAGAGAAAAACAAAGACAGACAGGTGTAGGAACAACACAACAAGCAAATGTCTATATATATATATATATATACACACACATATACATACATATATGTATTCTTATATATATGCGTGTGTATGTGTATATACATGTATGTATGTATGCATGTGTATATATATATATATATACACACACACACACACACACATATACATACATAATATGTATCCTTATATATATATGTGTGGTGTATGTGTATGTGTATGTGTATATGTATATATATGTATGCATTTGTATATATATATTTATATATATAATATATATATATATACATACATATATATATATATATATATATGTATGTGTGTATATGTATGTAGATATATATTGTATGTAATATATATATATATAATATATATAATTATATACATACATACATATACACACATACATACGTATGTATTTACATATATCCCTGCACATATTATAAAGGTACACCCACATCTATGGTTTGCCATTAAGCTAATTAGCTATGAAACGATGGGGGGGGGGTGAGAAGTGAAGAAGCCACTCAAAAATGGAGATAAATGTAGCAGAAGGGAGGTAACTGTGTCTCTCCTTTTTCTCTGTTGTCAGTGACGCCATCATGGCGGCGTAAGCAACAGCAGCAGCAGCCGTTTCTTCGCGTCGCCGTCGCCATGGTGGTGGTGGTCGTCGTCGTCGTTGTGTTGTTGGCATCGATATTGACTGGAAGGAAAGCAGCAACTGCCATTGATGGAAATGTAGGGCAGGATGATGATGGCGCTTTGTTGGACGGGTTTTATTGAACAGTACAACACACACACGCAATACACACACACATAGGCATACAATGCATACTCACACACACACACATACACGCAATACACACACACATAGGCATACAATGCATACTCACACATACACACATAGGCATACAATGTACACTTACACACACATACACGCAATACACACACACATAGGCATACAATGCATACTCACACACACACACACACATACACGCAATACACACACACATAGGCATACAATGCATACTCACAAACAAACACATACACACATAGGCATACAATGTACACTTACACACACACACATACACGCAATACACACACACATAGGCATACAATGCATACTCACACACACACACACACACATACACGCAATACACACACACATAGGCATAGGCATACAATGTATACTCACACACACACACGCAAACACACACACACTTACACGCAAATACACACACACACATAGGCATACAATGTAGACTCACACACACACATACACGCAATACACACACACACACACACACACACACACACACACATAGGTATACAATGCATACTCGCACACTCGCACACACCAGAGCACGGGAGAAGGTAGAGGCTGATGGAGTTTCTTTTGTAGCAGATAGAGCGATAGAAAAAGTGAGAGAGAAGGGGTGGAAGATGTAGTGGGGAGAAAGGGTGATAGGTGGAGTGAGTGAGACAAATACAGAGATAAGATGAGAGGAGAGAGAGAGAGATAGAGGTGAGATAGAAAGACAGACGGATGATAGAGAGAGGGAACTGGTGAAGTAGGGAGAGTAGGGAGAGTAAGAAATATAGAGAAGGTGGAAGTAAGATATAATGATAGATTTAGAGATATAGATAAATAGATAGAGAGGGAGAGGGAAAAAGAGAGAGAGGAAGAGGAGAGATGGGGAGAAGATAGAAGATAGATGTGAAGAGGACTGAATAGAAAAAAAAAAAACAAAAAACAAAAACAAGATAATGGAATGAAACCCTTAATTTTTTTTTTTGCACTACATAAATATAAAAATATTTTCCTTTAAAAGATTACAGCAATTTTGACACCAAAACATAAAAATCTGAGTAATTTTATACAATTCTAAACCATTAATGTAACAGAGTTTTATATTTTGTAAAAATGATAAAAGAAAAAAAATCATTTAATTGTAGTAAACATCTTTTTCGATTTATGACCTTGAAAAGTTCATTTAATTGTATACATATCTTGTGTTTGGGTATGGATATGTAGGATGTATGGATGGATGGATATGGATATACTTATGTATAATATATATGTTCATGCATACTATATATATATATATATAATAAATATATATATATTATATATATAGATATATAGGTGCAGGAGTGGCTGTGTGGTAAGTAGCTTGTTACCAACCACATGGTCCGGGTTCATCCCACTGCGTGGCACCTTGGGAAAGTGTCTTCTACTATAGCCCTCGGGCCGACCAAAACCTTGGGAGTGGATTTGGTAGATGGAAACTGAAAGAAGCCTGTCGTGTATATGTATATATATATATATATATATATATTTGTGTTTGTCCCCCTAGCATTGCTTGACAACCGAAAGCTGGTGTGTTTACGTCCCCGTAACTTAGCGGTTCGGCAAAGGAGACCAATATAATAACTACTAGGCTTACAAAAAATAAGTCCCGGGGTGGAGTTGCTCGATTAAAGGTGGTGCTTCAGCATGGCCGCAGTCAAATGACTGAAACAAGTAAAAGAGTAAAAGAGAATATAGATATATATAGAGAGAAGGATAGGTGCAGGCATGGCTGCATGGTAAGAAGCTTGCTTCCCAACCACATGGTTCCAGGTTCAGTCCCACTGTATGTCACCTTGAGCAAGTGTCTTCCACTATAACCTTAGGCCCACCAAAGCAGTTTGAGTGGATTTGGTAGACGGAAACTGACAGAAGTTCGTTGGTGTGTATATATATATATATATATATATATATATATATATATTTTTGTTTCATTCGGTTTGTCAGGTCAAAGGTTAGGGAAGTGCATGAGTGTGTGAACAACTGTTGAATTCTGCAGATTCCCATGAAGTGAAGCTGAAAACACTGTTCTGATTTTCATCTTGAGGAGAGTATCCTTATTTTTGGCCTTGCTGCTACAGCCCCCACAGAACCAGATCCACAAGGAATCTACTTACTTATGTCCCCCACCAGTAAGTTCTCATTTTATAGAAGAAATAAGGTAAAAGCAATATTGTTATTCTATACAACAGCAAAGCCTTTGACCACGTCTTGCATATGACTTTCTAATCAAAAATTCCCATCCATGACTCTACCCACCTCTCATCTCTTGGATCACTAGATTCCTGTCTGATCACATCATAGCAGCAATGTCTTG
>NC_043019.1:5469118-5485253 GCF_006345805.1 Octopus sinensis | reverse complement strand
GGGTCAATGTAATCGACTTAATCCGTTTGTCTGTCCTTGTTTGTCCCCTCTATGTTTAACTCCTTGTGGGTAATAAAAAAAATAAGTATATATGACACTATGGATATATATATATATATAAAGAAGCCCATCGTAAGTGTGAGTGTGCATGTGTGTTTATGTATCTGTGTTTGTCCCCCATCAACGCTTGACAACCGAGGTTGGTACGCTTACGTCCCCGTAACTTAGCGGTTCGGCAAAAGGAACCGATAGAATAAGTACTAGGCTTACAAAGAATAAGCCCTGGGGACGATTTGTTCGACTAAAGGCGGTGCTCCAGCATGGTCGCAGTAAAATGACTGAAACAAATAAAAGTATGAAAGAATAAAAAGGAGTAAGCTTTTTTATAAAGATATATAATATATATATATATATATATATATATATATATATATATATATTCTTTTCTACTCTAGACACAAGACCCGAAATTTTGGGGGAGGGGGCCAGTCGATTAAATCTACCCCAGTACGCAACTGGTACTTAATTTATCCACCCCGAAAAGATGAAAGGCAAAGTCGACCTCGGCGGAATTTGAACTCAGAACATAAAGACAGACGAAATACCGCTAAAGATTTCGCCCTGCGTGTTAAAGTTTCTGCCAACTTGCCATTATTATGGAGATGTACTTGCATAGCAGCTGACTTGATCTGAGATCGTGTGCCGAAACCAAAACAATTGCAGCGTGAAAGGTGTTTATAAGCCGTTTAAAAATACATAAAAACCGTTAGATTCACTTCAACAATCAAATCTCATTCGTCAAAATATTTTCGCCGCTTCGAAACCGCCATCTGTTCACTGACAAAATTCTGTGCTGCATATTTATGTATGCATGTAGGTATGTCATTATTCAGATTATTTGAAGATTTTTTTGCCAATAGAGGAAGAACCGGTTTCTAACCTAGATCCAAAGCTCCTTCATTGGAATTTCAACACCAACGGCAGGGGTAATTTTGTTTGAGTGTATTATGTATATATATATATATGTATGCATGGATTCATGTATGTATGTATGTATGCGCAGATTTGTATATTTTATGTATCTATTCTCATGCATATAGTTGCATATCTAGACAAGGTCATATAAACTTAAATGATAAACTTCTGGAAAGTTTTACAGATTTTTACAGTTCCAGTGATGGATTGGATCTGTAGTCTTCGAATCAGCTCTCTCCTTTCTGGTTTTAAGAAGCCTCATTTCTCAAGATTGGTATTTAGGCAGTGTGCTATATATTCCAGGGCCTGAATGTATGTGACCGCGTGTGTACCGTTGGCGATTAGTTCCTCCGTCTTCCCTTCCTTGGATCTTTCCTTTTCCTATGTTTCTGACGAAGAGCTCCGCTCGAAACGTTACACCCTCCTTCTTCTCTTCCTTCCTGAGCGTCCAATAATACTATATTTGTTCCACGTCCTCGCGTTGTTGTGTTTTCTCTTTGTGTCTTCATGTTTGGATTATGGATGGAAGCACTCCGTCGGTTACGACGATGAGGGTCCCGGTTGATACGATCAACAGAACAGCCTGCTCGTGAAATTAACGTGTAAGTGGCTGAGCACTCCACAGACACGTGTACCCTTAACGTAGTTCTCGGGGATATTCAGCGTGACACAGAGAGTGACAAGGCCGGCCCTTTGAAATACAGGTACAACAGAAACAGGAAGTAAGAGTGAGAGGAAGTTGTGGTGAAAGAGTACAGCAGGGATCACCACCATCCCCTGCCGGAGCCTCGTGGAGCTTTAGGTGTTTTCGCTCAATAAACACTCACAACGCCCGGTCTGGGAATCGAAACCGCGACCCTATGACCGCGAGTCCGCTGCCCTAACCACTGTGTCATTGCAGCTCCACTGTTTGGATTAACTATGTATGTGTATAGACAGATTCATAAAATACAGCTACACAAACATTTTGTATACACATAAAACACACACACACAACCCACATTGGCAAGTTGTGGGACAAACAGAAATTATGGTAAAATCCGGTCCCTAGGTGCCATACTGCTGGTTCAATCCCAAGTCTCATGACTATCACATTGTATTACACGGTACTATCCAGTGTCATAACATGCCGTGTCATGTCATGTCACGCTGATTCTATCCAAGGATTGCGTGCACACATCTATGGCATCCTCAAGCAACAATATGCAAATTCAGTGAGTAGGTTGTTCAGTCGATTGAACAACTGGAAGTTCTTAAACAAGAGAGCTCTTAACCATATTAATGATTATATATATAATATTTCCAAATGATAATATTTCATAATAATAATAATAATAATAATAATATTTTATAAGCTTAAAATTTATAAGTGATCACCGTGCATTGACTAAATAAGGTAGTCTAATATTGGGGTATATAAGCCCCTAAATGGAAAAAAAACATTAGGGTTTTCAGCACGCGTTCGACTCGAGCCCAGACCTCTATGCTTTCCCGACAACTATGCTACCATTACACCAACGACTCCCCTCGCTGCACTCCTCCAGAGTTAAGAACTATAATTTCATAGTGTTGTTTATCTAAACAAACATACATCTGCGTTTTCTGCGATGATTTGGTAAGCGGTGTCGATTTTACAATTCTATACAATATACATACATACATACATACATACATACATACATACATACATGGTGGCTGCCCCCTCGTTATCGAGTATGGCCATTGCGCGAAGCTTAATCAATGTTGTTATCGTGCAATGCCTGTGCAAGAAGATTTTTTTAAAGTGAGGAAAGGCTGTGCACTGAGTCAATCCCACTCACTAAGCAACAGCAGCCATAATCCAAAAAGAAGAACAAGTCAACATCATCGGTAACCACTGAGCCGCAGGTTTTATGTCGGAGTTATCCCAGTTACCTGAGTTACCTTCTCCTAGAAGGATGCCCTAACAAAGGCTTGGAGTCCTTCACTCCCAATGGTTAACCGCGCGATCGGGTATTCAGTCCGATTATTTCTATGTCCCCGCGCATGATGCAGCCATAAGACATTTATTAGATGACCGTTGACTCTCAAGATTTCCTCCATCCTTTGATGGGTTTTGTTTTTCATCCCGCAGGGTGTCCAATAAGCACCCTCCTCACCAAGCAAGCTTCGTGGGGTTGCCGGTTTAGTCCCCGACGACCTGACCATGCAACAGGTTGTACTGGGTTACATGTTACCAGCAGCACTCGCAAGTGACCTGACATAACATACATACATACACACATACATACATACATACATACACACATACATACATACATACATACATACATACATACATACATACATACACACATACATACATACATACATACATAAGGAGAGGGTGCTGAAAAGTTCCTGGCTTCAAGGGTACGCGAAAGGTCTGGCTGGAGGCCCAAACTTCCGAATTCTTTTAAAGGGCTTAGAAAAACTGAAGGACCGCTGCAATGAGTGAATCTTAGAGGGCGATATACTGAAAAAAAAATCATTATTGATTATTGTGTATTTTCTTTAACCCAAAGCCAGGAATTTTCAGCATTCCTCACGTGTATACATACATACATACATACATACACACACACATACATACACACACACACACATACATACATACATACATACATACATACATACATACATACATACATACATACATACATACATACACACACAGAAACAACACACTGCACAGCCATATACACAGGTACAATACACATATACATACAAGACATACACACATATATTCACACATCTTTCCCTCGCTTTTTCACGAAGACAGGCAGAGCAGACATGCAAATGGTGAATCCAAAAGAGTTGCCTTTCAACCTGCAGTCTTTTAAAGCCATTTCCCATTTGAAACTAACCGTAGTTATCGATCGCTGCTCTCCTTACCATTTTTGGAATCAATGTTTCAAGACAAAAGGAACCCCCTCCCCAAACAAACAAACAAATAAAGAGAGAGAGAGAGAGAGAGAGAGAGAGAGAGAGAAGAGCGATATAAACCATTGGAAGTGTGGTGGTGGTGGTCGAGGGTAAGAGCGCCATGCCAGTATAATGTCTAATACAGGGAACATTCTGGCAGACTTCACAAAATGGCGCCAAGATCGATAGATGGAGAAAAATATTTCGCTAAACATCAAAAGATTCTTTATTTTTGCTTAGATTCTCTCTGATTGTTCTGTTTTTTCGTCTTCTTCTTTCTTCTTTCAGAAAAATTTCTTGCTTCTGATAGCAAAGTATACGCATACATGTAGATGCATACATACATACATATATTATGTGTTGTGTGCGTGTGTATACATTCATTTTATATATATACATATATATGTGTGTGTGTATGTATAAGTATATATATACATGTATATATATGTCAGTGTATATATGTATAAGTATTATATATAATATATATTATATATATATATATATATATATATACACACATACTTATATATGAGCGCACATCATATGTGTGTGTGCGTATCAGTATATATATATAATATATATATATATATATGTAATATATATATATATATATGTATATATATATATATATATATGTATTATATATATATAATACATACATAATATATTATATATTATATATATATATATATGTATATATATACATATATATACATACATATATCTATATATACATTATATACATATATATATAAGTATTATATATATATGTGTGGTGTGAATATATGTATGTATCAATATCTATATACTTATACATATCGATATACATATCGATATATATATATATATATGTATGTATATATATATATATATATAAGTATTATGTATGTATATATATATGCGTGTGTGTGAATGTACATATGCATGCATATGTGTGTGCTTGTATAATATATATACACACACACATACATACTCACATACACACACACACACACACACACATACACACACACTTATACTTTTTCTTTGTTAACTGTTCATCACGTAATGAAGAAGAAATTCTTTCCCGAAGAAGAGGAAGATTTTGAATAGACTTTCAAAGAACTTGGTGAGTAAAACGGTAGAATTAAGGTACTCAGTAGAATTAATAAGGTTCCAAGGAGGAGAATGGTTTTAATGGCAGCGTTTCTTACCTGAAGATTTGGTCCACCTACATCAAGTGTCTCCTGATTGTACTGTATTTTAATCGTCATCTTCATCCTCATCGTCTTCATCATCTGTCTCATCCTCCTCCTCTTCATCATCATCATCGTTACCACCACCACCAACACCAACACCATCACCGTTGTGACCATCATCAAGGTACTTTGTACTTGTAATGACAAGTCATCTGTCCATCTTGTGGCATAAAGAAATGATTACGTTGTTGTCGTTGCTGTTGTCATTATTATTATTATTATTATTGAGTGAGAGAGCAGTGCATACCATCAAAGTGACACTGGTGTAAAATATACGAAGCTCGGTATACCCATCATGACTACCCGTCTGATAAGGGTACACCAGGCACTTGCATCACAACCATATGTGCGCGACATGGTGATCTCATAACAAGATAAACAGCACATGACCTTGCGGGTGGGGCCCAGTTAGAATTTTCTTCAGGTCGAGTAACCCATTCCGCTCAAAAGGTCACTGAATAAGGGTTGTTTAAGGATGTTGAATGAAACACCCATGTTTCTAGAGGTAAATTATTCAAACCCCAAAGAATTCCTCTCAGCACATGGCCATGATGCTCCCCCACTACTTCTGCTCATGATCAGAGATGCCCATATCGTCAGCCACTAAGGGACATGGTCAACTGGTTGAGGGCAAACAACTGACAAGCAAATCTGTGGCATTGAGCAGAATATTTGCTGTAGCCCATCTTTTATACCAAGACAAAACAATGTACATGATAACACTTCCAATCAGTTAAGATCAGAAGCCATGAGAGCCACTGCCTGGTACTGCATCAGGGCATTATTATTATTATTATTATCATTACTTTTTTTTTCTTCTTTCAAATTTGCTTCCATTTCTTGCCGAGTGTCTTCCCGACTCCTAGGGCAAAGAAACTCATAGTATACATTGGTAGGCCATTAAACCAAACTCAATAGTTCGTTCATTTTTTTTTTTTTTTGAAGTTAAATTAAAATACATGAGCAGCAACAGTTCTCACATCGACAATGCTCTTCTCAATACGTGTGATGTACCAGTTAAGACAATCTTTTTCACTTCTTGCAGGGATGGTAAGCCAGGGATCATTCTCATATAATTTTCGGTTCCCTTCTTGATCATTCCTAGTGCTCCTACGATCACTGGTATTGTAACCGCTTGAGATGCCACATTTTCTCAATTTCAATGAGTAGGTCTTTATATTTTCTGAGCTTGTCAAACTCTTTCGCTGAGATATTATGATCACAGGGGATGCTCATGTCGATCAATAAGCAAACTTTATTGTTTTGGTCTTTCACAACAATATCTGTTTATTGGCCTTGATGGTTCGGTCTGTATGTACTGGAAAGTCCCACAGAATGGTTACATTTTCTCCTTCAGTTACAGCCTCAGGGTGGTGATTATACCACTTGTCGGCAGTTTTGATATTGTAATGCCGACTTATGAGCCAGTGGAGATATTGGCCAACTCTGTCATGTCTTAATTTATACTCCACTGGTGCTAAGACTTTACATCCAGAGATTAGGTGGTCCACTGTTTCAATCATGTCGTTGCAGAATCGGCATTTTGGGTCTGCTCCATTTTTCATCACATTGGCCTGGTAGTTCCGGGTTAATAGGCTTTGATCTTGAGCAGCCAGATGATGAAACCTTCGCTCTCTGCTTTTAGCCCTGAGCTCCGTAGCCACTGATGGGTTTGCTTCTGGTCAACATCAGCTTGTTTGCTGCGGGTCACATATTTGCCGTGCAGAGGTTTCTCCTCCCACCTATCAGCCAATTGCTCGTGCGCTTTTTTCATTGCCATCATTTTCACCTTCTTTGCAACAATAGTTGCCGTACTTCCCTCGGGTTGTTCAGTTTGGGTATCCTGCACGAGATCAATAGCAAATTTTTTGCTTTCCTTTATGATAGAATGAAGCTTCTTTCGTCTCTCGTGATTTTCCACGAGCTTTAGCATCCAGTCATTCGATATTTCAAGATATTTGGCCAGTCCAATTGTGGTTGTTTTGTAAGCTAGTTCAAATTGGATCAGGCCTCGACCTCCTTGGGCTCTGGGAAGGTAAAGGCGATCTACGTCTGCCTTTGGGTGGTGCATCCTATTACAACTCAGCAGCTTGCGTATTTTCCTATCTATATTCTTTACTTCACTCATATTCCAGTTCAACACATTGTAGCTATAAGTAACAACTGGAACTGCTAAGGAATTTATAGCTAACACCTTGTTACGCGCATTTAGTTCAGATTTCAGGACTGCACGAACTCTCCTATAACATTCCTTCCTGATCTTCTCTTTCATGCTTGCATGCTGAATACCAGAGCCTTCATTTATCCCTAAAATTTGTATGTTTGTTCTTGCTCAAGCTCTCTTATGACTGTGTCAACATCTAACACGACTGAATTGTGGGTCTTCACTTTCCCTTTCTGGAAAGTGGCCTTGGCACACTTCTCAAGTCCAAACTTACTATTATTATTATTATTATTATTATTATTATTATTATTATTATTATTATTATTATTATTACTATTATTATATACTAAGGCGGCGAGCTGGCAGAATCGTTAGCACGCCGGGCAAAATGCTTAGCGGTATTTCGTCTACCGTTACGTTCTGAGTTCAAATTCCGCCAAGGTCGACTTTGCCTTTCATCCACTCGGGGTCGATAAATTAAGGACCAGTCACGCACTGGGGTCGATATAATCGACTTAATCCCTTTGTCTATCCTTATTTGTCCTCTGTTTTTTGCCCCTTGTGGGTAGTAAAGAAATAGGTATTTCGTCTGTCTTTACGTTCTGAGTTCAAATTCCGCCGAAGTCAGCTTTGCCTTTCATCCTTTCGGGGTCGATAAATTAAGTACCAGTTGCGTACTGAGGTCGATCTAATCGACTGCATCCTTCCCCCAAAATTCCGGGCCTTGTGCCTAGAGTAGAAAAGACTATTATTATTATATTTGATTTTCATACTATATATACAACGGGCTTCTTTCAGTTTCCGTCTGCTAAATCCACTCACAAGGCTTTGGTCGGCCCGAGGCTATAGTAGAAGACACTTGCCCAAGGTGCCACGCAGTGGGACTGAACCCGGAACCGTGTGGTTGGTAAGCAAGCTAAGTATCTAAGGAGCTGATAGAGGGATCAAATACGGTAGTGAAAGGAGCTAATGCAAGAAATGAAGTTATTAAGCTGCCATCTGGTGAGTGATGCCAATGGAGACGTTAATGTAACGACTGTTCAGCTCTATGGCCCGGGGTGGGGGGGGGGGCTAAAAAGAGGCTTTTGTAATTTAAGACCACCTCAGGATCCAGGAAATTTACCAAAAAATTAGGAAACAATTGACCGTGAAGACGAGGTTAAGGAGGGTATTGAGTAGGAGATAATAGTCTAGGAGACGATATATACCCATGTGTATGCATTATGCGGCCCATTTGCTGCGGGGAGGGCGTTGTGGGAAAGTTCCCTACACGACGCCGTGTGTTAAAGAATACGGAATGCCCCAGACCAGGCGAAGCAACTCGCCTTGGATGACCGAGAATCAATACCACGTGGTCTGATCATTTTGAAACGACGCGAATCGCTGGTCTGGAACTTATACGCAAAGAGAGTGAAGCCTATTTACTGATAAGCTCCGGCGTAGCACATGTGAAAGAAAATTAAATTACGATTTAAAAGTAACTCTAGTAATGTAAACATTACTATGAATGCGCGACGGTAATTTTCTTTCATTTGTGCCGCGCCAAAGCTCATCAGAAAATAGACTTCAATCTATTTGGGTATAAGCCCCAGTCCAGCGATTCACTTCGTTTCGAGGTGATCCGAATACCTGGTATTGATAAGCCAAAATAACGACGAAAGATCTATATCTATCATTCTTGTTGATTCGAAGTGAGTTATCTCATCTGTTCTTTAACACTCAGCGCCGTGTAGGGAGCTTTCCCTTGACGCTATCCCGCAACAAATGAGCACATACCGTAAATCTTCGAGTATAATACGCAGGGGATTTTTAGGGGGATGTACCTCTGAAAAACCTAAACCTTGTGTATAATACGCACTCCTTCTCTAACTTGAGTCGTGCGTAATTAAGCCAGCAGCACCTAGTCGAACAAACACTTCCGTGCATGCGTAATACAATAATGGTGATGTTCTTAACTGTTATATGGGAATATGTTTGCAAATTGTTTTTGTTACATGTTATTCTGTGTTCTGAATACTTTTATTCTAATAAATGTTGCTTACTGCAAGTTATGGATGATTCTTTAATGACTTCATTGCTTTCAGGCTTAGCTTAAGGTATTTTCGCGCCCGACATCACAAAATGCATCTGAATAAACATTGCCGGACAGCAAATAGAGACTCGGACATTACTTAGAAAATATTTTTCATTTTTAACCTCGAAAATAGTACGCTCTAGGGGTTTTGGGGGAAAATGCGGATTATACTCGAGGATTTACGGTAAATAAAACACATACACTATGTATGTGCGACCTATAATGTTTACGCTGTTTTTAATTCGTAATTTAACTATACATGTATAGCCGATACTGTAGCTATATATTGAAATGCATCTATATATAGTTGAAAGTAGCAATGTGTAGCCACGTGTAGCTATTCATGGTTAAGTGCAGCTATATAATAGCAAAAGGGGACATCATACAACCATATTTCATAAGACATTCTGTAAAGTAAGGTAATATAAAACAGCTATATTCAGTCGGCCTTATTAAATAAGCACGGTTCGTCAAAACTGTATAGAATAGTTCTATTAACCAAGGCTACTTTAAAACGTTATATTATGCAAGGCGATATCAAACTGTGATAATCAGCAAAGGGGGATATAAAAAAGGTATCCCATATTTTTTTTATTTACTTCAGTCACTGGATTGTGGCCATGTAGGGGCACCGCCTCGAAGGGCTTTAGTTGAATGAATTGACCCCAGGGCTTATTTATTTAAGCTTGATATTCATCCTGTTGGTCGCTAAGTTGCAAGGACGTAAACATACCAACATCGGTTGTCAAGCGGTGGTGGGAGACAAACACAAACATACGCACGCACGCACGCACACACACACACACACACACACACATATGTATGTATACACGACGGGTTTCTTCCTGTTTCGACTAAATCCACTCACAAGGCTTTGGTCGGCTAAGGGCAATAGTAAAAGACACTTGCTGAAGGTGCCCCGCTGCGAGACTGAACCAGGAATCAAGTGGCGGGGAAACAAATTTCTTAACCTCACAGCCACATCTGCACCGATATTCAGCAAAGATATAACTAACAGTCGCGGTAAGCGAAGATGCATTAATGATTTATGTTCTGCAAAGATTAAAACAGCTATATTTAGCAAAGCTATATAAAGCAGTTATATCCAGGAAGATTACATAAAGCTGTTATAAACAACAAGGCTTTATAAACAGCAGGGCTCTACAAACAGATTATTCAGCAGGGCTCTAGAGCTCTGTAAACAGATTTGGCAGGACAATATATAAAAGTTATGTACAACAAGGCAATACGAAACAGTTATATCAAGCAAGTCTATATCAAGCTTGTATTCAGCATGGCTATAAGGAACATTATGTCCAGCAAGTCTGTTATAAACATTTGTGTTTCGCAAAGCAATGAAAGACAGTTATGCTCAGCAAAGTGACATGGCTCGTATTCTATAAATCTATGTAAAACAGTTATATTATGTGAAGTTTATACAGAAAAATAGCAGAGGTGCATGGCTCGGTGGTTAGAGCGTCGAGCTTACGATCGTGAGGTTGTGAGTTCGAATCCCGGACACGGCTGCGTGTTTTACTTTGGATAAAAGAAAATACAGGAGGATCAATTAATTGTGATTTTATCCCCCTCTCAGATTTATACACTTATTGCAGCAGTCCTTCAGATTTTCTAAGCCCTGTAAAAGAACTTAGAAACTTGGATGATTATGCCATCACGCAATACCCTTAAAATCAGGAAGTTCTCAGCACCCCTTCCTATATATGTATGTGTGAAGGCGCATGGCTCAGTGGTTAGAGCATTGAACTTACGATCGTGAGGTTGTGAGATCAAATCCCGGAATGGGCTGCGTGTTGTGTTCTTGAGCAAGACATTTTATTTCACGTTGATGCAGTTCACTCAGCTGTAGAAATGAGTTGCAACATCACAGGTGCCTTTCCCTTGGATAACACTGGCGGTGTGGAGAGGCGGGGCTGGTATGCATGGGCGACTGCTGGTCTTCCATAAACAACCTTGCCCTGACTTGTGCCTCTGAGGGTAACTTTCTAGGTGCAATCCCATGGTCAGTCATGACTGAACGGGGTCTCAGCAATAGAAAAATAAAAGCACTTATCAACAACAAGGCTACGTTGAAATTATTGTTCTGCAATGTTATCGCGTGGCTTAGTGGTTAGGGCATTCGGCTCACGATCGCACAGTCGTGAGTTCGGATGCCGGCGGTGCGTTGTGTCCTTGAGCAAGACACTTTATTTCACGTTGTTACAGTTTATTCAGCTGTCAAACTGAATCTCCATGAGAACTATATATTTATTTACTACCCGCAAGGGGCTAAACACAGAGAGTACAAACAAGGACAGACAAACGGATTAAGTCGATTACATCGATCCCAGTGCGTAACTGGTACTTAATTTATCGACCCCGAAAGGATAAAAGGCAAAGTCGACCTCGGCGGAATTTGAACTGAGAACGTAACGGCAGACGAAATACTGCTACGCATTTCGCCCGGCGTGCTAACGTTTCTGCCATATGAGGACTATATTAAGGGTATGCATGTCTGTGGAGTGCTCAGCCACATGCACGTTAATTTCACGAGCCGGCTGTCCCGTAGGTCAGATCAACTTGAACACACGTCGTCGTCACCGATGGAGTACCAGTTCTGTTATGAGGTAAGGTTGAATAAAACGTTGAAGAAAATGCTTTTAATCCTCAAGGCTTCGTATTACAAATACGTTCAGCAATTTTATAAAATAGTTATGTGTACAAGTCTTACGAGGCTACGTTCAAGTGATGTGCTGTCAAAACTATATAATAAAGACAAAATGAACGCGGCTGTGTAAAACAATTATATTCAGGAGTCTATATGAAGCAATTACATGTATCAAGGTAACAAATTTTTTTTGTCTTTGGTCAGTAAATGTTATTTCCTATTTTATTCTATCTAGAAATGAGAGGAAATGACAATTATTCTCTTCAAACTTTGCTTTTCTGAATTGGACATCAAATTTTTTGAAACTGACCTATTTTCCATTACATTTCAGACAGATTCAGCGCTGAGTTGCTGAAGCAGAAATATCATTATAGCAAATATTCTGCTCAAAACCACAGATTTACTTGTTAGTTGCTTGACCGTAACCAGTTGAGCATGTCCCTTAATGGCTGACAATATGTGCATCTCTGATCATAAGCAGAAGTAGTGGCAGAGCATCATAGGTATGTGTTGAGAGGAATTTTGAGGGGTTTGAATAAATGTAACAAAAGCAAAGTTTGAAGAAAATATTAGCCATTTTTCACACTTTCTAGGGGTCAGCAAATAGGAAATAACAATTGCTACTCAACGACAAAAATCATGCAGTTCTATATTTAAGAGATGAGGAATTATGTACATTATTTACATTTGGTGGATATTTGTCCTCATCTTGTTTGTTAACACAACGTTTCGGCTGATATACCCTCCAGCTTTCATCAGGTGTCTTGGGGAAATTTCGAACCTGGGTTCTCATTCCTTAGGTATCTTTCGATGTTATTATTATTATTATTATTATTATTATTATTATTATTATTATTATTATTATTATTATTATTGAGTGAGAGAGCAGTGCATGCCATTAAAGTGACACTGGGGTAAAATATACGAAGTAAAATATACGTCTTATAAGGTTGCACTAGGCACATGCATCACAACCATATGTGCGCGACATGGTGATCTAATATCAGATAAGCAGTGCATGACCTTGCAGGTGGGGCCCAGTTAGAATTTTCTTCTGGTCGAGTAGCCTATCTCGCTCAAAAGGTCCCTCAATAAGGGTTGTTTCAGGATGTTGAACGAAACACCCATGTTTCCAGAGGTGAATTATTCAAACCCCAAAGAATCCCTCTCAACACATGGCCATGATGCTCTCCAACTACTTCTTCTTGTGATCAGAGATGCATATATCGTCAGCCACTAAGGGATATGGTCAACTGGTTAAGGTCATTGAGCAGAATATTTGCTGTAGCCCATCTTTTATACCAAGACAAAACAATGTCCATGATAACACTTCCAATCAGTTAAGATCAGAAGTCACAAGAGCCACTGTCTGGTACTGCATCAGGGCATTTATTATTATTATTATAGTTGTTGCTGTTATTCAGGTTGTACATTATTTACATTATTTACATTTGACAGATATTTGTCCTCATCTTGTTTATTGTAAACACAACGTTTCGGCTGATATACCCTCCAACCTTCTTCAGGTGTCTTGGGGTATTTCGAAACTGGGTTCTCATTGCTAAGATACTTTCCGATGTTATTATTATTATTTATTATTATTATTATTATTGAGTGAGAGAGCAGTGCATGCCATTAAAGTGACACTGGGGTAAAATATACGAAGCCCAGTATACCCATCATGACTACCCGTCTTATAAGGTTGCACTAGGCACATGCATCACAACCATATGTGCGCGACATGGTGATCTAATATCAGATAAGCAGTGCATGACCTTGCAGGTGGGGCCCAGTTAGAATTTTCTTCTGGTCGAGTAGCCTATCTCGCTCAAAAGGTCCCTCAATAAGGGTTGTTTCAGGATGTTGAACGAAACACCCATGTTTCCAGAGGTGAATTATTCAAACCCCAAAGAATCCCTCTCAACACATGGCTATGATGCTCTCCAACTACTTCTTCTTGTGATCAGAGATGCATATATCGTCAGCCACTAAGGGATATGGTCAACTGGTTAAGGTCATTGAGCAGAATATTTGCTGTAGCCCATCTTTTATACCAAGACAAAACAATGTCCATGATAACACTTCCAATCAGTTAAGATCAGAAGCCACAAGAGCCACTGTCTAGTACTGCATCAGGGCATTTATTATTATTATTATAGTTGTTGCTGTTATTCAGGTTGTACATTATTTACATTATTTACATTTGACAGATATTTGTCCTCATCTTGTTTATTGTAAACACAACGTTTCGGCTGATATACCCTCCAACCTTCTTCAGGTGTCTTGGGGTATTTCGAAACTGGGTTCTCATTGCTAAGATACTTTCCGATGTTATTATTATTATTATTATTATTATTATTATTATTATTATTATTATTATTATTATTATGTTAGACAGTGTGACCAGCAAAACTACATAAAACAGTTATATTTAATATGGTTATGTGATACAGTTATATTCTTTTCTACTCTAGGTACAAGGCCCGTAATTTTGTGGGAGGGGGCTAGTCGATTTGATCGCTCCCAGTACGCAATTGGTACTTAATTTATCGACCCCGAAAGGATGAAAGGCAAAGTCGACCTCGGCGGAATTTGAACTCAGAACATAAAGACAGACGAAATGCCGCTAAGCATTTCGCCCGCGGTGCTAACGTTTCTTATTTCTTTATTGCCCACAAGGGCTAAACATAGAGGGGGCAAACAAGGACAGACAAACGGATTAAGTCGATTACATCGACACCAGTGCGTAACTGGTACTTAATTTATCGACCCCCAAAAGATAAAAGGCAAAGTTGATCTCGGCAGAATTTGAACTCAGAACGTAACGACAGACGAAATACCTATTTCTTTACTACCCACAAGGGGCTAAACACAGAGAGGACAAACAAGGACAGACAAACGGATTAAGTCGATTATATCGACCCCAGTGCGTAACTGGTACTTAATTTATCGACCCCCAAAAGATAAAAGACAAAGTCGACCTCGGCGGAATTTGAATTCACAACGTAACGACAGACGAAATACAGCTAAGCTTTTCGCCCGGCGCGCTAACCACTCGGCCAGCTCGCCGCCATGAAACAGTTATATTCAGTAAGATGGATCAATGTGTGGCTGTGTACGGCCAGACAAACAAAACCATATTATGGAGGAGTTAATATTGCTGCCAATTGGTTGGTCAGTGAGAAATGCAGTTGGTGCTCATAATGCAAGCATGTGCAACTCGGACAGTGCGTGTTCGTACATTTTATGCTGCTGTTGTTGTTGTTGTATTTCTGTCTGGCCTAAACGTTTTTCGCTTGATTTCATTCCATTGATTTATAATTGCTCCAATTTTGCTCCTACAAATATTATTATTACCACCAACACCACCACCAACATCATCATCATCATCATTACCAACACCACGACTTCCGCCACCAACACCACCACCACCACCATCGTCATCATTGGCGCCGTCGTCGTCGTCGTTATCACCTTTCCCACCACCACCACCATCACGCCATCATCATCATTACCAACACCACGACTGCCGCCGCCAACACCAACACCTCCAACATCGCCACCACCACCACCACCACCACTACTACTACTACCACCACCACTACTACTACTACTTACTACTACTACTACCACCACTACTACTACTACTACCACCACCACCACGACTATTACTACTACTACTACCACCACTACTACTACTACCACCACTACTACTACTACTACTACTACTGCAACTACTACTACTACTACTACTACTACTACCACCACCACCACTACTACTACTACTACTACTACCACTACTACCGCCACCACTACTACTACTACTACTACTACCACTACTACTACTACTACTACTACTACTACTACTACTACTACCACTACTACTACTACTACTACTACTACTACTACTACTACTACTACTACTACTTCTACTACTACTACCGTTAATATCAATTTTCACTACTACATCAAATTTTTCGTTGATTTCTGTGTCCATTTCGAAATAGTTCACCTCTCTCTCTCTCTTTCTCTCTCTCTCTTTCTCTCCCTTTTTCCCTCCCTCTCTCTTTTTCTTT
>NC_043019.1:5396618-5466618 GCF_006345805.1 Octopus sinensis | reverse complement strand
AATCGAAACCGCGATCCTCCGACCGCGAGTCCGCTGCCCTAACCATTGGGCCATTGTGCCTCCACTGCTGCTGCTGCTATCACTGTGGTGGACACCTTTTCCTGCCACTCCTGAAACTATTTTGAACAAGTATTGACAATCCAAATAGTTATTTCTCAAAAATATATAAACAGTTAAAATATCTCACGTAGTTGTCTTCGTAATGAGACGGAATTTAAAACAACCTGAAAGTCTTCTGTTTATCAGGAAACAAATATTTTCAATTGGGTAACAATTATTTTTTTCACGGAGATTCTTTGAGAGACGTTCGTTCGCTTGAGTCAACATACAACAATAACAACTAGATAGATAGATAGAGAGAGAGAGAGAGAGAGAGAGAGAGAGAGAGAGAGATTGATTGATTGATTGATTGATTGATTGATTGATTTAAGCGCTAGCACATAAAAAAGTTTTCCGGCGTAGGAGTGGCTGTGTGGTAAGTAGCTTGCTTACCAACCACATGATTCCGGGTTCAGTCCCACTGCGTTGGCATCTAGGGCAAGTGTCTTCTACTATAGCCTCGGGCCGACCAAAGACTTGTGGGTGGATTTGGTAGACGAAAACTGAAAGAAGCCTGTCGTATATATGTATATATGTGTGGTGTGTGTGTGTGTGTGTGTGTGTGTGTCTGTCTGTCTGTGTTTGTCCCCCCAGCATTGCTTGACAACCGATGCTGGTGTGTTTATGTCCCCGTCACTTAGCGGTTCGGCAAAAGAGAGCGATAGAATAAGTACTGAACTTACAAAGAATAAGTCCCGGGGTCGATTTGCTCGACTAAAGGCGGTGCTCCAGCATGGCCGCAGTCAAATGACTGAAACAAGTAAAAGAGTAAAGAGTATAACAAAAAGCTCTGTAACATAATTGTCGGTTCCTGCCACTCGTTAATTCCTAGTAATATTTGTAGATGAATTTCGAGTCTGTCATAAAACGGAGATCTGTGATAGTGCAACTCTATCACAGATCTCTTACTACAATGATGCGCTTAAAGCGGGCGAATACAAAGATAAAACATCACTTCCACTCACCACAACCGCAGCTTTTCTAAAAGGAACAATATTATACTATCATTTCATTCGCATCCTTCTTCTCTTCTCCCTCAAGGTTTAGTCTAACACGAGCAAGGCCTTCTCGAGATTTACAGGTAAGCGCCATCCCACGAAGAATATTGTTCAATGGGTCCATTTTTGTAGCAGTATCACTAAGATGAAACGCAGGAACAAACGTGTATCAGGTAAAAAAGTCAAACTTTTAGATGTGAATGGTATACCACAAATGACAGAAAGGGCATTCAAAAAGTTTCCCATCCTCGTCTCTTCCTTGAGGGAAGTTGAGAAACGGTAGATAACAAAACGGCGGCGTTTTAAGGCGGCGAGCTGGCAGAAACGTTAGTGCGGCGGTCGAAATGCTTAGCGGTATTTCGTCTGCGTTACGTTGTGAGTTCAAATTCCGCCGAGGTCGACTTTACCTTTCATCCTTTCGGGGTCGATAAATTAAGTACCAGTTACGCACTGGGGTCGATGTAATCGACTTAATACCTATGTCTGTCCTTGTTTGTCCCCTCTGTGTTTAGCCCCTTGAGGGTAATAAAGAAATAGGTATATAACAAAACTAGTAAACTACATCTGGTCGTTGTAAGTTCGTAAACTATCAAAATTATAAAATTCGCCAGAGTGTTGGTTAGAAATATTAACCTCTCGTAAATGGTCAGAAGAAAACGTGGGGAAATAATACTAATCTTAAAGAAATCAGGGAAATATTTTTTGAAAACCAATATTGGAAACATACGGTGGTTGCAAACACATCGATAAATTCATTTTACAAAATTAATTACTATCACCACCAAACATCAGCTAAAATGTAGAAATTCCTTGTAATCATTTTTGGAATATATGTAAACGCAAGCGTGGTTGTATGGTAAGAAGCTTGTATGGTAAGGCGGCGAGCTGGCAGAAACGTTAGTGCGGCGGTCGAAATGCTTAGTGGTATTTCGTCTGCCGCTACGTTCTGAGTTCAAACTCCGTTGAGGTCGACTTTGCCTTTCATCCTTTCGGGGTCGATTAAATAAGTACCAGTTACGCACTGGGGGTCGATGTAATCGACTTAATCCGTTTGTCTGTCCTTGTTTGTCCCTCTTTGTGTTTAGCTCCGTGTGGGTAGTAAAGAAATAGGTATTTCGTCTGCCGCTACGTTCTGAGTTCAAATTCCGCCGAGGTCGACTTTGCCTTTCATCCTTTCGGGGTCGATTAAATAAGTACCAGTTACGCACTGAGGTCGATGTAATCGACTTAATCCGTTTGTCTGTCCTTGTTTGTCCCCTCTGTCTTTAGCCCCTTGTGGGTAGTAAAGAAATAGATATTTCGCCTGCCGCTACGTTCCAACCTCCCACTGCTTCCAACCTTATTGTCCGCACTCCACGAACCCCCACCATTTACTTCTTCCCAAAATCCACAAGCCCTATCGTCTCCGCCTGTAACTGCCCCACGAAATTGATCTCAAAATACCTCGACTGTGTCCTTTCCCCCTAGTGGCTTCCCTCCCCGCTCACATCCACGACACTAACCATGCTCTCCGTTTCTTCAACTCTTTCTCCTTCCCTGCTGGCCCCTCTAAACTTCTCTTCACTCTTAATATCAAGAGTCTATATACGGGGATCCCACACAACGAAGGATTTCTTGCACTCCAACACTTCCTAGACCTTCGACCCAACCCTTAACCTGATACTTCCACACTTCGTCTGGCCAAACTTGTCCTCTCCCTCAACTGCTTCTCGTTCGCGGGATTTTTTTTTACCAACAAGTCTCGGGAGTGGCCATGGGAACGAAAATAGGTCCCAACTATTCGAAGCTGTTCGTTGGCTATGTTGAGGCCCAAATATTCTCACGATTCACTAGTCCCACTCCCGAACTATACGGTTGTTATATTGACGACTGTATCGGTGCGACCTCCCCTCACCACTATCCACACAGCCCTTGCCAGAGCACGTTCCGTGGACTGTGCCTCTGGTCTCTCTTCCTGTCATCTACTACCCTCCACCCTACCTATCAAACGCACCCTTCCCCGAGCTTTCCGGCGACTCCAGTCCAACCACTCCATCTCGCACATCTTCCCCAACCTACCCTTTCCCTCCTTCAAAATCAGCCCACAACCTGCGTGACTCCTGGTCCACAGTTTCCTTACCTCTCAAACTGATTCGTTCTCCTGCTCCCACCCACGCTGCCGCACTTGCCTCTACCTCTTCAACACCACCATCCTCACAAGAATCCATCATGGTCCCTGTCATATCACCGATACTTCTAGCAACGTCATTTACTTCATCTCTTGCTCTTTCTCTGTACATAGGCCAAACGGGACGTCACTTGGCTGACTGGTTCGCGGAGCACCTCCGAGACATTAGAATCGGCAATGACACCCTAGTCTCGCACCATTTCCGCTCTACCGGTCATGCACTACAACACCTCTCTGTGTTCGGATTGTCTTTGCACAGGGTCCATCCGAACTCCCGCCTTTGCCATGAACAGAAATTAATCTTCTCTCTCCACTCCTTTGCGCCACATGGGCTCAACTCCCTTCCTCTCTTCATCTGACTCCCCTCCTCTCCTCTCTTCATCTGACACTTCTTCTCTTCACTCCTACCGACTTCTCTTGCTCCGACACCTACCCACCTTCTCTTCATTGATACGCCCTCCATTCCCACCCCAATTCCTGCATACCCCACACCACTACACCAATCACACCACTCCACACGCACTAGCACTGACCACTTCCCAGCACCCACACCACTCACACGCTATCATCCGCATACCCACATTACAGATGCACACATCCACACGTCATAGTCACTAGCCTCTATCCACACAGGCACATACACTTGCACTTTCTTACATACACACGCACGCCCACCATCGTTTTGTGATCGTCAATACTTTATTATCTCCCCTTCTTTCTACCTCTCCATTCAAACCATTTTTCCCAACCATCCGCCATGCTGGATCGCTAAATCTACAAGATTTTTATTCTCTCTCTGTTTATTTTCTAATTCCTTTCTGTTGAAGAGCGTAGGCTCGAAACGTAAAAGACTTCCTCAATTTCCCGAGCGTCAAACTAATACACCTGCTTGTTGTTCATACACCTGTCTTCGTCTTTTGTCTTTCTGTAAATTTCAACTATATATATATATATATATATATATATTTCACATTTCGGGGTAGATAAAATAAGAACCAGTTGAGTCCTGGAGTCGATGCAATCGACGAATCCCTGATCCAAAATTTTAAATCTTATCCAATTGTAAGAATTATTAAAACCATAACTATAGTTCACGCCAAGTATCAAGGGAGTGAACTCTTATAGGCTTTACCCACAAGTAGTCTCCCATGTTTAAACATATAGAATGCTTTAAATATAAAGATATCAACATTTGCCAAAATCGCAGGGGAAAAGTGCTTAGCGGCATTTCTTCCGACTTTACGTTCTGAGTTCAAATTACGCCGATGTCAACTTTGTGTTTCATCATTTCGGGGTCGATGAAATAAGTACCGGTTGAGCACTAAGGTCGATATAATCAACTTAACCCCGCTCCCCGAAATTGTTGGCTTTGAACGAAAATTTGAAACTAATATTTTATTAGGTGTTCTTAGTTCAACTTCCGCCGAGGTCGAAAATCGGAAAAACGCCGGATAAATGAAGAGATGGTGGCGTGGATTTCCACCTCGGCATCCAAAACTCAGAGTTTTATCTTGGCTACCGAATAATTGTCACATATTACATTTACAGATATATATATATATATATATATATATATATATTGGCACGTAAAAAACACCATCCGAGCGTGGCCGTTCGCCAGCCTCGTCTGGCACCTGTGTCGGTGGCACATAAAAAGCACCCACTACACTCACGGAGTGGTTGGCGTTAGGAAGGGCATCCAGCCGTAGAAACACCACCAGATCTGACTGGCCTGGTACAGCCTTCGGGCTTCCCAGACCCCAGTTAAACCGTCCAACCCATGCTAGCATGGAAAGCGGACGCTAAACGATGATGATGATGATATATATATATATATATGGTAGTTAGACATCAGGTATGCCTATGAAAGTCAATATAGATATATATATTTTCTTTAATTTTTAATTCTATTATTTCAAGCAATCTGATTTGTTTAGAAAAACCTTTAAAAAAAAAGAAAAAACTATGCCATCTCCTTAACCAGAATGTTGATGGGGAACAAAAGTTATATTTAAAAGTCATAGGCGCAGGAGTGGCTGTGTGGTAAGTAGCTTGTTTACCAACGACATGGTTCCGGGTTCAGTCCCACTGCGTGGCACCTTGGGCAAGTGTCTTCTGCTATAGTCTCGGGCCGACCAATGCCTTGTGAGTGGATTTGGTAGACGGAAACTGAAAGAAGCCCGTCATATATATGTATATATATATATGTGTGTGTGTGTTTGTGTGTCTATGTTTGTCACCCTAGCATTGCCTGACAACCGATGCTGGTGTGTTTACGTCCCTGTCACTTAGCGATTCGGCAAAAGAGACCGGTAGAATAAGTCCCGGGGTCGATTTGCTCAGTCCCTGAAAATAATCTTGATAAACTCAACCAACAAGAACAAGCGGGTCTTTCCATTAACTCAATCTCAATAACTTTTATGTGGAGTCTTCAGGAGAGAATTACTTCTATCAATTGTATGGACTGAGGGCAGGTTTAAAGGGCTTTTAATAATCCTTCAATAATTAAAGGTTCTAAAATAAGGAATTGTTTAACATTTAGTATTTGCATTACCGTCAAATACTCTTTACTCTTTTACTTGTTTCAGTCATTTGACTGCGGCCATGTTGGAGCACCGCCTTTAATCGAGCAACTCGACCCCGGGACTTATTCTTTTTGTAAGCCCAGTACTTATTATATAGGTCTCTTTTGCCGAACCGCTAAGTATCGGAGACATAAACACACCAGCATCGGTTGTCAAGCAATGCTAGGGTGACAAACACACACACACACACATATATACATATATACGATGGGCTTCTTTTCAGTTTCCGTCTACCAAATCCACTCACAAGGCTTTGGTCGGCCCGAGGCTATAGTAAAAGACACTTGCCCAAGGTGCCACGCAGTGGGACTGAACCCGGAACCATGTGGTTGGTAAGCAAGCTACTTACCACACAGCCACTCCTGCGCCTATTGTTTTGAATTAATCATTAATTATCTCATAGCTTTGAGGTTTCAATGATGTGATTGTTTATTTTTAGAATGATACTATAGGGTAGGTGTGAGAGACATGATCCGACCAGTTTCAAGATAAAACAGATGGAATATCTAGGCGGGAGTTGGTCAGTTTCAATACTAAAAGGTTAAGAAATGACGTTTTAGTTTAGTCTGATAAGATTACAATTGAGATCAGTGAAGGAACCTCAACATGCTAGAAACAGCACAAATCTACCTCTAATACACTATACCAGTGCTACTTAAAGTGGTGGTCTGCGAGCTATCAGCTGCCAGTACACAGAGTTTCCAGAAAAGAAAGAAACATTATAAAATGCTTATGTAATATTTGTATTATTTGTTTACAAAATAAATGTAAGATAAAAAAAAAAAATTATCAACTTTTATTATATTCATTATATATATTGTTTACGGTATAAATTAATATTACTAAGAAATATTACTGTGGAGGCACGTGGCTTAGTGGTTAGCGTGTCAGCATCATGATCGTAAGATTGTAGTTTCGATTCCAGGACCGGGCGACGCATTGTGTTCTTGAGCAAAACACTTCATTTTACGTTGCTCCAGTCCACTCAGCTGGCAAAAATGAGTAACGCTGCAATGGACTGGTGTCCTGTCCAGCTGGGGAACACATACGCCATTGAAATCGGGAAACCGGGCCCATGAGCCTGACTAGGCTTTAGAAGGGCGTGTTTATTTTGGAGGCGCAATGGCCTAGTGGTTAGGGCAGCGGACTCGCGGTCAGAGGATCGCGGTTTTGATTCCCAGACCGGGTGTTGTGTGTGTTGATCGAGTGAAAACACCTAAAGCTCCACGGCGATGGACTGGCGTCCCATGAGTCTGACTAGGCTTGAAAAGGGTGCATAAATAAAATAAATAAGAAATATTACCAGTCCCTGGTACATTTGAAGAAAAAAAACTGCTGGTACGCCACATCAGATAGTTTGAGAAGCACTGCACTATAGTACCATCATAAAATGAAGGACACAGAAGATGAGTGTAGTCCTAGATGCACGACTATAAACAAAAGATAGGATGGCTCTGGCAGGTAAGGATTTTCTCAGAAGTCAACTCAATCTGGTCTGACACGGTGCAAAATAACAACAACAACAGTAATGCAAGTATATATTTCTTTTATATTGATCAGTTCCACCCAGACTAAGGATTAACAATAGCTGGATGACATTAATCCACTGTTTGACCTTTTGAAGATCACTGGTTGCAAGAAAATCAGGAAGCAAAGAAGCAATTCCAGAGAAATGCTGTTTTTGTGGGAAACATGTTTTGTGGGAAACACATTCTGTGGGAAACATGTTTTGTGGGAAATATGTATAAATATGTATGCAGTATAAAATTAAGGGTTTGAGAAAAGACTGTAAGGTTGGTGAGAGGTGTTGAGTAAGTTTAAGTGTTGGCAGTTTACAGCCAAAAGATCGAGTGAAGCAGGGGCTGTTGTAGTAACAGTTGGAGTAACAGAAAGAGAGGACACAGTGAAGGGATTTGAAAATAAATTAAGTTTGATTCAAATCAGAACATCTACATTGAGTTTTCATATTTGTAGCCACAGCCACAGATGCCATATGTTATTGTGTAAGAATCTCTGCTCCGTGTTGTGTTACTCGAACACAATGTTCAAACTGAGCCGATCGGCTGAAGTCTCTGGTCACTGCAGTCCAGCCATCGGATAAGACTTTTATTGCAGGTGATCCTTCACATACCAAAGGTTCTAAAAAGAGAAATAATATAATCATTATATAAAGGTTTCAAATTTTGGCACAAGGCCAACAATTTCAGGGGCAGGGGATAAGTCGATTACATTTGACCCCAGTGCTAAACTGGTACTCTCTTTTACTTGTTTCAGTCATTTGACTGCGGCCATGCTGGAGCACCACCTTTAGTCGAGCAAATCGACCCCGGGACTTATTCTTTGTAAGCCCAGTACTTATTCTATCGGTTTCTTTTTGCCGAACCACTAAGTGATGGGGACGTAAACACACCAGCATCGGTTGTCAAGCAATGGTGGGAGGACAAACACAGACACACAAACATAGACACACACATACATATATATATATATATGACAGGCTTCTTTCAGTTTCTGTCTACCAAATCCACTCACAAGGCATTGGTTGGCCTGAGGCTATAGTAGAAGACACTTGCCCAAGGTGCCACGCAGTGGGACTGAACCCGGAACCATGTGGTTGGTTAGCAAGCTACTTACCACACAGCCACTCGTATTTTATCAACACCAAAACGAATGAGAGGCAAAGTCAACCTCAGCAGAATTTGAACTCAGAATGTAAGGATGGACAAAATACTTAGAAGTATTTTGCTAACAGTTCTGCAGGTTCACTGCCTTTATGATTATACAACTATTAAGTAATATAATAATATTTTAGTTATTATATTACTAAATGATATTAAATAAATGTTACAGGGATGTAAGCACACCAACACGAGTTGTCAAGCAGTTGTGGGGGACAAATAGTCACAATTACACACACACAAGTGTGTAATGTACACACACACACATATATGACAGCCATCTGGTTCGCCAGTCCTCAGTCAAATCGTCCAACCCATGCCAGCATGGAAAGCGGACGTTAAATGATGATGATGATGCGTATGTCTGCGTTTACATGTGTGTGTATATATACATGTATACGCACATATATTCACACACAGACACACATGTTGCATATACATACCACATACACACACTCTGCATATAAGTGTGTATGTATGTGTGCATGTCTGTCACAACAGCTTTTTGCTAAGAAGTGTAAACATCAGTAAGAAAACTGAGAAACAGGAGATTTTGAACAAAAATACCTTGTGGTATTTGATCCTCCCTATTGACCATCTCTATGTTAATGGTCACACAGCAAAAACAATGAGAAGAAAAATAATAACTGCATAAAATTTTAATTAAATATTTTAACGAACAATTATCCACTCACCTATTGTAAACACCATATTCTCCTTCATCCGCGTTTTACAGCCCAAATCTAATTAAGAAAAATAAATAAATGTACTTTGACATTTTAATTAATGAACAAACAACATTAACAACATCACAATTACTTTATCAATTTTATCAATTGTTGGGCTGCTAAGTTACTCTTTTACTTTTTACTCTTTTACTTGTTTCAGTCATTTGATTGTGGCCATGCTGGAGCACCACCTTTTAGTTGAGCAAATCAACCCCAGCACTTATTCTTTGTAAGCCTAGTACTTATTCTATTGGTCTCTTTTTGCTGAACCGCTAAGATAAGGGGATGTAAACACACCAGCATCAGTTGTTAAGTGATGTTGTGGGACAAACACAGACACACAAACACACACACATATATATATATGGAAGTATGCTGTGCGTGAGAAGATCCAGCAGGACAAGTGAGACCATAACCCATGGCCTCTACCTGGGATGTAGCCAGTCCACTTATACATACCTTTCCTTCTTGGGACACAAAACTCTACTTGTGAAGACCTGTTGAGGCAAGTGGAAATCAAAATCAAAATCCATCAACATCAATGGAAATTGTAGCTGTGATACCAGTGCCGGTGGCACGTAAGCGAACCATCCGAACATGGCCGTTGCCAGTGCCGCCCCGACGGGCCTCCATGCCGGTGGCATGTAAAAAGCACCATCCGATAGTGGCTGTTGCCAGCCTCGCCTGGCCCCCGTGCTGGTGGCACGTTAAAAGCACCATCCAATCGTGGCCGTTGCCAGCCTCGCCTGGCCCCCGTGCTGGTGGCATGTAAAAAGCACCATCCGATCGTGGCCGTCACCAGCCTCGCCTGGCCCCCGTGCCAGTGACACATAAAACGCAACATTCGACCGTGGCCGTTTGCCAGACCCGTCTGGCACCTGTGCCGGTGGCACGTAAAAAGCACCCACTACACTTACGGAGTGGTTGGCGTTAGGAAGGGCATCCAGCTGTAGAAACACTGCCAGATCAGACCGGAGCCTGGTGAAGCCTTCTGGCTTCCCAGATCCCCGGTCGAACCATCAAACCCATGCTAGCATGGAGAGCGGACGTTAAACGATGATGATGAGGATTTCTGTCAATGAATGCTGCCTTTCAGTTGATTTTTAAAACAATGAAGTATTTAGTAAAATAACTTTCTTGTTATTAAGCCGGGGTCTGCAACAAACCAACATAAATTTTGATGGAAAAATTATAATTTTGACGACTTCAAAACAGCAAGTTTATGTCATAGAACTGGGGGTGGTGTCAGGCTCATTGGTATCAAAAGGGTTAACATACACTCGCTGTATACACTACAGTCACTAGAAACCAGTGGTTCATAAAGTGGGTAGTACTGCACCCCTGGGGGTAGTGGAAAGACCCAGGGGGTGCATTGAAGAAAAATGGAGGCAATAATGGGGTGGCCAAAAGGGGGCGATAGATGTAAAAACAACAAAATAATGGGTTAATAAAACATAATCTATGACATATTTGTGAAACACAGCTGTTTTACATTTGTGAATTTGCTTCAGGAGGTGGTCTATGTTTGTGGTGATGCATAGGAAGGGGAGTACCAAGGGAGCAGCAGCCCCCTTCACAAAGTTAGGAAACCACTGCTATATACAGCAACAGTATACTCACCAATATGAAATATGTCAGGTAAACCATGGAAATATCGACCAATTCCATGACCACAGAAATCAGGAATGACTTGAAAATCAGCTGCTGTCACCACATCACTGTAACAGAATGGTAAAAGAGAAATAAATTATTTAGGAATTTCAGTAATATACTCTTTACTCTTTTACTTGTTTCAGTCATTTGACTGTGGCCATGCTGGAACACCGCCTTTAGTCAAGCAAATCGACCCCAAGACTTATTCTTTGTAAGCCTAGTACTTATTCTATCGGTCTCTTTTGCTGAACCACTAAGTGATGGGGACATAAACACACCAGCATCGGTTGTCAAGCGATGCTAGGGGGACAAACACAGACACACAAACACACACATACATATATATATATATATATATATTTATATATACACATATATACAACAGGCTTCTTTCAGTTTCCATCTACCAAATCCACTCACAAGGCTTTGGTCGGCCCAAGGCTATAGTAGAAGACACTTGCCCAAGATGCCACACAGTGGGACTGAAACCGGAACCATGTGGTTGGTAAGCAAGCTACTTACCACACAGCCACTCCTGCGCCTATTTTTGGCTTTTTTGTTTTTTGCTTTTCATTGATTTACAGCCATTTTCTTATGTTGTGTGTTGTGGAATCATCATCATCATTTTACATTTGCTTTCCATGCTGGTATGGGTTAGATAGTGTGATTGGAACCGGTAAGCTAGAGAGCTGCACCAGGTTCCAGTCTGACTTGGCGTGGTTTCTACACCTAGATGCCCTTCCTAATGCCAACCACTCCAAGAGTGTAATGGGTACAATTTGTGCCACCAGCAATGGCCAGGACTACAATTTCACGAGTGCCATTTATATGGCACTGGCAACGCCCACTGCTATGATTCTTTTTGCTTTTTTTTTTTTTGTTTTTATTGGAGCAATTATATTTTTTCAGTTTTTTCACAAATGGTTGCTCTCTCTCTACTGGAAACCACTTAAACAGGAATTAAAACATTTAAAGTTGTTTAACTTCAACCCAGCTATGATTGAGAAGACAGACCAAGACATTCCAGCTGTGACCATTGCATCTTTTTATGTGCCAAAGAGTATATTATTTAATGTGGACTTCCTTTTATTACCTCTGCCTTAGTGAAGGCAGAGGTATTGTTTTCAGTTGCATTTGTTTGTTTGTCTGTGGACAAGATATCTCAAGAACCACTGGATGGATTCAGATGAAACTTTCAAGGATGTTTGGCCTCATGACTGACACAAACTGATTAGATTTGGGGATCAATCCGGTACCAGACAAGGATTCTGGATTGTTTGTTATATTTACTTTACATGATTACGATCTTATGTTAACTTTCAAGTCTCTCTCTCAATTATCTCCCTTTAGGGTGTAACTATTTTGAATGGTGAATTTAACTTTGGCTTGTATTAAATAAGGATAAACTATTTATTAATGTTACTATATTTTCTACAGCCACTTCGCATTCCATGACTACCACTGGATCGATCAGGTCCCAGACAAGGATTCTGGATTATTTTTCCTGTTTTTTTACTTAATTTTTGAGAGCAGTTCGATTCATTTTTAGTATTCTCGTTTGTGAGAGCAGTTGAGTTTATTTCAGATATTCTCAATTTAAAAATCATCTCTGACTAATTGTTGAGAGGATGTTGGTGTTGCCTTGGCGGAGGTTTGCACTCTCTGAGTGCTCTTGTTATTTAACATGTTCTGATTTCAGAGACATTTGATTGCTATTTCAAGCAGGTCAAATGAGTGTACAGGCTTCACTGTTGAGGTAAAATGTTTAGAATGATGCTCCTTGATGCGAGGCCACAAGACAAAAGCTGTAATGTGGTGCGAACAAAATAAGCAACTAAATATAGGGTTGTAAGTTAATCACAATGCCAGTTTATATTTGTACAGACACAAAAATATGAAATATGAAGAAATCCCGGGACTAAACACTAGAAGGTATTTCTTAGGAAAACAACAGCCTCCACCACCACCACCACCACTATCACGTATCAACACCACCATGACCTATGGCTGGGGATGGGTGTCAATGTCATAATTTTGGTCAAGGGCTTTCTTGGTCAGAGGTGAACTTGGAGTCCGAAACAACAACAATAAAAATACAACTTACTTAATTTTTCGTCCAATTTCTGAGAAAGGAACATCATCTTTACAAATGTTGATGGCCTCCATTAAAGCACGACGTGCTGTTTCAACGAGTTGTTGTCCTCTTTCATCGACATCTCCAATAAGGTAAGTTTCTGAAACGTCACCATGGTAACCATTGATGTAAACCTGATGCGATAGGAGGATCAGTTAGTAAAATATATACAAATGTGTCAAAGCATGTATATGTATGCACACGTGTGTGTGTGTGTATATATATATATATATATACATCTAATATAGGATAAAATTTTTCGAAAAAAATTCTATCAATGGCCAGCATATTCAAAAATACCTTTAAAGGTTAAATTTATAAACAACTTATAAACAAGGGCAAAAGAAAAAAATTTCTAATGCCAAATATACCGAAAATAGAAACATCGTCAATAACCATATAATTCATCACTATAAGTTGCATATATATATATATATATATATATATATATATATATACTTTATTTAAAAGCAGCAGAAATTCAACTAAACCTGTTACTCAGAGTTTCACGTTCCCGTTCGTCGGACAGTTTAATATTTTAATTTCAATTTCCAGGTATTAATTATATTTTCTTTATTAATGACAATATGTATTTTAACCAAAGATTCGATGTAAGGTTTTTCCTCGACTTTTATAATTTTATATATTTTTTATATTTTATATTGAGCTCATTTTTGTTTATCGCTCGAATATGACCGTTATTTGAAAGGACCAATCAAACAAGTCCATTTTTAAAGGTGTAGCGTTTATACTAGTCTTGATAGAATTGGCATATCAGTTCTATTTTAACAAAAACTGTCCGACGAACGGGAACGTGAAACTCCAAGTAACAAGTTTTGTTGAATTTCTGCTGCTTTTAAATAAAGCATATTACTCTACCCCTGGTATTTGAGTACTCTTTTTTCCACCTTGTTTCACATTTATGTGTTTACTCCGGTATATATATATGTGTATGTATATATATACAAGATGCCTTCTAATGATGAGGTACTTTCTAAACACAAGTAACCAGGACTAGAACAAATATATATGAAGGAGAGTGTTTAATACATGATACAAATAACATGTTTGACCATTATGAGATATCATATTTGTGTGTGTGTATGTGTACGCATATATATATATATATATATATATATCTCTGAGACCCCCTTCGGTCATGACACAGACCATGGGATTGCACCTAGAAAGTTACCCTCTGCAGCACAAGTCCGGGCAAGGTTGTCTATGGAAGACCAGCAGTCGCCCATGCATACCAGCCTCCCCTCTCCACGCCACCAGTGTTATCCAAGAGAAAGGCAAAGGCCGATACAGCTTGGCATCAGTGACATCACAACTCATTTCTACAGCTGAGTGAACTGGAGCAACGTGAAATAAAATGTCTTGCTCAAGAACACAACACGCAGCCCGGTCCAGGATTTGAGCTTACAACCTCACAATCGTAAGCTCAAAACTCTAACCACTGAGCCATGCGCTTTCACACACACATCACATATATATATATACATATGTCAAAAGTAAAAGAATTTTGATAACAACTGCGTTCAACTCCATTTATTTACTTATACTATACAAATTACTGTACATTAACCCGGAGTTTCTACCTTTGAATAGGTCGCTACATCCTTGTAACTTGCGTGAATTTTGCTATCCTGCAAACTGTTTATTGAATTTTCCATGTTAACAGTAAACAAAGAATAATTCATTCATCCATTTATATATATATATATATATGTATATATATATATATATATTTCTTTACTACCCACAAGGGGCTAAACACAGAGAGGACAAACAAGGACAGACAAACGGATTAAGTCGATTATATCGACCCCAGTGTGTAACTGGTACTTATTTAATCGACCCCGAAAGGATGAAAGGCAAAGTCAACCTCAGCGGAATTTCAACTCAGAACGTAGCGGCAGACGAAATACCGCTAAGCATTTCGCCCAGCGTGCTAACGTTTCTGCCAGCTCACCGCCTTATGTATATATGTATACATATATGGGAAGGGGTGCTGAGAACTTCCTGATTTTAAGGGTATTGCGTGATGGCATAATCATCCAAGTTTCTAAGTTCCTTTACAGGGCTTAGAAAATCTGAAGGACTGCTGCAATGAGTATGCAAATCTGAGAGGGGGATATATCGGATAAAATCATAATTAACTGATCCTCCTCTATTTTCTTTTACCCAAAGTCAGGAACCTTTCAGTACCCAATCGTATGTACGTGCGTACATACATATGTATGTATTTTGTAAACAAACCTGGAAGCATCAAGGGAGTATTCTACAGAAAATAAATCAATTCTCACATGCAGAATGGCTGCAAAGACAGCTTAGAATATTGGGTTAAATGTCCTTTAGAAGATGGAAAAAAAAAATTGGCCGGCAAGCTTCTAAAGAGAATCAAACCCTGTACATCTCAAATTTCAGTTGAGCACTCTGTTGTACTATTAAGCTAAGAGGGTACAGAGCACCGGTATCTGAGAGGTTTGGTCTCCAGTTCAGTGAAGGGGTTTCCTGGCCTCCGTTTTCCAGCTTTTAAAGGATATTTACCTAATTTTCTAAATTGTCTTCACAGCCATTGTGCATTTCAGAATTCCTTGATTTTCTGTAGAATATATAAGTAGCATAGGAGTGGCTGTGTGGTAAGTAGCTTGTTTACCAACCACATGGTTCTGGGTTCAGTCCCAGTGTGTGGCACCTTGGGCAAGTGTCTTCTGCTATAGCCTCGGGTCGACCAAAGTCTTGTGAGTGGATTTGGTAGACGGAAACTGAAAGAAGCCCGTCGTATATATGTATCTCTCTTTTACTCTTTTACTTGTTTCAGTCATTTGACTGCGGCCATGCTGGAGCACCGCCTTTAGTCGAGCAAATCGACCCCGGGACTTATTCTTTGTAAGCCCAGTACTTATTCTATCAGTCTCTTTTGCCGAATTGCTAAGTGACGGAGACGTAAACACACCAGCATCGGTTGTCAAGCAATGCTAGGGGGACAAATACAGACACACAAACACAGACACACATATATATATATATATATACGACAGGCTTCTTTCAGTTTCCCTCTACCAAATCCACCCACAAGGCATTGGTCGGCCCAGGGCTATAGCAGAAGACACTTGCCCAAGATGCCACACAGTGGGACTGAACCCGGAACCATGTGGTTGGTTAGCAAGCTACTTACCACACAGCCACTCCTGCGCTTATGTATATATATGTATGTATGTGTATATGTTTGTCCCTCCCAACATCGCTTGACAACCGATGCTGGTGTGTTTACTTCACCATAACTTAGCGGTTCGGCAAAAGATACCGATAGAATAAGTACTAGGCTTACAAAAGAATAAGTTCCAGGGTCAATTTGCTCGACTGAAGGAAGTGCTCCAGCATGGCCACAGTCAAATGACTAAAACAAGTAAGAGTAAATGCACACATACAATAATCCTTTTAATATCCACTTTTCCATGCTTCCAAAGGTCAGAAGGAGGAGTTTGTTGAGGCAAACTTTTTTACAGGTAAATGTCCTTCCAGTTGCCAAACCTCACCTGTTTCTAAACAAGGTAATACTGGTTTCAAATTTTGGTAGAAAGCCTTCAATTTCAGGTAGGGAGTAAATCAAATATGCCCCCCAAGCAGCACCACCACCTATTACATAACTGATACTTTATTTTATGGACCTTGAAAGGATGAAAGACAAAATCAACTTTGGTGACATTTGAACTCAGAACATAAAGTCAGAAGAAATGCTACGATGCACTGTTTTCCAGCATGGGAACCATTCTGCCAGCCTGCTGCCTTCCAAACAAGAGAATATTTCCCCAAGGCCAGACATCTTTTTGCAGAATAGTAGATGTGAATGGCTTATTTCTTCATTGCCCACAAGGGGCTAAACACGGAGGGGACAAACAAGGACAGACAAATGGATTACGTCGATGACATCGACCCCAGTGCGTAACTGGTACTTAATTTATCGACCCTGGAAAGGATGAAAGGCAAAGTGGACCTTGGCGGAATTTGAACTCAGAATGTAACAGCAGACGAAATACCTATTTCTTTACTACCCACAAGGAGCTAAACACAGAGAGGACAAACAAGGACAGACAAACGGAATAAATCGATTGTGTAACTGGTACTTATTTAATCGACCTCGGCGGAATTTGAACTCAGAACGTAACGGCAGACGAAATACCGCTAAGCATTTCGCCCGGTGTGCTAACATATCTTAATTCTTTATTGCTCACAAGGGGCTAAACATAGAGGGGGCAAACAAGGACAGACAAAGGGATTAAGTCAATTACATCGACCCCAGTGCATAACTGGTACTTAATTTATCAACCCCCGAAAGGATGAAAGGTAAAATCTACCTCAGCGGAATTTTGTCATTCACATATATGCATATGTGTCATCTGTATATGTATGTATATGTGTCATATGTGTATGTGTGCATATATATAAGTTTCCCTACCGTAATATCAATGTTGATGATGTCACCATTTTGTAGAGGTCGAGAGTCGGGGATTCCATGGCAGGCAACATTATTGACTGATGTACAAACTGACTTGGGATAATTGTTGTAAAAGAGAGGAGATGGATAGGCATCATGGTCGATGCACAGGTTGTGTACGATCTTGTCCAGCTCATCAGTTGTGATGCCCACCTGAAATGACAAGCTTCGTTAGTCAAGGTGGGGAATTGAAGAAAGTCCCAAAACAGTGTGGTTTCAATTTATATACACTCACGCATTATACACAGACAGACACCATACACACACATTACATAGATATCTACACAAACTCATATGCATATCCACACATCGCATACATGTATACACTCATACACATTACAATGAGTAGCCTAGTGGTTAGGGTATTTGGTTCACAATCGGAAGATGACGAGTTTGATTTCCAGCACTTCATTTCATATTGCTCCAGTCCACTTGGCCGGCAAAAATGAGCAGTAGGAGTGGCTGTGTGGTAAGTAGCTTGCTTACAAACCACATGGTTCCAGGTTCAGTCCCAGTGCGTGACACCTTGGGCAAGTGTCTTCTACTATAGCCTTGTGAGACGGAAACTGAAAGGAGCCCGTCGCATATATGTGTGTGTGTGTGTGTGTGTATAAATATATGTACGCGTGTGTATATGTTTGTGTGTCTGTGTTTGTCCCCCCCAACATCGCTTGACAACCAATGCTGGTGTGTTTACGTCCCCGTAACTTAGCAGTTCGGCAAAAGAGACCGATAGAATAAGTAGTAGGTTTACAAAGAATAAGTCCTGGGGTCGATTTGCTCAACTAAAAATGGTGCTCCAGCATGGCCACAGACACAAGACTGAAACAAGTAATAAAGAGAGTAAAGAGAGTACCTGTATTTTGAAGGACCAGCCTTGTCAGGTTGAATCTCCCTGAGACCTACATTAAGAGTACATGAATCTGTGGAGCACTCGGCCACTTGCACAGTAATTTCACGAGCAGGGTGTTCCATTGGTTGGATCAACTGGAACCCCCGTCATCATAATCAATGGAGCACCAGTACACATTACATTCATACACGTGCAGGCACACACACAGGTCAGGTTAATGTATAGCTCCCAGGTCAACCCTGATCCCACAGATCAAAAGCTTTCCAACCATGAGCAAAAAAAAGGTCTTTGATGTAGGACTATAACATATAATCTGTTCTAATCTTATTTAAGAGGATTTCAGAGATGAAGCTGTTATTTCTAACAGATTGAGCAATGAAACAGAGGCTCCCATCGGTCATCATGTTTGGCCCCTTGACCTCAAGATCTTCTAGAGTTGCCTATTCTACCTTCCTTTTCTCCCAGTAACTGCCTCAATGGGGTTTCTCTCATAAGATATACAAATGGGTGCTGAAAAGTTCCTGGCTTTAAGGATATCATGAAAGGCCTGGTCGGAGGCCCAACCTGATGAGTTCTTTTTCAGGGCTTAGAAAAACTGAAGGGTCACTGCAATAAGTGTGAGAATTTGAGGGGAATATGTAGAATAAAATCATAATTAACTGATCCTCTTCTATTTTCTTTTAGGGATCTTTTCGGTTTGAATGTGTTTATAAAACATCTTTTTCTCTTGGCTTTATTGAGAAAATGCTATAGTTTGTAAGATGTTTGTTGTTTTTTTTCTTCAATTTCTGCAATTTAAACCAATCACTGACATCTATTGAAGTAAGAAACATTCTGTACCGTATGAATATGTCCCTCGTTTACATTTGGGAAGAAAAAAAAGATACCCTTCCCCCCACCCCTAACCTAAAACAGATTGAAATGCAATAGATCGATACTAGGGTCATAATTATGGGTGACAATTGCATATGACACTGCTAGAAAAAACTGCCGTTCAAACCGAAATGATCCTCTTTTACCCAAAGCCAGCAACTTTTCAACGACCCCTCATAAGTGAATCTAACCCTTTTTTCAACATCTCCCACCATACACTCCATCTGGTGCAATGTAAAGGGTGTTTCAAGAGGTGGGCAGAACACTCATCCTATTCTGGTCCTTGGAGATGTGCAAAGGATTACACATTCAACCCCACCACATCTTCATCATCATCATCATCATCCTTACTGCATATAACTGTAATATAAAAAATATATTTGACTCTATTTCATCTGCTTGATGCACTTTTGTGGACATTTTTACACATCAATTTAACCCAGTCCCATTGCATGCATACATACATATATATATACACCAGAACTGGGTTAACCATTAAGCAAAATAAGCAGTTGCATAGGGTATCAAAGGAAGGAAGGGGCACCACAGAAATGGTAAATGGTTTACAGCACAAAAGAAATCACTTTAAAATCACTAAAATAATAATCAACATGTCTTATCTCTACTAAGTATGGAAGCAGATGTGTTGCATATTAATTATGAGGGTTTGATCAAAGACTTTACAGTAAAAAAATAATAATAATAATTGGAGGAAACGTGTCAAATATAAAGTGGAAATATACAAAAATAAACACTATTTTCCATCTCAGTTTTCTTCTGATTGTGAAAAATATAATTTATTTTATCATTTATTATTGTTTATATTTTGCATTATATTACGTGCCAGCAGCACGTAAAAAGCACCATCCGATCGTGACCGTTGCCAGCCTCACCTGGCCTCCATGCCAGTGGCACGTAAAAAGCACCATCTGATCGTGGCCGTTTGCCAGCTCCGTCTGGCACCTGTGCAGGTGGCACGTAAAAAGCACCCACTACACTCACAGAGTGGTTGGCGTTAGGAAGGGCATCCAGCCGTAGAAACATTGCCAGATCAGACTGGGCCTGGTGCAGCCTTCTGGCTTCCCAGACCCCAGTTGAACCATCCAACCCATGCTAGCATGGAAAGCGGACGCTAAACATTGATGATGATATTTTGAATCATATATATATATGGGGGATATCAAAATCTTTCAAGTGCTTTAGGGCCTCTATGAGTCTTAATCTGACCTTGATACACACACATGTACACAAACAAAAGAAAAGAGAACTCAACACATTGTGGAAATTGTATGAATCCTGCAGAGTGGTCATTGACTTCCCTCACTGTACTCAGTTTTACACACAAAGTATACATGTGATCAATCAGATGTGATCAATCATTTATCTTTTTATCATTTACTCATTTCAGTCATCAGACTGAAGCCACGTGAAAAATTATAATTATAAATTATATTTGCAGAGCAGCAGTAGCTAGGCTGCTACCAGTTAATGAATGAGGCTCACAGGATCCACACACACAAATTTATATACAAACACACATACAGACATGCACATCTACATGTTTATACATGTATACTGTATTTATACTTGTGTACCAATGTCTGTTTTTCCGTCCTTGTTTTTGTATACATTCGATGCTTTCTTCCAAGGAATCTAATGCTCTTAGCTTAGTTTTTCCTTGGGGCTGGCCAGATCGGAGTAATCTCAAGATTAATCAGCCGAAATTGCGAGGATGAACTTGTTTCTTGACTGAGGATAGAAAGCTTCGAATGACCTGTCCTTGTATTTTTGTATCGTCTATCTGGATGTTTTGTTGTCCCTTTTTGTATCACCTAACTGTCTGGATGTTTTGTTGTCCCTTTTTGTATCACCTAACTGTCTGGATGTTTTGCGTTCTTGTCCCATTTTGTATTTCTATATATATACATATATAGTGGCATACATACACTTTGTTCTCTATACACATGTGTATGTATTTGATTATCCGTTAAGCATTCAAATCATTGTCAACTTTAATACTTGTATATTCATATAGTTTTGAATTAATCATGCAATACCCTGTAGCCTTGAGATCTTATTGATGAGATTGTTTCCTTTAAGAATGATTTTAGGGGGTTAATGATAGAAGCCAGATCTGACCAGTTTAAACCCTTTTGTTACTGTATTTATTTTGAGATGCTCTGTGTTTGTTTCAATTAATTTTGAATATAACAAAGAATTTAGTAAAATAACTTAGTTATCATTAATCGAGTGTTAGGAACATAAATTGTGACTAAAGTTTGGTGGAAGATTTTAATTCAAAACTTATGAAAACAAGACATTTGTACTCAGAGCCAGAGCCGGTTTCAGCTGAATTGGTAACGAAAGGGTTAAATGCTAAAGGGTTTAATAGGGAACAAGCTTTTCTGTCAAATACACTATATTTCATATATGAGTGTGTGTAGACAGACAGATAGACACATGCATGTGTTTGTATGTATAAAAATGGTTATTAATCCAAGCAAATTGAGGAACAGAAAAAATGAACTTGAAAATGCAGACAGAATAAATTGGAATTAATTAGAATTTAATCATATTTTAAATTATAGGAATATACCTGACTGGTTTCATATAAGATTTTCAAAAGCGTATAGTGTTTGGATTTGAGTTGTGAATTATATCTACTCTGGCCATTGTTATAAAAATAGTATGTTTTTAAGGTAGGAATGCAGCTCAGAACACATAAAAAATTTTTTTAAATTACATTGAAATATTGAAAAAAATTTCAAAACTTACTTTCAAGTGTTGAGAAGTAAGGTCAAGAATTCTCCTTGCCAAACTGCAGGAATTTCTGATGGAATCTATTTGTTGGTCAGAGTGGATTTCTATAAAATTAGGATGAGGGTCGTTACCATGTACAGATACATAGGGTGGTCGTTGTATGTGTGCTGGAACCAAAAGTGTTTTGGAAACCTTTTCTGGTTTCACAAAAGCAAAGCCATGAGGCCCATGGTAAGAACTCACTCTTTTAATATGCAAATTGGTGTTCTTCAATGCTGACCTTAAGCCACGCAGTACTTGATATGTTAAACCTAATGTAGGGAAAGAAAGAAATAAAAACCTTATATGAATACACAAGAAAAATGTCAGTTCTTTTGAGAATAAGGTTTGATAGCTCATCTTTGGTGTAGCATTAAATGGTTGAAAACTAAAGTATTATCTGATCATTTTTCATTTTCCATGCTGACATGGGTTGGACAGTTTGACAGGAACTGATCCAGCCCCTGACCTTACCAGGTGCCATTGTCTATTCTGGCATGGTTTCTATGGCTGGATGCCCTTCCTAATACCAACCATTTTACAGTATACTGGGTGCTTTTTATGTGGCACCAACGCTTTTTACATGGTACCAACAGACGTCTGTTGTAAATAACTTTACCCCACTAAAATGTTCAATCTCTATTTCTCAGAGTCTAGATTAAAATGTGAGAGTGTATTATTAAATATGTTTGTCTTATCGATAACTTTTCTCTAATAAAGTCCAACATCTAATTCTCAGGAGACAAAATGAAGCAACACAGAGTAATGTAACGTAAAACCCCGACCATACAGTTCACCCTTCTCTAACATCTGCCTTTTACTTTTTAATCCTTCTACTTGATTCAGTCATTAGACTACAACCATGCTGGGGCACCAGCATAGAGAATGTCTTTTTTTAGTCGAATAAAATCAACCCTAGTATTTATTTTTTTAAGCCCGGTACTTATTCAAACAGTCTCTTTTGCCAAACTGCTAAGTTATGGGGGATGTAAACAGACCAACACCAGTTGTCAAGCGGTGGTGGGGGACAAACACATACACATCATCATCATCATCGTTTAACGTCCGTTTTCCGCGCTAGCACGGGTTGGACGGTTTGACCGGGGTCTGGGGAGCAGGGACTGCCCCAGGCTCCAGTCTGATCTGGCAGTGTTTCTACAGCTGGATGCCCTTCCTAACGCCAACCACTCCGCGAGTGTAGTGGGTGCTTTTTACGTGCCACCTGCACAGGTGCCAGAGGGGTCTGGCATCGGCCACGATCGGTTATTGCCTTTTTTCGTTGCATTGCGGCAGGGGGGAGAGTTCCGGCAGAGAGGAGAGAAGGAGAGAGAGTGGGGGGGATGCATGTAATATAGGGGAGCACCAGTGGGGAAGGTTTGGGGTAAAGAGAAACGATGACAGGTAGGGTTGGTGGCAGGTTCTAGACAGAATGAAAAGTAGGAAGTAAAACGTAGGATATCACGAGTGGGGGAGGGGGCTGGAAGGAGATAGCCGGTTGAGGCAGTGACACATTTCAAAACAGGAGGAACATAAGATAACAGGTTAAGTGGGACGTTTGATGAGCTGCAGCGCTAGCTGCTTCTGTCCAGGGGGAGAGAGGCAGGGGTAAAATACATAGTGAGAAAGTATATTGAGGAGGAGGGGTAGGAGGAACAGACACACGTAGTGGTGGCGGTGGTAGAGGGGATATCCGGTGAGGATGGTGTAAACAGTGTGTTCTCCGGTATGGGTGGTGGGGGTGGGAGGGCGGGCGAACCGCGAACGAATGGCGGGCTGCGAAGATTTTGATTGGGGACAGTAGACTTAAAACAATCAGGGTTTGAAGAAATGAACAGAGTAACGAACAAATTAACTTGGTACCGAGGGGTTAAACAAATTAAAGGGTTATATTTTAAGAACAAGCAGAATTAGTGAATAGATTCGAACATTTAAGGGTTAGCGGCAAATGTATGTGTGTAGTACAAGAGTCGGAAGAAATGAAATGAGAATTCTTAGCTTGCTTGCTATGATCATCGCTGTGTGGTCAAGAAAGGGTGAATGAAAGAGAAGCACACGAGGTGATTATTTATATAGGTTCACCGGAAGTGGGTTGGAAAGACAGAAGTTTTGATTGAAAGTAATGGCGGAGGACGAACGAAATATCTTCATACCGAGGCATTTTAAAAAAATTTAAGAATTTTGAGGAGGAAAGAACACGCAGGTTAGCGAATGGCGGGCTGCAAGACTTTGATTGGGGACAGTAGACTTAAAACAATCGGGGTTTGAAGAAATGAATAGAGTAACGAACAAATTAACTTGGTACCGAGGGGTTAAACAAATTAAAGGGTTATATTTTAAGAACAAGCAGAATTAGTGAATAGATTCGAACATTTAAGGGTTAGCGGCAAATGTATGTGTGTAGTACATATATATTTATTAATATGGTGAGGGTTGACAACGAGTATAGTGAAGAATTCCAGGTAGGAGTCCACCAAGGATCAGTCCTCAGCCCCCTCTTATTCATCATAGTCCTCCAAGCAATAACAGAGGAATTTAAGACAGGATACCCCTGGGAGCTTCTTATATACTGATGACCTTGCTCTAATAGCTGAGTCATTGTCAGAACTAGAGGAGAAGTTTCTGGTGTAGAAGAAAGGTTTAACATCGAAGGGCCTTAGAGTCAATCTAGCAAAAACCAAAGTCTTAGTAAGTAGGAAGGCAGACAAATCACAAATCCCTTCAGGTAGATGGCCCTGCTCAATCTTTAGAAAAGGCATAGGTAGAAACTCCATAAGATGTACCCAGTGTAAGCTATGGACACATAAGAGGTGCAGCAATATCAAAGGAAGGCTAACTGGGAAGATAGTTTTTGTGTGTGGCAAATGCTCAGGAGCAATAAACACTGAAAATGTGCAGAAAACAACTTCCGTCACATGCCAGGGGAAATAACTAGAAGTAGTTGATAGTTTCCATGACATAGGTGTCCAAGTTAGTAATGGGGGTGGATGCTCTGAGAGTGTAGCTACTAGAATAAGAATAGCCTGGGCAAAGTTCAGAAGGCGCCTACCTCTGCTGGTGACAAAAGGCCTCTCGCTCAGAGTAAAAGGTAGACTGTATGATGCATGTATGCAAACAGCCATGCTGCATGGCAGTGAAGCATGGGCCATGACTGCTGAGGACATGCATAAGCTGGCAAGGAATGAAGCCAGTATGCTCTGCTGGATGTGTAATGTCAGTGTGCATACACAACAGCGTGTAAGTGCTCTGTGAGAAATGTTGGACATAAGAAGCATCAGATGTGGTGTGCAAGAGAGATGACTGCACTGATATGGTCATGTGTTGCATATGGATGTGGACAGCTGTGTGAAAAAGTGTCACACTCTAGCAGTAGAGGGAACCTGTTGAAGAGGTAGACCCATGAAGACCTGGGATGAAGTGGTGAAGCCCGACCTTCGAATGTTGGCCCTCACAGAGGTGATGACCAAGACCTTTGGGGATATGCTGTACTTGAGAAGACTCGGCAAGCCCGTAACTGTGGCCTATGCCAGTGCAGCATAACCAGCCCATTTAAGAGTACTCTTCAATCATTGGGCCACCAGCATTAGCCATGTACCAAAACTCTCGCAAGACTAGACGGAATCAAAAAAAAATATAGCTGCTTCGACTAAGTAGAGGGGGGGGGGCTATTTGAGAGGAAAAGGTGGTTTTATGGCAGATGCTGAGAGGCAACCTCGCATTATATAAGGATGGGTGGGAATAGCCTGAAAAAAGCTAGAAAGGTCGGTGACGAGATGACAGAGTAGCTCAAGATACAAGGTGACACGCATATGTGTAGGACAAAAATGCCTGAGGCCAAAACCCCTCAGTTGCACTGCTAGTTTTAATTTTTTTAGGAAAATATATTTTTTACCTATACATGGGGAGCTACAAAACAACCATCATGTGGAGTGAACCAACAGAAAAAAAAAACTTTTCATGATTACTTCATTAGTAACTTACTTAGATTATATATTTTTCTCCTAATTTTAATGGTATTAAAATTCAAAAACAGAAAAATATAACTGAGGTGGGGGTTCTGTCCTAATTCGCATGCGAAATGGGACAGAATCCGCACTAGTTTGTTTTGTCCGGACTTCAACAGGTAAACAGTGGCAAAAGTATATTCCCAACGAACGTATACTTTTACCAATGGATGTGATACCAGATAATGTTACACAAGGACAATAATTATAATTTTTATTCTGTGTTATGTGTTCATCGTATAAGTCTGTATTCTCTTCTCCCCAACAAACTTATCAATAAACCGGCGCTGACCTTTAGAAATTGGCAATAAATAATATATTTTAAAATATGAAAACATTTTCGAGCATGTCTATATCTTTAGTCGGCGAACCTTCGGTATAGGTGGACCAGTTACGCACTGGGGTCGATATAATCGACTTAATCCGTTTGTCCCCTCTATGTTTAGCCCCTTGTGGGTAATAAAGAAATAGGTTTAGGTACACACGTGAGTTTGTTTACATTTCTGAAGATAACAGAAACCCTTTTACTCCCACCCCTAACCCAAACCTTAACCCCCCATATATATAAAAAAAAAAACACTTTCTTAAAATGTATCCGGTACTTCCGGTACTTATACCGAAGTTACGCCCTTTAGTCTTTCAAATCCTCTTTGTACTGTCCGCTGTGCCTCTCTGTATCTCGGGTTTACTACAGAGAGTTTGCGTAAGGATCACCTTACCTGACATTATAAACCACTTCTCTTCAGGTGACGAGTTCCGTCGTTTGTTATTAAATGCGGTGTGTATAATGTATAGAAATGTGTGCACATATATAGAGAGATAAGGGAACTAGTTAACAGCGGGATGTTTTGATTTGAGAGCTAAGTCCAAGACGCATGAAACCTTCCTTGCTTCGAAGAAGGTCAGCTTCAGGTGAAGTGAAACGAAAAGTGAAGGATGTAAGGGAGATAAGGAAGGTGTTCGTCAAGTGATGGAACCTGGTGAAAAATAGTCCGGCCGGATAGATTATGAAAGATGGAATACGAAATGATTTAAAACACCAAGAGTGGTTTAGGAAGATGAATAGCGATAGAAAAAAATTCAAGAAGTAAAGAAACATAATTTGAAATAATGAGAGAGAGCGGGGAAATATATTAGGTATCTTTTCGGTTTGAACGGCAGTTTTTCCTAGCGGTGTCATATGAAATTGTCACCCATAATTATGACCCTAGTATCGATCTATTGCATTCCAATCTGTTTTAGGGTTAGGGGTGGGGGGAAGGGTATCTTTTTTTCTTCACAAATGTAAATAAGCCCAATCTGTTTCTTAAACGAGGGACATATTCATACGGCACAGAATGTTTTTTTTACCTCAATAGACGTCATCGATTGGTTGAAATTGAAGAAAATAAACAACAAAAATCTTACAAACTATAGAATTTTCTCAATAAAGCCAAGAGAAAAAGATGTTTTATAAACACATTCTACCAGTATACGAAGTTTAAAAGTGTTTAGTTATCTAGAAATTATGTTAAAAACTGCCGTTCAAACCGAAAAGATCCAGAATTAGTGTTAATTAACGTCGTATATGGATTTTTAGAGTATATTGATAATTAAAGTACATATGAGGTATTGATTATTAAAGATACGGCAAGGAAAGAAGGAAAAAAATTAGTGAAGGGAAAGAACTCTGATTTCCTTTGGATCTTAGAATCTCGCGAAACACAGTAGATTTTATCAAGCAGGCTAGAAATAGCAGTCAAGTTTTCATAAAATTATACAGAGAGGTGAACATACTGCATAATGTAGTCACACATATGCGCACTGACCAAGAGAAAGACCAGAAGCAAAGTGTCGTAACAAAATACCCAAAGATATTTCTCCAACACTGAAACGATTCAACCAATATTTCCATTGGTTGGACTGATGAATACAACCTCTCTTGCATCAATATTTGGCGATTTGTACGTCTATATCTAGCATAAAGGCTGTCCACTTTTAGTGGTCAGTCCTCTAAATTTTGTATGTAAAATTTTTTTTAATCTTCGGATTTTTTTAAAATATGCTAAGCCACTGGTTTTAATTGATTAATATCAATTTCTATATATATATATATATATATATAGAGAGAGAGAGAGAGAGAGAGAGAGAGAGCAACCCGAGTTCTGTTTAAAGTATCACTTTCAGCACTCATACAAGGAGTTTTCTTCACTAGATCATTATAAATTTCCAATGCTTTCTCATAGATAAATGCTCCACTGACACTGTCACCCATTATCTGTTTCTCATTTATAAAAATAAACAATAACTTTCCCACTTCTTCGAATATCTCTGGTCTTTGTTTATTAATAGCAGTCATTCCTTTTGCAACATCAGCTGCTTTTATTACTTCCTCAACTTAGATTGAAATGACCTTTTTGCTTATTTTGTAATTCTTATTTGGGATGAGCGTGTTTAGAAACTTAACCCCTCCTCTTTAATTTTTTCTAACCATTTCTTCGGGTTCCTGTTTCCGATATAGGAAATTAGGATTTTGCCCAAAATAACAGGTTTTCGAAATGTTTATAACCCCAACTCTCCCCAGCCCAAATTTTAAATTTTCAACTTTTTCGAAATTTCAATTTTAATCCATGTAGAAAAATAGAGATTATGGATCTTTAAGAAATTAATTTTAAAATTTTTCTTCAAGAAACACTCAGATCCCATTCCCCAACTCTACCCATCTATTTCTTTATTACCCACAAGGGGCTAAACACAGAGGGGACAAATAAGGACAGACAAACGGATTAAGTCGATTATATAAGTTGATTAAATAAGTACCAGCTACGCACTGGTGCGTAGCTGGTACTTATTTAATCAACCCCGAAAGGATGAAAGGCAAAGTCGACCTCGGCGGAATTTGAACTCACAACGTAGCGGCTGACGAAATACTGCTAAGCATTTCGACCGGCGTGCTACCGTTTCTGCCAGCTCGCCGCCTTTCCAACTTCTACCCATCATCTCCGAATGTTTTACTTTTAGATTTTTTGAAAGGGGATGTTTTTCCAGGAGTAATGTCGTTTAGCTGTTGTTTCTAGCGTGTCGGGACTCCTTGGTGGTGGTCTGATACATACGTTCTGAGTTTTTAGTTTTTTGAAATCAGAGTGGTGATGGGTGGGTAGGGGAGGAGGGAATTAAAATTTGGAAAAAGAAAATTCGAAGAAAAGTTAAAAATTAAAGAATTGGGGTGGGGATAGGGGAAACAAAATTCTTAAAATGTGATTTTTGTGCAAAATCGTATTCTCCGATTTCGAAAACATAGAAACCCGAAGAAATTTTTGAAAAAAAAAAAGTAAAAAGCGCGGAAAACGGGTGGTGAGCGTATTCTTTACCTCCCTCGACATTCCATCCATGACCACTGAACCTTTATATTTTCTCCATATATTTTTACTTTGGCGTAACTTCGGTATAAGTATCGGAAGTACCGGATACATTTCAAGAAAGTGTTTATATATATATATATGGGGGGGGGGGGTTAGAGTTTGGGTTTGTGTTGGGGTTAGGGGTGGGAGAAAGGGTTTCTGTTATCTTCAGAAATGTAAACAAAGTCAGGTGTGTACTTATACCGAAGGATCGCCTTTACTTTTTATAAGACGATGAAGTGTGATTTGAGGGAGATTTTGACTGTTAATTCTAGCGGATCAAAACCTACAAACAGTAAAGTAGGGAAGAGAACGGGAGAGACAAGAGGGAGATGGACTCGCAGAGAGGGAGATAGACTCAGACTCGCAGAAGAGAAAGTAGACTCGCGGAGAGTAAGCAAGGGAGGTAATTCAGACCGATTTCCACTTCCTGTTTAACTTAAATTCGAAAATGGCTGATGTTCTAGACGTCCAAGAAGCGGCAGAAGAGTTTGAAGTCGACGAAGAAGGAGATCGTGAGTGCAAACTTGCCATATTCTAGTCCTTATTTATCGTTTAACACCGATTATATTATTATTGATATTACCATTATTAACAGTTGACCTGTGTTCACGAAAACAATGATTATTATTGTGTCGTTGGTGTCTCATGCCGCGCTCGCCATCAACCAAGGGGAACACAGTTTTATTTCGTTGTTGTTTTTGGTTAATGTTTTGGGAAAGGAATTAGTTACGACATTTTTCTCTGATAATTATTGTAAAATATTTCTTTCTGTATGACTCTAACAAACTGTTTAACATTATGTAGAACATTGGTACCGAAAGCATCGCTTTCAACAACGCTGTTATATAGGTGTATATGTTTTGGTAGATGTAGACAATCGCGATCTGATTATCGCTACAATTTATTATGGTACTATTAGGTACTATTTAAGAACAGTAGTACCGGTGCGCGCACTACCGAACTCGAGCATCCGCGCTCGCTAGTCGTGACTAGTCGATCCTTTGTGTAAAAAAATTATTTATTTTGTGTTTGTTTTTACTTTGCTAGGTAGTCGTTGTAGGATTGACTAGTCACGACTAGCACCGGGACCACTCTTCTTAAATAGTACCTATTACCGATAAGAAGAATAAACCCTCCTGACTACATATTTTTAGTCTAGATGTGAAGTTAGACCCCCCCCCCCACCACAAGATATCCGGAGCAGTCGGAAAGTCCCTCTTGGGACTTTATTTCACAGTGAGACTACCTACATACAAATACACGTGTTTATCTCCATATTTTCAACCCAGGGTATTGGTACTCCAGAGTACATCTAAATATAGTTTGTGTCTTGGCTCGTGTTTGTTTTTTTAAGAAATATCTACCGCTATTTACACTCGATATCTTGCAGTAAGAGATGTAGGAGGATTCTTCTTACCTGAAATTCATTAATTCAGTCCTTATGTCAGGTTACCGAAAAAGCCCTCCTGGGCCTAATTTCACAGGGCCACTAAATGCTGGTATGATTGTATATTTATCTATTCCTAACACATTCTGTATTGGTAATCTAGTAAATATTATTAGTATTAACTTGGCATTTTATCTTTCGTTAGTTTGATAAAATACCTATTATATATATATATATGTGCAAATGTGGCTGTGTGGTAAGAATTGTGCCTCCCAACCACATAGTTCTGGGTTCAGTCCCACTGTGTGGCACCTTGGGCAAGTGTCTACTATATCCTCGGGCCGACCAAAGCTTTGTGAGTGGATTTGGTAAACTGAAAGAATCCCGTCGTGTGTGTGTATAATATATATAAATTTAGCAAAAACATAACAAACGGAAAATTTAATAGAAAATTCGTAGCTAATTGCTCATCAGTCAATGTCCAAAAGATTCTTACAATTTCGTGTGTGTCTTTGTGTTTGTCCCAATATGCCTGGAAAGAATAAAAGGGTCAGGCTAGGGTGTCATACATGTACCCTTGTGCTACTGTCACAACGTATGGGGCAAAGAAACATGATTGTTGGCTTGTCCTCTCATCCATGACTCAGTATTGGCAGTTGGTATGTACTAAAGTTATTAGTAGCAATATGTATGTTTAAGAGTGGTTTGTATAAGTGTACAAGTTCTAATGGTCCCTGAAAAACACCAGATCAGTCTGGAGCTGTACTTAACCATGAATGCAGGGAAAAAGAATTGAGATTGGTGTTGCAGGGCAGAATGCAATGTTACTTCATGTGTGGCAGTAAGAAATGTTTAAGAGCTTTTTGCTAGATGTATGTCAGTAAGGATCATTTGAGGGGTTTCTGCTTGGAAGATCTTTAAAAGCAGACATGTCACAGAAACTGCTGTTTTTGAAGAACCATTGGTCAAGTCTCAAGAAATAGTGAACCAGGTATTCTATCCTCAGTTCCAGAAGCTGACAATCAAGGATTTCTCCTCTGGTCATAAACACCAGCACCACTCCATCTTGCAATGATGATGATGATGAGGGTATAGACAATAAGGATAAACGGCAGACTGTTGAGGGCAGCTGAAATAGTAAATAATAATAATAATAATCTCTATATATAAATGGCAAAATGTCTTGTGTGTGTGTCCTTTATACAAATCCACAATTTTTCAGTTAGAGGGCTCACACTTTCTATGGTCATTTAAAACCGCCCAATGGTGGTCATGTACATCGTTACATTTCCCTAGTCAATAGAAGTGACTTTTTTGTGAATTTTCTATCCAAAACCCAATCAAAATGCCTGAAATTTGATACGCCAATTGAATGCCAGCTAGCTGTATGTGATTGGTCAGAGATTTAGACAGTACTCGTGTGTATGTGCGCATGCACGCAGCTGTATATGCATGCACTAGCATTATGGCCTGGCGTTGCCGGGTCATAGTACTAATAATAATAATAATAATAGTAAATAAGGAAAAAGATCTCCGAAGGGATAAATATGTATTCCAAATAAAGGTTAAGTTGAATGTGTAAATTGAGCATTTCCAAGACAACTTTAGCCTCTCAGTATTTTGATATTTTGAAAAACTAGGCTGAATAAAACCTTGTAAGGGGATTTGGTAGATGGAAGATACTTTGCCTTAGATATGTGCTTGTGCTACAAAATAAGGCACCTAGCCCATTCTGTAAAGTGGTTGGCGTTAGGAAGGGTACCCAGCAATAAAAATCATGCCAAAATAGACAATGGAGTTTGATGTAGTCCTCTGGCTTGCCAGCATGGGAAACCAATATTAAATGATGGTGGTGTGTTTGAGTAATTTCATGATTCCCTCTCACCTCCATGTGCATTTCACTCACTGGTTTGCAGACAATGGCTTCACTAACACTGTTTGATGTGTAATCTTTGTAAGCCAAAATGCTTGTCATTTGTCTCCAGTTATCATAAGTTTTTTTGATAAACTGAGAGATTATTACCTCATTTGGAAACCGATAGGCTTTGATGTTAAAAGGCGGTTCCAGCTGTAGAAAAACTCTGTCCCACCAAGCTTTTATCTGATCCATGCAAGCATGGATAAGTAGACATTAATACAATAATGATGATAATGTTAGGCGTATTGTCATAGGAATGAAGGGAGCCATCAAGTTAGATGATGAGGATATTGTGTTAATTAAAGCAGTAGGTATAGGCCAGAAAAGTTCAATGTTCTTCTATGCTGGCTTGGGTTGGACAGTCTGATGGGAGCTGGTAGGGATGGGGGACACACCAGGCTCCATTGTCTGTTCTGGCATGGTTTCTACAGCTGGATGCCCTTCCTAATGCCAACCACTTTACAGAGTGTACTGGGTGCTTTTACTTGGCACCATCATCGTTTAACATCTGTTCTCCATGCTAGCATGGGTTGGACGGTTCGACCGGGGATCTGGGAAGCCAGAAGGCTGCACCAGGCTCCAGTCTGTTGTGGCAGTGTTTCTACAGCTGGATGCCCTTCCTAACGCTAACCACTCCGTGAGTGTAGTGGGTGCTTTTTATGTGCCACCTGCACAGGTGCCAGGCGAGGCTGGCAACGGCCACGGTTGGATTGGTGCATTTTACGTGCTACCGGCACGGAAGCCAGTCTAGGCGGCACTGGCATCGGCCACGATTCGGATGTTGCTTTTCACAAGCCACCGGCATGCTTTTTACTTGGCACCAGCCCAAGCATGTAAATAAGAAGATAAGATTTCATTCCACCAGAATATGTTGTTTGTAATGTTGTTACCACTCACCTTGTTTTTATATGGTTTATTGCTTCCTGCTTAGTAATCCTATTATTGTGGCCAATAAAGATATAATGATTTTCTTGTTTTTCTCTTTTTTCTTTTAGAAGGACTTCAGAAACTAAAAGAAAAAGCTAAGAAAAGAAAAGGAAGAGGTTTTGGAGCAGGTTAGTAAACTGTTGTAATATTTGGTACATTTTGAAGCAGTGTGAAAGAAAATAACATCTTAGTCTTTTTGTTACTGTATTTCTAACCAGAATACACCCCTAATGAGTTTCAATTAAATTCTAAAATAATTGTGAATTTAGACTGATTAGTGGCAGCAACAGTTGTTGTTGTTCACCCTCTCAGCTTATTCCTTGAGCAAATGACGGATCTTTTCGGTTTGAACGGCAGTTTTTTAACATAATTTCTAGGTAACTAAAAAATTTTAAACTTTGTATACTGGTAGAATGTGTTTATAAAACATCTTTTTCTCTTGGCTTTATTGAGAAAATTCTATAGTTTGTAAGATATTTGTTGTTTTTTTTTTAATTTCTGCAATTTCAACCAATCAATGATGTCTGTTGAGATGAAAACATTGTGCCGTATGAATAAGAAACAGATTGGGTTTGTTTACATTTCTGAAGAAAAAAGATACCCTTCCCCAACCCCTAACGCTAAAACAGATTGAAATGCAATAGATCGATACTAGGGTCATAATTATGGGTGACAATTTCATATGACACCGCTATAAAAAACTGCCATTCAAACCGAAAAGATCCCTAATATATTCCAAGCAGTTGCTTACTTCTGGCATATTTGTGCAAGGGACTTAACTCTGCAGCAACTGTGTTATTGAATAAATATTCCATTGGTTGAATCAATTCTTTTAATGGCACAGTCAAAAAAAGGGCAGCACTCTTGAGCCCCTATTGTATCGCCTCAGTGACTCACTGGTGAGAAAGAAAGGCAGAGAGAAACCAGAACCCATGGATTACTTCTGCAGTGGGTAGGAACTCAATGACATAGTTATCTCTTCTTAAACCAAAGACGCCACTGAAAGCAACTGTCCAGCGGTGTTGGCATTAGACTGGGAGATGGATTAAGTCCACTACCCAACAAAGCTATTGTCTATTGTTATCTGTATTGAGACCACAGAAAGGAATCTGCTGAAGGCAGCCAACAATGATGGGTTAAGGTGAGTGCTAAATTAGGCCTACCACCCAAGGTAAGGTTGAATGCCAGACATTGAGAATGTGGGTGTTTTATATATTTCCTAGGTATCAATTCCTGGGAATTGATTTTCAGTCTCAGAGCTGAATCCGCACCCCATTTTGTCTCTGTAACATAAACCCACCAGTATACAGAGAAGCCTACATTACAAATATATTTGTAAATAGCTTTATATTTAATCCTTACCATAACCGGCTTCAGTGCCAGTGGCGTTTAAAAGGCACCATTCAAGTGTGATCGTTAGCAGCGTCGCCTTACTGGCACTCGAGCCCTGTGTTAGTAGGGTATTAAGAGCACCATCCGAGCGTGATCGTTGCCAGAGTGGCTATGTGGCCTCCGTGCCGGTGGCATGTAAAAGACACCATTTGAGCATGACCGTTACCAGCATCGCCTTACTGGCACCTGGGCCGGTGGCATGTGTAAAAGATTCGAGCGAGGTCGTTGCCAGTACCGCCTGACTGGCCCTGTGCCGGTGGCACATAAAAGCACCCACTACACTCTCAGGGTGGTTAGCGTTAGGAAGGACATCCAGCTGTAGAAACTCTGCCAGATCAAGATTGAAGCCTGGTGCAGCCATCTGGTTCACCAGCCCTCAGTCAAAATCGTCCAACCCATGCTAGCATGGAAAGCGGACGTTAAATGATGATGATGATGATTAAGTATGTAGTAGCACTGTAATTATATTTATCCAAGTTCTCTTTCACTCATTAAATTATTAAGCACTGAATTCTAACGGACCACTCATGGTGTAATCACTGCCATTATGCTTGAAAATGAAAAGAAAATTCTAGATAAATTCCTTCAATAAAACAAAAAATAAACGAATATGGTACAAATAACACTTTAATATGAGGTTACATGTGGTTTACAGTTGCAGAAAAGGACTTTAAAATTTACTGAGTGATATGGGGACAACTCTCTGTATGTTTCAGTCTTATTAAACTTTATCAGCAAAATATAGTTACCACCATTTTTGTTGTATCAATAATGAAAGAACCTCCAATGAACAAAACAACAATGTAGACATGTAAATGCTACTAATTAGTATATTTTAATGAGATATGTTCAAAGCAACTGACACACCTGTTTTTTTTTTAATTATTATTTAAAAAATTTTAATTTTTAACCTGATGAAATAATATTTTTTGTATTTCAGATGGCCAGACTAAAAGTGGTGTGGAGGACTATGAGGTGATGGATGTTGATGATGATGGGGGCCCAGGACCTCAACGCTGTGAGTACTATTCTTGCGTGAACACTTCTTAATAGTTTTGGTTTGGTATCAGTGCATCGAGCTACGGAATCGTCTGCAAGTTGCATAAAATGCTTAGCGGCATTTCAACCATCTAAGGTGGCAAGCTGGCAGAAACGTTAGCCCGCCGGGCGAAATACTTAGAGTTCTGAGTTCAAATTCCGCCGAGGTCGACTTTGCCTTTCATCCTTTCGGGGTCAATAAATTAAGTACCAGTTACACACTGGGGTTGATATAATCGACTTAATCCGTCTGCCTGTCCTTGTGTGGTCCTCTCTGTGTTTAGCCCCTTGTGGGTAGTAAAGAAATCGGTATTTCAACCATCTTTACATTCTGAGTTCAAATTTTGTTGGGGGTCAATAAAATAAGTACCAATTGAACACTGGGGCCCATGTCATTGATTTACCCCCTCCACGAAAGTGCTGGCTTTGTGCCAAAATTTGAAACCAATATTGCTTTGTGTTAAGGTGGAAAGCTTGCAGAATCGTTAGCAAGCCAAGCAAAACATTTAGATGCATTTCGACCATCTTTACATTCTGAGTTCAGATTCTGTCGAGGGCAAGGGTCAATAAAATCTGTGCCAGTTGAACACTGGGATCATTGTAATCAATTTAACCCCACCCCTCCCAACCTTGCTGGCCTTGAGCCAAAATTTGAAACCAATATTTTTTGGTTTGTGTTAAGGAGGCGAGCTTGAAGAATTGTCAACATGCCGGGCAAAGTATTTAGCAACATGTCATCCATCTGCGTTCTAATTCTGCTGAGGTCAACTTTGCCTCTCATCTTTCCAAAGTACTCCTTCCTCCAAAATTGTTGGCCCTGTGCCAAAGTTTGAAATCTGTATTTTTGGTTAATTCGATGACTGGCATCCGTGCTAGTGGAGCGCTAAGAGTACCATACGAGCGTGATCGTTGCCAGAGCAACAAACTGGCCTCCGTGCTGGTGGCATGTAAGAAGCACCATTCTAGCGTGATCATTACCTGCGTCACCTTACTGGCACATGAGAAAACATTCAAGCGAGGTCGTTGCCAATTCTACTGGACTGGCTCCTGTGCAGGTGGCACATAAAAAGCACCATTTGAGCATGGCCGTTGCCAGTACCGCCTTACTGGCCCTCATGCCGGTGGCACATAAAAGCACCCACTACACTCTCGGAGTGGTTGGCGTTAGGAAGGGCATCCAGCTGTAGAAACTCTGCCAGATCAGATTGGAACCTGGTACAGCCATCTGGTTCGCCAGTCCTCAGTCAAATCGTCCAACCCATGCTAGCATGGAAAGCAGACGTTAAACGATGATGATGATGTTCTTGTTAAGCACCTGCTCAACTCTGATTGATATGGTTTATTTTTTTTATTCTTTTACATGTTTCAGTCATTTGACTGCAGCCATGCTGGAGCACCACCTTAAAGAGTTTGTAGTTGAAGAAATTGACCCCAGGACTTATTCTTTGTAGGCCTAGTATTTATTCTGTCATTTCTCTTTTGCCAAACTGCTAAGTTATGGGGATAGTAGAAGATACTTGCCCAAGGTGCCATGCAGTGGGACTGAACCCAGAACTGTGTGGTTGAGAAGCAAGCTTCTTACCACATAGACATGCTTGAGTTAACATTCATGTTATTTTGTTAAATGTAATAATTATTTATTCACATTGTTTTGAATTAGTCATGCATTGTATTATACTTTGAGATGAGGTAACTAAAGTTTTTGAACAACATTGTAGGGTAGGTGTGAGAAACCAGATCTGGCCAATTTGAACATAAAATGGAATATTTTGACTGGATGTGGCCATTTTAAATGCTTAAGAGTTAAAGTTATATTTCTTCATTTCAGAGTTTTGATTTAAGGTCATTTGTTGAAACTGAATTGCATTTTGGCCCCTAAATAACACATAGAAGATAAATTCAGTTTCATTTGACTGACACAGTTCCACAATGTCAATGACCAGATCACAGTTGTAAGATGACAGTTTTGACACGTCATAAAATAAATTTGAATTAAAAAGTAAATTTAACAGATTTGTGTGTTATTAAGCAACTTTCCAATGATGTAGCTATTACAGTTAATCAGGCTATGTATATCTAGGAGTACAGGCAGGGTGTTTTTTGAAGGAGATTTGGCTGCTATTTCTCTATATTAGACATCATATCGGAACAATCTTCAACCGTTAGGTTTATGGTTGAGTTGAAATGTCCACGTGAAAAAGGTAATGAATGATATGTCTATTTGTGGGTTGTGAGTTCAAGTCCAGGGCAGGCATTTCAGTGTATTTTTTTAGTAAAATTCTTTATTCTTCATCAACCCAGTTGAGCTTAGCTGTTGAAAGTAGAAACCAAGTGATTTGGAGATGTAACCTGGCATCCTATGGAGAAGTTGTGGCTCTCATCATTTGCTGAATGTCATTTTACCAGAGCTAGAAGGCATGTATTTTTACAGAGAACCTAGTTGATATTCTGGTATTTAACCCTTAGTCACTCATGATGGAAGATATTCCAAATGTGGCTATCCTGCCAACGCTATACAATTCTTTCCTGTGTGGTGCAGTGGGTATGGTCATATTTGGAGTGTTGATCCATAATGCCTTGTGTTTCCATGTTCAAATCTTGCTGTTGCCTCATTCCATACAATAACTCTTCTACTGCAAAACAAGACAGATGGTTATCTCAAGGAAGCCTCACCTGCTAAAATGATAGTCAAACCTTCCTCAACTCTCACTCTGCACCTTAAGAAAAGGAAGGCCACATTGACTTATATAATCTAAGGTTATAAGTGTACTCTTACTCTTTACTCTTTTCCTTGTTTCAGTCATTTGACTGCGGCCATGCTGGAGCACCGCTTTAGTCAAGCAACTTTGTAAGCCCAGTACTTATTCTATCGGTCTCTTTTGCCGAACCGCTAAGTGACGGGGACATAAACACACCAGCATCAGTTGTCAAGCAATGCTAGGGGGACAAACACACACGCACAAACATACACACACACATATATATATATATACATATATACGACAGGCTTCTTTCAGTTTCCGTCTACCAAATCCACTCACAAGGCTTTGGTCGGCCCGAGGTTATAGTAGAAGACACTTGCCCGAGGTGCCATGCAGTGGGACTGAACCTGGAACCATGTGGTTGGTAAACAAGCTACTTACCACACAGCCACTCCTGCGCCTATGGACACTTTGGTTCATATTTATTTGGATGAACCCTCCAAGCCATTCGATGTTTAGAAAATCCTCTCAGGTGCAGGCATGGCTGTGTGATAAGAAGTTTGCTTCCCAACCTTATTGTTCCGGGTTCAATCTCGCTGTGTGGCACCTTGGGCAAGTGTCTTCTACTATAGCCTCTGGCCAGTCAAAAGCCTTGTGAGTGGATTTGGTAGGTGGAAACTGAAAGAAGCCCATTTATGTGTGTGTCTTTGTGTCAGTGTTTGTCTCCCCCGCCACTGCTTGACAACCAGTGTTGGTGTGTTTATGTTCCTGTAACTTAGCTGTTCAGCAAAAAGAAACCAATAGAATAAGTACCAGGCTTAAAAAATAAAAGTACTGGGGTTGATCCAGTTGACCAAACATTCAAGGCAGTGCTCCAGCATGACCGCAATCTAATGACTGAAACAAGTAAAAGATCAAAGAGGAAGATATTCTTATAATTAGACAAAAAAAAGTTTGAATATTTTGAGTATAACGAATTTATTGCAGATAAATTTTAACAACAATATCTTATATGAAACCCAGTTGAGAATCACTGGTGTACACAATAAGTATCAGCCTGGGGTTAAACAACAAAACCCAACATAATGTTACCTTATTCTACCTGGCTGGTAAACTCTACATCACCATTTACTGCCTGTTTAGGACGGTCACCCAGCTGTGAATACTCCGCCTATGTAGACGAATGAACACACACACACACTCACAAAGGGATTAAGTCGATTATATCGACCCCAGTGCGTAACTGGTACTTAATTTATCAACCCTGAAAGGATGAAAGATAGTTTAATGACTGTACCCATATTGTGGAGGCACGTGGCTCAGTGGTTAGGGTGTCAGCCTCATGATCGTAAGATTGTGGTTTCGATTCCTGGACCGGGTGATGACAACAATTGTTGTCATCACCATCATTTTACATCTCTTTCTCCACACTTGTATGCGTCGGACAGACCGGTCTGCTCCAGCAGTCTTCTCCATCATCTGCCACATACAAAACCTGTTCACCTATGTTGTTGTTGTTATGGTGTGTGCCATATTTCTTTTGAGTGATTTCACCAATTTATTTGCAACATAAACCTAGATATAACTTATCATTCCACTATCACAAGTTCTAAATCAAATCTAAGCATTCTCCTTTAGTTTGTCATCATCACCATTTAATGTTCACTTTCCATCCTGGCATGGGTTGGACGGTTTGACATGAAGCTGGTTAACCGGGAGCTGTCCAGACTCTGACGGTCTGTCGTGACATGGTTTCTATGTTTTTTTTGTTTGTTCCTTCTCGAGCCATGCCTGGCTTATTAGGGCCGGATTCCCGGTTTCCTTGGCGTATAGGTTCCCCATCTGGACGGGACGCCAGTCTGTCGCAGGTGAACTGCAAGATGCAGGAGGAAAGAGTGAGAGAAAGTTGTGGCGAAAGAGTCAGCAGTTCTAACCACTAGGCCATGTGCCTCCACACGGTTTCTATGGCTGGATGCCCTTCCTAATGCCAACCACTTAAGACTGTGCTGTATGTTTGGAAGACAACAGCTTTACTTAGCCTGACATGTCTTATCACGTACAGCAAGCCACTACATCTCCTGGTCAACAAATTTTATTCATAATTGCAACTCTTGACCATTTGCTGCAGCCTGGAGCTCACACGTCTGATCTCACCTAATCTGAATATTGTTTGGTTGCATTTTCTTACCTGCAGCTGTCGAAGGATGGATTCTCTTCATCACTGGCGTCCACGAAGAAGCACAGGAAGATGATGTCTATGAAATATTTGCAAATTATGGAGAAATAAAGAATCTGAATGTCAACCTGGATCGAAGAACAGGCTTCATTAAGGTAATCCGTCTCTCTTCGTTATATTCTTGGGAAAATGTTTTGACTCAGTTGAAAATGAATGTTTGACCCTTTCGTTGCTGTATTCATTTTGAGATGCTCTGTGTTTGTTTCAATAACTTGAGCGTGAAGCCAAAAATTTAGGGCAAAAGGGAGTTATTGATTATATCGAAGTCCAGTACTTGATTTGGACTTCATTTGATCACCCCAGGAGGGATTAAGACAAAGTTGACTCTGGTGATACTTGAACTGAGTTCATAAAGGTCCGTTCAGTGTATTCCATTGTTCTCTGATCATTTAGTCTACCTTAACTATTGTTTCCCATGCAGATGAAAAGAAAACCCGTCCTCCACTGCAGGGGCTACTCTCCCTTACAACAGTCCTGTACCGGTGCCACATAAATGGCAAAGTTTGAACTCATTTTTATTCCTATTATTGATCCTGAGTTGTCTGCTTAGTTTTGGTAAAATTGGATGTCCTTACTTCAAGATCATTGTCGTCATCATCATTTAACTATTGTTTTCCATGCTGGCATAGGTTGGACGGTTTGACCAGAGCTGGTAAGGCCGGTGGCTGCACCATTGTCTGTTCTGGCATGGTTTCTACAGCTGGGTACCCTTTCTAATACCAACCACTCCACAGAGTTTTACTGGCTACTTTCTATGTGGCACCAGCACTGATGGTTTTAATGTGGTACCAACACAAGTGCTATTTCTGCAGCACCTGTGCTTTTTATGTGGTACCAGCACTGATGGTTTTAATGTGGTACCAACACAAGTGCTTTTTATGTGGTACCAGAACTGATGGTTTTAATGTGGTACGAACACAAGTGCCATTTCTGTGGTACCAGTGCCAGTATATTTCCTAAATTATGGTCATTGTGTTTCTGTTTCAAACAGGGTTATGCTCTCGTTGAATACGAAACGTTCAAAGAAGCTCAAAGTGCAATGGATGCCCTGAATGGATCTGACATGCTTGGACAGAAAATAAACGTTGACTGGTGTTTTGTGCGTGGACCAAGGAAAAGCAGGTAAAGATCTTGATTTATATTCAAACTGTTGTAGTTTTTCTCACATCACACTCCTCACAAATATCACTCGACTAGTTTCCATTATTCTGTTGTGTCTGGGGAGAGTCATCCTCTTTTTGTGCCTTATTATTTAACACACTCACCGGTACAATTTCCACTTATTTCTTACTCTTTTACTTGTTTCAGTCATTTGACTGCGGCTATGCTGGAGCACCGCCTTTAATCGAGCAACTCGACCCCGGGACTTATTCTTTTGTAATCCCAGTACTTATTCTATCGGTCTCTTTTGCCGAACCGCTAAGTAACGGGGACATAAACACACCAGCATCGGTTGTCAAGCAATGCTAGGGGGACAAATACAGACACACATACACACATATATACGACGGGCTTCTTTCAGTTTCCGTCTACCAAATCCACTCACAAGGCTTTGGTTGGCCCGAAGCTATAGTAGAACACACTTGCCCAAGGTACCACGCAGTGGGACTGAACCCGGAACCATGTGGTTGGTAAACAAGCTACTTACCACACAGCCACTCCTGCACCTTATTTTTTTTTTTCCTAAAATTTCCGTTGCGTCTTGCAACCTTTTCAATAGTTTTGACTATTGAAAAGGTTGCAAGACACAACGAAAATTTTAGGAAAAAAAAAAAAGAAAAAAAGGTGGAAATTTTACCGGTAAGTGTATTAAATTATAAGGCACAGACACAACAGAATATGCTCCAACACACGAACTCACATAAAGAATCTTGCAAACCAAATCCAAAAACGAAATAGTTTCCATTAGTTTTCCTGTTTTAATTGTTTTACATTTTATTTATTTTATTACATTATGCTAACAACTTTAATTCCATTGAAACACATTTCCTATGTTTTGTAATTAATTTTTGAGATTTTCATAGAATTTATTTGGTAAAACAATGAACTTTTCATTGTAAGTCAGTGTCAAGAAGCATAATAATGATGATATTAACCCTTTTGTTACCAACCCGGCTGAAACTGGCTCTGGTTCTAAGTACAAATGTCTTTTTTTCATAAGTTTTCAATTAAAACCTTCCACCAAACCTTAGTCACAATTTATGTTCCTAACACTAGCTTAACCCTTTAGTGTTTGCATTATTCTGCCAAAATTAATGCTTTTTCATCCACATTGTTTTGAACTAATCATGCATTATCTTGTAGCTATGAGATTTTGATGAGGTAGCTGTTAATTTTTAAAACGATATTGTAGGGCTGGTGTAAGAGACCAGATCTGGCCAGTTTGAACATAAAACAGTCAGAATACTTTTGGCCGGATATGGCCAGTTTAAATGCTAAAGGGTTAATGTTAACTAAGTTATTTTACTAAATTCTTTGTTATATTTAACCCTTTTGTTACCAACCCGGCTAAAACTGGCTCTGGCTCAGTAGTACAAATGTCTTGTTTACATGAGTTTTCAATTAAAATCTTAGTCACAAACCTTAGTCACAATTTATGTTCCAAACACTAGCTTAATGTTAACTAAGTTATTTTAATAAATTCTTTGTTATATTTAAAGTAATTGAAAGAAACACAGAGCATCTCAAAATAAATACAGTAACGAAAGGGTTAATGCTATGAAGGAAGATTTTTAACTTCAATTAGAAATGCTTTGATATTAGTTGTCTTGGAGACAGAGACAGTCTTGAACTGAGTTGGAATCAAAAAAGGTTTAGCATTCAGATTTCTCTGTCAAATGTAATGCTTATTTGTTCACATTGGTTTGAATCAATCATTCATTACCCTGTAGCTTTGAGATTTCAATGACGTGATTATTTATTTTTAGAATAATATTTTCGTGTATGTGTGAGAGGCTGGATCTGGGCAGTTTGAAGATGAAACGGAATCTTTTGTCTGGATATGGCCAGTTTAACCATTTAGCATTTAAACTGGCCATATCCGGCCCAAATATGCTTCTCTCTCTCTTTTACTCTTTTACTTGTTTCAGTCATTTGACTGCGGCCATGCTGGAGCACTGCCTTTAGTCGAGCAAATCGACCCCGGGACTTATTCTTTGTAAGCCCAGTACTTATTCTATCGGTCTCTTTTGCCGAACCGCTAAGTGACGGGGACGTAAACACACCAGCATCGGTTGTCAAGCAATGCTAGGGGGACAAACAGAGACACACAAACACATACATATATATATATACATATATACGACAGGCTTCTTTCAGTTTCCGTCTACCAAATCCACTCACAAGGCATTGGTCGGCCCGGGGCTATAGCAGAAGACACTTGCCCAAGATGCCACGCAGTGGGACTGAACCCGGAACCATGTGGTTGGTTAGCAAGCTACTTACCACACAGCCATTCCTGCGCCATTCCTGTTTTATGTTCTAACTGGTCAGATCAAGCCTATCATACCTACCCTTCAATGCCACTATAAAATATACAGTCACATCATCAAAATTTCAAGACTGCAAAATAATGCAGGATTAATTAAAAACAATTTGAATGAAAAAGTGTTACCGTTGAGAGAATAATCTGAATGCTAAAGGGTTAAATGCTAATGAGTTAATGGTTTTTCATTTTTGCTTCTTGGCTTTTTTGCAGTCGGAGCCGGCGTGACCGAGATAGGGACCGAGGAGACAGAGAAGACAGACGAAGGCGCTGATGGGAAAACTATTTTGTATCAAAATCTTTTCATTATTTTTTACTATTGTTGGAGTGCGGGAGTGGGGTGGGATCCATCTTCATTTTAATAAACATCTAAAACAATTCAACTGTTTGTTTGGATCTTGTTATTCTTGTATTGCTGGTGGCACATAAGTGGCACCTTTCGAGTGTTGGGTCTCACGGAGGGAAATTGTCTGATGCTGGTGGCACATGAAAGGCACCTTTCGAGTGTTGGGTCTCACGGAGGGAAATCGGCTGATGCTGGTGGCACATGAAAGGCACCTTTCGAGTGTTGGGTCTCACGGAGGGAAATTGTCTGATGCTGGTGGCACATGAAAGGCACCTTTCGAGTGTTGGGTCTCACGGAGGGAAATTGTCTGATGCTGGTGGCACATGAAAGGCACCTTTCGAGTGTTGGGTCTCACGGAGGGAAATTGTCTGATGCTGGTGGCACATGAAAGGCACCTTTCGAGTGTTGGGTCTCACGGAGGGAAATCGGCTGATGCTGGCGGCACATGAAAGGCACCTTTCGAGTGTTGGGTCTCACGGAGGGAAATTGGCTGATGCTGGCGGCACATGAAAGGCACCTTTCGAGTGTTGGGTCTCACGGAGGGAAATTGGCTGATGCTGGCGGCACATGAAAGGCACCTTTCGAGTGTTGGGTCTCACGGAGGGAAATCGGCTGATGCTGGTGGCACATGAAAGGCACCTTTCGAGTGTTGGGTCTCACGGAGGGAAATTGTCTGATGCTGGTGGCACATGAAAGGCACCTTTCGAGTGTTGGGTCTCACGGAGGGAAATTGTCTGATGCTGGTGGCACATGAAAGGCACCTTTCGAGTGTTGGGTCTCACGGAGGGAAATCGGCTGATGCTGGTGGCACATGAAAGGCACCTTTCGAGTGTTGGGTCTCACGGAGGGAAATCGGCTGATGCTGGTGGCACATGAAAGGCACCTTTCGAGTGTTGGGTCTCACGGAGGGAAATCGGCTGATGCTGGTGGCACATGAAAGGCACCTTTCGAGTGTTGGGTCTCACGGAGGGAAATCGGCTGATGCTGGTGGCACATGAAAGGCACCTTTCGAGTGTTGGGTCTCACGGAGGGAAATCGGCTGATGCTGGTGGCACATGAAAGGCACCTTTCGAGTGTTGGGTCTCACGGAGGGAAATCGGCTGATGCTGGTGGCACATGAAAGGCACCTTTCGAGTGTTGGGTCTCACGGAGGGAAATCGGCTGATGCTGGTGGCACATGAAAGGCACCTTTCGAGTGTTGGGTCTCACGGAGGGAAATTGTCTGATGCTGGTGGCACATGAAAGGCACCTTTCGAGTGTTGGGTCTCACGGAGGGAAATTGTCTGATGCTGGTGGCACATGAAAGGCACCTTTCGAGTGTTGGGTCTCACGGAGGGAAATCGGCTGATGCTGGTGGCACATGAAAGGCACCTTTCGAGTGTTGGGTCTCACGGAGGGAAATCGGCTGATGCTGGTGGCACATGAAAGGCACCTTTCGAGTGTTGGGTCTCACGGAGGGAAATCGGCTGATGCTGGTGGCACATGAAAGGCACCTTTCGAGTGTTGGGTCTCACGGAGGGAAATCGGCTGATGCTGGCGGCATGTGAAAAGCTCGTTTTTGAGGAGGCAATGACGAATGACCGTGACCTTTGACATGATGTCATGCTTGAGAAAGAAGACCCACCAAGCCAAGTAAAAATTGCAGTGATGGCAGATACTGGTGTCACGTAAAAGCACCCGTTACACTCTCGGAGGGGTTGGCATTAGGAAGGGCACAGCCAGTCATAGAAAACCATGACAAATCGAACTGGCGTCTGGTGCAGCCTTCCAGCCCTGGTCAAACCCTCCAACCCACGGCAACATGGACAAAAGACGTTCAACGATGATGATGATGGTTTTTTCCTTCTTATAGCATTTCATCGGAGGTACAGTGCCCATCACTTATTTGTCGGTGGCCTTCCCTGAATGGCGAGAGAAATTTGATTGCTGTTTGTCTCAGGTTAAGGGCTTTAGGTGAAAATGTAGGTGAGAAAAGGTTCCAGAAGGGTTGAAAATATAAAGATAAAGGCTTGGATGAGCAACAGAAGGATTGCTATGACCCAGGTGGCACATACCTGGGTGGTTGAAAGGAGTCAGGAACTGTTGGAGAGGAAATGATACATTGTGTTTCATAGTGAGGGGTCATTTTTGGCTGGCCCTCAGGTCAGCTTTGATCAAATAGACCTAGAATTAAAAGCATTCCAGATGTGATTAGTCTGTCTTAGGGCACAGTTCACCTATGAGTACATCTCTCGTAGAAGCGCCATCCAACCAAAATGCAAATATATGGGAAACTACCACCTGTGTCATCTCTTGTGAAAGGTAGGAGAGTCCAGTTTGTTGGACATTGTTGTAGAGCTGAAAAAGAGGTAATCTCTACTCTTCTCCTCTGGAAGCCATCTACTTGCGATACCAGAGGGCGCACACTCTCCTACCCTGATGTAATCTCCAGGGATACAGGCATCCAGCAACAGGACCTCCGTAATGCCATGATGGACCGTGAAGTCTGGCGTAGCATGGTAAATTCCATTGTCTCGACCACGGTCGAACAATGATGATGATGATGAGTACATTATGAAGTTTGCATGGTAGAATTTGAGAAATTTTGTTTCATAGGTGCAGGTATGGCTGTGTGGTAAGAAGTTTGCTTCCCAGCCATGTGGTTCTGGGTTCACTCCCACTGCATGGCACCTTGGGCAAGTGTCTTCTACTATAACCTCAGGCTGACAAAGGCCCGGAATTTTGGGGGAGGGAGCCACAACTCCGAAAGGATGAAAGGCAAAGTCGACCTTGGCGGAATTTGAACTCAACGTAAAGACAGACGAAATACCTATTTCTTTACTACCCACAAGGGTCTAAACACAGAGAGGACAGACAAACGGGTTAAGTCGATTATATTGCCACCAGTGCGTAATTGGTACTTAATTTATCGACCCCAAAAGGATGAAAGGCAAAGTCGACCTCAGCGGAATTTGAACTCACAACGTAATGGCAGACGAAATACCGCTAAGCATTTCGCCCGGCGTGCTAACGATTCTGCCAGCTCACCACCGTGGTAACAAAGGAAAGTGTGTGTGTGTGTGTGAACCACTTGGTGGATTTCCGGTTATGAATGGGGAGGGTTGATGGCTCACTAGTCTTGTGAGCTGGCAGAAACGTTAGCACACCAAGCGAAATGCTTAGCGGTATTTCGTCTGCCGTTACGTTCTGGGTAGTAAAGAAATAGGTATTTCGTCTGCCACTATGTTCTGAGTTCAAATTCCGCCAAGGTCGACTTTGCCTTTCATCCTTTCGGGATCGATAAATTAATACCAGTTACGCACTGGGGTCGATACAATCGACTTAATCCGTGTGTCTGTCCTTGTTTGTCTCCTCTGTGTTTAGCCCTTCGTGGGTAGTAAAGAAATAGGCTCACTAGTCTTGTTGGTGACAATCCTTTCTAGCGCTGCTAAAACAATAAAAATGTACCCAGTAATGGTGACAAGAAGGGTGTGAAGTTTTTGAAAACCCTGCCAAAGATAGGGGGAGAAATTGACAGAATACAGGTTTGATACAAAGAGAGAAACAGGAATACTTGGAGCTTTTTCAGATTATTTCAATAACTGGTGGTTTACTGCCGACAACCCTTTATTTTGAATTTTATTGTTTTGGTTTTGAAACTATTTTAACTTGCTATATCGTACAATGCTTCTCTTCAAACTATACTAAGCTCTATCTATCGATCTATCTATTTATCTATCTTTTTTTTTTCTGTCCTTCCCCTTCCCAAAAAGAAAAACTCTACTTTGTAATCTGTCCCCTCTGTGTTCAGCCCTAGCTTGCTTACCAACCACATGGTTCAGGGTTCAGTCCCATTGTGTGGCATCTTGGGCAAGTGTCTTCTGCTATAGTCTCAGGCCTACCAATGCCTTGTGAATGGATTTGGTAGACGGAAACTGAAAGAAGCTTGTCGTATATATGTATATATATGTATGTATGTGTGTGTGTTTGTGTGTCTGTGTTTGTCCCCCTAGCATTGCTTGACAACCGATGCTGGTGTGTTTATGTCCCCGTTACTTAGCGGTTCGGCAAAAGATACCGATAGAATAAGTACTGGGCTTACAAAAAGAATAAGTCCTGGGATCGAGTTGCTCGACTAAAGGCGGTGCTCCAGCATGGCCGCAGTCAAATGACTGAAACAAGTAAAAAAAAAAAAGAGTATATCTATCTATCTATCTCGTGTGTGTGTGTATATATTTATATATATTGTAAGTATGCAGTGGTGGCTGTGTGGTAAGAAGCTTGCTCCCCAGCTACGCGGTTCCAGGTTCAGTCCCACTGCGTTGCATCTTGGGCAAGTGTCCTACTATAACCTCTCAGACTGACCAAAGCCTCGTGAGTGGATTTGGTAGACGGAAACTGAAAGAAGTCCATCGTGTGTGTGTGTGTTGGTGTAACTTAACGATTTGGCAAAAGCGACCGATAAAATAAGTACCAAACGGGGAAAAAAGCGTACTGGAATCGATTCATTCGGCTAAAACTTCTTCAAAGCAATGCCCCAGCATGGGCACAGTCATTAAAATGTGCCCATATTGTGGAGGCGCATGGCTTAATGGTTAGGGTGTCAGCCTCATGATCGTAAGATTGTGGTTTCGATTCCTGGACCGGGCGACGCGTTGTGTTCTTGAGCAAAACACTTCTTTTCAGGTGCTCGAGTCCACTCATCTGGTAAAAATGAGTAACGCTGCGATGGACTGGTGTCCCGTACATAGAAACCGAGAAACCGGACCCATGAGCCTGGCTAGGCTTGAAAAAGGGCGCATTTATTATATATATATGTATATATATATATACTTGCTTCCTAGCTACATGGTTTCGGGTTCAGTCCCACTGCGTGGCACTTTGGGTAGGTGTCTTCCACTATAGCCCCGAGCCGACCGGAGCTTTGTGATTGAATTTGGTAGGCGGAAGTTACTGCCGTGTGTGTATGTGTGCGTATAGCTGCTCAGTGCCTCTCCGAAAGAGAGAGAGGGATATTATATATATATATATATATAAAATCAAAATAAGCAACAAGGATATCCGGGGTAGAATAGTACAATTGTTTCATGCTATTTCATTTTATTAAACACTGTAAGTATTACATCAGTTTTAAAATGTCGAGCAATCTTCAGCCACATATAGAATTTTTTTTAGTTAAACGGACAATGCACATTCTTATACTTATTGATAAAATCTACAGACGGAGAAGAACTTACTACCACCATGTTCTTAATGATGAAATTAACCTCTGTCTATATATCTACCCTCTTTGTAATGTTGGCAAATGAAATAAGTATAAAAATATGCATTGTCCGTTTAATTGAAAAATTCTATATGTGGCTGAAGATTGCTCGACATTTTAAAACTGATGTAATACTTATAGTGTTTAATAAAATGAAGTAGCATGAAACTATTGTACTACACTACCTTGGATATCCTTGTTGCTTATTTTGATTATAATCACCCCATTTGATTTATATGGAGAATACCATACAAAATTCTGGTGCCTTTAACTTAAGTACCATATTCATCTGAATCTAAATTTTGCTGAACTTATATATATATATATATATATATATATATATATATATATTGTATTTATGTCTGTATACGCGTGTATATTGAATCATTTCATGTGTCAACGTATGTTTCTGTACCTCCAGACAACAAATTTCAGTCTTCGTAATTTCTTCTCTAAAACCGAAACAGTCTTGTATAGGAATTGATGATCGAAGTTTCAATGCATTTTTGAATATCACCTAAATGGACATCTAATTAATCCATTCGTCATTAATGAGATAAACATACACTCAGTAACGAAAACAATACATAGCCTTGAAGAAGGAAAAACGTAACTTCATTGAAATTTATTGATTTTGATTTGTAAAATTAATTACGTGTAATTAATGACGGATTTTGATATCGTAGTGATGGAGATGAAAATATTAACAGATAATACATTTTAACTTTAGAGAAATCCCCACGGATTGAGACGATTGATTATTGGAGCAACACTTATCAGAACAAGGTTTTAATTAACATACAAGATACGTCACAAACAGGAATAAATTCGACAATAAAAAAGCCAAATAGGAATCTGATGAGGTACTCTAACAATCTAAAGAGACCGCAGATACGAATCTGAGCACTCGACTGGTTCAAAAGCCAAACTCTGGCTGTAAAGAATTGCTTGGAAACGTTGATGTGTGTGTGTGTGTATGTGTCTTTTAGGATCTCGGGCATCCTCCATCCGATTGCGCTCAAATTTGATATGTAGATACCGACGGTATCAGGGCGTGTATAAGTCTTGAAAAAAATTACAAAAATCGATTCCAGATGAGAATGCGATCAATAAAGGCGTGGGAACGTGCATTTGTACATGTTTCTCAAAGGGGAGGTCTATGGAACGGCCGGACAAGTTGTTTTGAGAAAATTTGGTTTAAATGCTTGACAACTCAGCACCGTCCATTGGAAGGGGGGGGGGCGTTTTGTCCTTATATATATATATATACATAACAACAATACGGCACAATTATTTCACCTCAATTGGCCCCGCTCTCTTTAACATTACACCAAAACACATTAAAACAGAAACTGACCCTATAGGGTTCAAGAAGTCTTTGGACAGATTCCTTCAAGAAATCCCGGATAAACCCCCTACACCCGGATATGTCTCTGTAAACAGTAACTCTCTACTTGAGTGGGCCATAGTGCCCAAATTCTGACCTGAAAGACTTCACCAGGTGGTGCTATTAAGTTAGACATGGCCTGGGCCAATAATGCCCGAAACCTATCAAAGTATCAAAGTATCAAAGTATATATATATATAACGGGAAGCTTTATGAAAATAAACAAAAGACGAAGGCAGGTGGAAAACAAACGAACAATTGTATTAGTATGGCGCTCAGGAAATATAAATAAAACAAGTCTTTAACGTTTCGAGCCTACGCTCTTCAACAGAAAGATACACAGAGAGAGAAAAACACAGAAAGAAGGAGAGAAAAAAAATGCGTGCAGTAGCTAACGAATCAACATGGCGATCTGATTTCGGCCAGAGGTCAAAGATCAAACATGAGACGCGAGAGCGAAATAAGGGGAGATAATAGGGTTGATAAATGGGTTGAGGGACCAGCTAAAAGTGCGTGGGAGGGGTCTGGATGTGTGTATGTATAGGGTTGGTGTATGTATTAGTATGTATAAGGGTGTGTGGTGTGTGTGTGTGTGTGTGTATGAGAGAGTATTAGTGCGTAAGATTGGTCTGGACATGCGTATGTATGGGGTTGGTGTATGTATTAGTATGTATTAGTATGTATTAGTATGTATTAGTATGTATAAGGGTGTGTGTGTGTGTGTGAGAGAGTATAAGTGCGTATGCGGGGTCTGGACGTGTGTATGTATAGGGTTGGTGTAAGTATTAGTATGTACTAGTATGTATTAGTACGTATTAGTATGTATTAGTTGGTGTGTGTATTAGTATGGCACATCATATGTGATGTGTAAAGTCATGTGGTGTAGTGAGGAGAAGAGGGGGAGGGGGAGAAGATGGGGGGAGAGAAGGGGAGGGGGAGAAGGGGGAAGAGGAGAGGATGGGGGAGAAGGAAGGGGAGGAGGGGGATACATACACACACAACTGGCCAAAGTGTTTTATAAGTTAGAAAAAAAGTAGACTCGTTTCTTCCGTAGGAGGTTGGTCATATTATTTTGACAACATTATATATTCAATCTCATAACAGCTAATTTGTGGCACCGAACGGTTTCGTATTAAAAAAGATGGAAAAATAGATAGTCACCAGACATGAGTGGTCAGTAAGGTATAAGCTGGGCCCTTTTTCTACAAGACAAGCCCTGCGAATAAGAGCTCAATCTATACTCACGGGATCAGTCTTGTCTGAAAAGTATAAAATTATTCTTCCATGCAAGGAGAGTTCTTTTTTACTATGAATTGGCTATGCGACTAAATTTATAATGCTGTATCAATAATATGTATGTGTACATACACACACGTGGAGGCGCGATGGCCTAGGGCAGCGGACTCGCGGTCGCAGGATTGCGGTTTCGATTCCCAGACCGGGCGTTGTGAGTGTTTATTGAGCGAAAACACATAAAAGCTCCACGAGGCTCCGGCAGGGGGTGGTGATCCCTGCTGTACTCTTTCACCACTGTTTCTCTCACTCTTTCTTCTGTTGGCCTGCTTGCTTAGCCAGCAGGGTGGCGTCATTCGAAGGCTAAAACAATGCGAACGCATTGTGACCAGCGATGTGTAACAACATCTGATGGTCTGGTCGGTCACGTGATCACATACACACACACACACACACTCACACACACAAACAGTTGTGTGTGTGTGTGAACTGCCCTCTGTGTTTGAGTACACCATCATTAATGTTTACAAATATCGTTTATGAGGACCTTTTCTGTTGTTGTCTCAGTTTTTAATTTAATTGTAATTTTATTCCAATTCTTTTCAAATTTGATGTACTGATGTAGTTTTGAACGCTAATATTGAAAACGATATTCCATTCTGCCATAAATCTTTAAATATAAAAGAGAGGTTGTGTGCTGTCTGTCTCCTTCGATTTAGATTCCTAACTACTCCCACATTTTGCGGTGCAGTTTAATCAAAACCGGGTATCTTATAGTCGTGATTCATATCGAGCCCTTCTGGGTATTAGCGCGCGTCTACGATGAGTCTACGATTTAAAAAAAAAATTACCATCAATTTTTCCCATTTTTAATGCATTTTTGGCATATATAAGGGAAGTAACTCTCTAAAAATTTATTATTGAATCTCAGAACGTAAAAAGCTACAGTAACACCCCCCCCTTTTTGGTTAGCCATATTGAGATGGCTATTATACTTTACATCTCTAAAAATGCTTATATAGTTATTTCCCTTACAAACCCGAGCAAGGCCGGGCGATACTGCTAGTTAATATATAAAAAGTTAACAGCTTTTAAAGTTTCCAAATTTTAGTTAATTTTAGCCAATCGAAAGCCAGAAACAAATTGGCACCAGTTTCCATTATAACAAGCCATAAAGTCTGCTCAAACCACTGCAACAACTTGTATTGTTTTTTACCTGCCTAGTTTCTTTAACAAAAGCCTATTTTCTGAACGTTTATACTCTTTTACTCTTTTACTTGTTTCAGTCATTTGACTGCGGCCATGCTGGAGCACCGCCTTTAGTCGAGCAACACGACCCCGGGACTTATTCTTTTTGTAAGCCCAGTACTTATTCTATTGGTCTCTTTTTGCCGAACCGCTAAGTGACGGGGACGTAAACACACCAGCATCGGTTGTCAAGCAATGCTAGGGGAACAAACACAGACACACAAACACACGCACACACACACACACACACACACACACACACACATATATATATACGACAGGCTTCTTTCAGTTTCCGTCTACCAAATCCACTCACAAGGCATTGGTCGGCCCGGGGCTATAGCAGAAGACACTTGCCCAAGATGCCACGCAGTGGGACTGAACCCGGAACCATGTGGCTGGTTAGCAAGCTACTTACCACATAGCCACTCCTGCTTCATTTTCGTCATTTTGTGTTGGAGAACTGGGGATGAATGAATCACTGCACAGCTGTTGATTACAACAGCTATATTCGTGAAATATGTGAGGAGGACCAGCTCGGAATATTGTCAAGATAGACGAAACAGTCTTCTCAGGATGTAATTACAACCGAGGAAGGGGGCTGCCTGAGCAGTGGCTTGTTGGAGGAGTGTATCAAGCGACCAGGTATGATTTTCTTTATGCGGTGCCATGTCGGATTTGCGACACGCCAAGAGAAGTATGCATACATCAGTGGATTCTTCCAGGAAACTCAATTTTCGGTGCCTTGTGGAGGGCCTAGTCTATTCCTGAAATCGATGGTTATAATTTTCTGTATAGATCAGCGAATCACACCGTAACAAGCGGAAAACAGTAGATGGTGGACCAGTGTAAAACAAACGAATAAACGATGCAGTGGGATCCAACGTTCTATGGTTGACTTGTATCTCTGCGAGTTTACATGACGCGGGAGATACGAAAACTGTAATTTGTTTGAGGAGAAACTCCTTGAGTGTATCTTAAACTTTCATTTTTGGATTTTCGCTACAAATAAAAACAAAAATCTATTAATTGTTTCCATGAACAGTAGCATAACGCACAGTTTGTAGTGCTGTGATTTTTATCATAGACATGGCATTTAAAATAGCCCATATCTCAAAAGAGTGAGTGTCGTGGAGTTTAGTTACATCTCACAAACACTAAAGTTTTTTCCTAAAATCCAGGGTTTTTCTAACTGCTCAACTTGATTTTAAAGAATTGAAATCGCATAAAAATATTCTTTAACTAATTTTCAAAATTCCTATATGAGCAGTTATTTCAACCAATGGGAAAACGACAATCATATTTCTTCGTCAATACGACATTACGTCATATTGCCAGCTGCCACAATTTTGGCGCCACTATTTGAATGGCTGCGCGCTACAATCGCGTGCTGTTTGCGGGGTAGTTTTTTTGATAACTTAACGTACAATTTGACTTTTTCGTTTTGTAATTTTTCGCCAAAAATGTTTCATTGAAGATTTTTTTTTCTTTTTCATATTACCTGCTCCTAAGTTTCACATGACTTTATTTATTTAAACTCATTAAAACTTCAAAACTTGCAATTTTCGTCGGGGTAGTATATTGCCTTCATTTTATTTCATAAAAGTTCGTTGCTGTGTTAGACAGCAATCGCGCACAAAATGCCAGCTTCTAAATCTTATTTTCTGATTGGGTAAAAATTATCAAACTTTAAACCTCTGTAACCTTGTTCTGAAATTTTTCTGGAACAAGTGAAAAACAGCATCAGATTCAACGGGAAAAATTACATCAATATACCAAATTTGGAAATTTTCACGTAGTTTTAAAATTTCAAAAAGTGTAAGCCAAACAGAAAAGATCCATTTATTATTTTCAGTTTTTAAATATTATTCTCGTCGATCAAATAAAAGAAATATCACGTCTGTATCATTAACTATGCCATTGTAATACTGGAGTTGATGATCAAAGATATCTTGTCCTGAATCTCATTTGTTTTATCTCCTTTTGAAACACACCATCTTGAAACTTTTCCTCAGGAGGGATTAAAAAATGAATGGTTGTAGTGGTATCTTTTGATAAGATGCTTCTCGTTTATTTTTCTTTCAATCTTTTTTTTTTGTATGTGGAGTATTTGTTTTTCACATTAATATATTTTTACTCTTCATTCATTTTTCTAATCTGTGTGTTTCGTCCGACTCTCTCTCTCTCTGTCTTTCTCTCTGTCTTTCCCGCGTGCCCCTTCTTTCTCTCCCCTAACTTCTCTCTCCATTGCAGCACTCTCACTAAGATAAAATCCAAAACGAGAGGAGGTTTTGGCTTGTTTCAGAAATAAATTAATCCACAAGCAAGTTGATTATTTTAAGGAAACGTAGTCAGTGTGAAGAAACGAAGAGGTCTAATGTTTTGATATCAGAATCTTTGTCGAAAAAGAGAAAGCAAAGATATATATATAATATATATATATATATATATATATATATATATATATATATATATATATACATATATATATATATATATATATACATATATATATATATATATATATTATATATATATATATATATATATATATATATATAGGGAGAGTTTACGAAAAAAAAAAACAAAAGACGAAGACAGGTGGTGTACAAACCAAACAGATGTATTAGTATAACGCTCAGGAATAGAAATATATATATATATATAGATAGAGAGAGAGAGAGGGAGAGGGAGAAAGAGAGCTAGACAGACAGAGAGGGAGGAAAGGATAGAAGAGTTCCGTTTCTAATTACACTTCAGCCACAAAATACATGGAACTTTCTTTCCCCTTTTACCCGAGAAAGGATCTTGGACTGAACCTCTTCTCTTTTTTTAAACCAAATTTATTTAAACTCCCGTATGTTTCACACTCACACATTTTAAAATAGATTTGTTTGTTTGTTTGTTTTTATCGTGTGGTGATAAGTCTGGTGTATTTAGCAACAAACGTTAGCAATGCAGTTTCGGTTAAGGCTACATTAGCTTAACCGCAAATAACTTGATTTACAAGGAGAGTTACGAGAAATGGTTGGACAGCCATTATTAACAGCTCCATGAATTCAACTGGAACCCCCCCCCCCCCCCAAAAAAAAACAACTAGATGTATGTAGATGTAAGAGAAGATGGATGAGAGATCTGCCTGCATATCTTCTGATTTTTACTTTCGACCAGATTCTGTGTTTAACTCCAACTTTGCGAAGATTCAGTCAACCAAATCTTTGCCAGCTCACCTCATCACAGTTAGATATCTCTCTGCTCAATTTGTCTCAGTTCAATCTGTGTTATCTAAATTCACCACAGCCCAACTCATCACAGATCAATTTATCTTAATTCGACTTAATTCAGCTCAACTCAACTTTCTTCGGCAAAATTCGTCTTGACCCAGTTTACTTAAGCCGAGTTTCATCAGAGTTCAGTTTATAGTTTTGATTCACGGATGCTTTTTCTGTTTTTTATTTTCTCAGGCGCGATTGTGTTGAGATTTCGAAGAAGGATCTTCCGCTCTGTTTCACTGATGGCACTTTTCACATACGGCACTCCAGAGTCTCGCCTTGATGCTGTCTGCTCCAGATGTTCTCTGTGAGTGAAGTTTGTTTCAACGACTGTGGTGTATCCAGATGTTACAGATCTGAAAGTCGTGGTTTTTCTTGCTCTTCTGTCATAGAAGCATTTACAAATCATTTCACTGCAACAAGCAGCATTTCTGAAATATATATCAGATATAAGTAAATGCACAAATATACTGATTTCAAATTTTGGCACAATGCCAGCAATATCGGGGGGGGGGGAGTATCTAAGTAGTGGGGGTGGGATGTTATCTTAATTTTTTCGAGCTTCATTTTGGAGAGCCTCCCGAATAGTTGGTAACACCCCCCATACATACCCCTTGAAGTTTGAAATCCCACCATTAACACCAAAGAAAAAAATAGGGATAAATACTGATTTAATCAATTTAAAACCCTAAAGTCTACGAAAAAATATATTTTAGCTTAGCACGTGCTTTTTAATACACTGAATCCAAAAATTGTATTAATTTTGCAATTTGATTTTCCAAAATGGCGGAAATCCAAGATGGCGGCCAAAATGCCCAATTTGTTTAACAAAATCAGTAGCTGTTACCAAGAATGTCATGTGATATGTCTTTATATATATATTTTTGAGGTCATAGAATACAAATGATGTGGAATAAGCAGTTTAATAACAAATAATTAATTTAATTTTACAAAAGAAAAACAAATAACATTTCCCGAGGAGGAGAGGAGAAGAACAACAACGACCATTAATAGTCAGCCCCTAGACGGAGAAAGATCCAGCCCGGTGTCTTTATTAGATCCATCATCAGAATAAGTAACGACTGACTTTTATTAGAAGATACCTCTTTTACAATTTCGTCCAATGCCAGGAGTTCAATGTCGGCTGCGGGGTCATTCCGAAAAGCTCTATCTGCGATGATTTAATTTCAATCGAAGGAGAGGGGCTTTCTCCGTCCGGGTTGCGGATCCGTGGAATAAGCTGCCGGACGAGATGGTGAGGGTGCTGACGACCGCTCGGTTCAAAGTCTCCCTTGACCACAAGTGGCCTGAACTCTTTACATGAACACCACCCTGTACATAACTCTATGTCCCCCTACATGGCCTTGCTTTTTGCTTTTTGAGCCAAAAAATTAACTAACTTTTACCAGCCTCTCGAATGTTAATGGGTGCAGGTAAAGTGTCTAGATTGATGAAATCTGCCCAATCAAGTGCCTTCCAACTTCTACCGAACATCAACAGTCTGTTACTCACTGTTATCAAAGCCTCTTCAAAGCTTGTTTCTGAGACCCATGGTACACACTTTGAGAAAATTTAAGGTTTCATAAACTTCTGGCCAAACACCACGAATAGACGTTCTTATGTATCGAAACTCTGACGGCATTTTGTCTTGTGGAAGTGACAATGATCATGTTTGACGAGCCTTCTTAAGCCACCAATCTGATCTACTGTGAAATCCATATACCTTAATAGTTGTTGTTTGTTGTTGTTCCTTCTCGATCCATGCCTGGCTCATAAGGGCTGGTTTCCCGGTTTCTTGGCCCTAAAGGTTCCCCACCTGGACGGGATGCAGGAGGAAAGAGTGAGAGAGAAAGTTGTGGCGAAAGAGTCAGCAGAAGTTCGCCATTACCTTCTGCCGGAGCCGCATGGAGCTTAAGTGTTTTTGCTCATAAAAACACAAATCGCCCGGTCTGAGATTCGAACCTGCGATCCCTCGACCGCGAGTCCGCTGCTCTAACCACTAGGCCATGTGCCTCCACACACCTAAATAGTGAATTTTGGCCGCCATCTTGCAAAATTTTTATGAGTTAGAATAGGATTATTTTATATTAATATACTTATTAGTATAGGTGCAGGAGTGGCTGTGTGGTAAGTAGCTTGCTAACCAGCCACATGGTTCCGGGTTCAGTCCCACTGCGTGGCACCTTGGGCAAGTGTCTTCTGCTATAGCCCCGGGCCGACCAAAGCCTTGTGAGTGGATTTGGTAGACGGAAACTGAAAGAAGCCTGTCGTATATATGTATATATATATATGTATGTGTGTGTTTGTGTGTCTGTGTTTGTCCCCCTAGCATTGCTTGACAACCGATGCTGGTGTGTTTACGTCCCCGTCACTTAGCGGTTCGGCAAAAAGAGACCCGATAGAATAAGTACTGGGGCTTACAAAGAATAAGTCCCGGGGTCGATTTGCTCGACTAAAGGCGGTGCTCCAGCATGGCCGCAGTCAAATGACTGAAACAAGTAAAAGAGTAAAAGAGTAGAGTATAGTATTTATGTAGCTTCATTCAAAATTATGCATTATATATATATTAGAATGTGACTTTTCACCATTTTGTGAGGTTATCAACCTTCAAGGGGCATGCGCAGTGGGATTACTGCACTCAGTTTTCAGAAATTTTGGTTTTGAGGTGATATTTGGCCCCAACCACAACTTTTGAAGAGGTTCTGAAAAAAAAAGTAGGATTAATGCCCCCATCCCCACTTACATCGACCTCAGCACACAACTGGTACGGTACTTATTTTATCAACCCTGAAATGGCGAAAGGTAAAGTCGACCTCGGCGAATCGCCTTGAATAATAATAATAATAATAATAATAATAATAATAATAATAATAATAATGATAATAATGATGATAATAATAATAATAATAATGATAATAATAATAAATGCCCTGATGCAGTACCAGGCAGTGGCTCTCATGGCTTCTGATCTTAACTGATTGGAAGTGTTATCATGTACATTGTTTTGTCTTGGTATAAAAGATGGGCTACAGCAAATATTCTGCTCAATAAAACAGATTTGCTTGTCAGTTGTTTGGCCTTAACCAGTTGAGCATGTCCCTTAGTGGCTGACGATATGTGCATCTCTGATCACGAGCAGAAGTAGTGGGGGAGCATCATGGCCATGTGTTGAGAGGGATTCTTTGGGGTTTGAATAATTCACCTCTGGAAACATAGGTGTTTCGTTCAACATCCTAAAGCAACCCTTATTCAGGGACCTTTTGAGCAGGATGGGCTACTCAACCTGAAGAAAATTCTAACTGGGCCCCACCTGCAAGGTCATGTGCTGTTTATCTTGATATGAGATCACCATGTCGCGCACATATGGTTGTGATGCATGTGCCTGGTGTACCTTTATCAGACGGGTAGTCATGATGGGTATATTGGGCTTCGTATATTTTACCCCAGTGTCACTTTGATGGCATGAACTGCTCTCTCACTCAATGATAATAATAATAATAATAATGATAATAATAATAATAATAATAATAATAATAATGATAATGATGATGATGATGATGATGATGATGATGAGGAGGAGGAGGAGGAGGAGGAGGAGGAGGAGGAGGAGGAGGAGGAGGAGAAGGAGGAGGAGAAGAAGGAGGAGGAGAAGAAGAAGAAGAAGAAGAGAAGAAGAAGAAGAAGAAGAAGAAGAAGAAAAAGAAATTAAGTCCAGCGAGATAAATTTGTTGAGCTTGAGAGGAAGAATCGGGTGAAGAGAAAAGGAATCAATGTTGCGATTGAGGAATTAAGAGAGAGGCTGGAAGCTGAAGCGAATAAACTAAAGAGATGGGAACAGAGAATTGAGCAGAACAGAGATTAGGAACTGGATAGGAGAGTAAAGGCGAAAAAGCTGAAGGAAGCAAAAGATTCTGGTCAAACATATTGTCTGAGGAGAAACAACAGGAAACTGAAGAGGAGAGTGGTTAAAGACACTCAAAGAGGAGAGTGGAGAGTATCTGCAGGAAGATTTGAGAATAACCGTGGAGATGATTAGAGATCGGTGCAGGAACATTCCTAACTGGAAAGCACCTAATCCAGATGAGGTCCAGGGCTTTTGGCTTAAAGACTTGACAGCTCTGCACAGGAGAATTGCGAGACAGATGGTCGAAATACTGAGTAGTGACATCCAAGTACTGGCTTGGATGACAAAAGGAAGAACGGTACTATGCCTGAGGGACCCAAGTAAAGGGAGTGCGGTTGAAAACTCCCGACCAATATCTTGTTTGCCAGTGATGTGGAAACAGCATCTATAAGTACCTAGATGAAAACGACTTGCTGCCAGTGGAGCAAGAAGGGTGTAGATGTAAGAGCAGAGGAACGAAAGATCAATGACTAATCGATAAGACTATCCTGGGGGATTGCAAGATGAGCCACAAAATTTGGCGATGGCATGGGTGGACTACAGGAAAGCATATGACATGGTCACACACTCGTGGTTTATTGGATGCCTTAAACTGCTAAAGGTCTCCCACAACATCCTGAAGTTAATACAAGTCAACGCGCACTACGATCTGAGAAAGAATGGACCTCGTCTTCATAAATGATTCAAAACTGTTCGCAAAAGCAGAACCTGAAATGGAGAGGCTGGTTGAGACTGTAGAGATGTGCTGCAAGGATATTGGGATGGAATTCGGTATCTCGAAGTGTGCGGTGCTCACTTTGGAACGGGAGAAAAGAGCAGATTGTAGGGGTATAGAATTGCCAAACGGAGAGAGAAAGGAAAACCCGGATGATGATGGGTACAAGTACCTTGGGATCCTAGAGCTGGACAATATCTTGCACAGAGAAATGAAAGACGAGGTCATCACTGCATATTTGAAGCGCCTCAAACTTCTCTTGAAATCAAAACTCAACTCAAGGAACTTTGGGACTGCCATCAACTTAAGGGCTGTTGCTGTAGTCCGCTACAGTGCAGCCATCCTGAAATGGACACAAGCAAATATTAACCAACTCCATCGCACTACCCGAAAGACAATGACAATATATGGTGCCATCCACCCTAAGGCGAACGTACACAGGCTTTACATGAAGGGGTGTAAAGGTGGACGTGGGTTGATCAGCGTACGGGAGTGCATCAACAGTGAAACGAGAAACATGGCAGAATATTTGGTAAACAGAAAACAAGACCTGCTTCGGTATGCTGTTAATGTAGAAGAATTTAACAAAAATGGACTCGAGAGTGCTAATGAACTCCGATCACGAATAGCCAACGAGAGAGAAGAAACCCTACTCTGCATGGGAATTACATGGTCAGTTCCACCGTGAATCTAAGAAATTAAAAGACCGGGAAGCATAATAGAGGTGGATCAGCAAGGGTGACCTAAAGAAGAAAACCGAAAGCCTAATCATCGCTGCGTAGGATCAGGTATTGAATACCAACTTTGTGAAAAGGGATATATATACCATACAAGAGCAACGAACCGCTGCAGAATGTGTGGGAAGAGGGTTGAAAGCGTGACTCACATTGTTAGTGCTTGTGAAAGTCTTGCGCAGAAAGAGTACCAGCGCAGACATGACAAGGTATCCCAAAACCTTCACTGGCTACTATGCTGGAAGTATGGATACGAGGTAACGGGTGCTTGGTACCAACATACACCGGAAAATATAATGGACGAAAAGGGGAAGGCAAAAATCCTCCGGGACTCTGATTTCCAAACAAAGTGTTAGAGCACCGAGGTACAAACAAGAGTGCCTAATAATCAACGTAAGAAAGAGAAAAAGTTGATAAATATGGAGAACTGAAAACTGAGATCGCTAAGATGTGGCAGCTACGATAGTCGAACATAAAGGTTATCTCTATTTGTCATCGGAGCATTAGGTTCAATACCACCCAATCTGTAAAAGGAAAATCTGAAAACCTTAGAGATACCCTCCAATCCACATGTATTGCAAAAGTCGGCATTACTTGGAACTGCACGCATATTGCGTAAAGTACTGTCTGTATTTAATAATAATAATAATAATAATAATAATAATAATAATAATAATAATAATAATAATACTAGTAATAATAATGATAATAATAATAATAATGATGATAATAATAATAATAATAATAATAATAATAATAATAATAATAATAATAATAAGGAACACCGGGGACGTTTAAGATGTAAGAAGGAAAATTCAGAGCTCCGAAATCTATCCACAAACATCGAAAACAAGGACATCCTATGGAGCCAAAGTTTTACTAACAAAGAATTGGACTGTATCCGAGTAAGTAATACTAATTGAAATTTATTACTATTTTCGAAATGAAATGATGTATTTTGACTCGATATCATCTCCGCCTTTAACGCAACACATGTAAACATGCGTGGAACATCACGATCATCTCCGACCCCAAACACCATGTACAAAGGAACTACGAATAAATTAAATGCCACCGATACTATTCAACCCAAGAATAACAATCGAGCGGTACGTACATTAAACTTACAACAAAAAATGTACAAAAAACTACACGTGCGAAATAATGTGACAACAGAAATAAACGGACCGGTACCCTACGAAAATGACGACCGTCAAAATAATGGGCCGGACGTTGTACCTCATGTCCCGCAAATAAAACCCAAAAGACGTAAATGGACACGTGAGGAATACATTTCTATCTTACACGCATACTTCACAGCAGTACTCTACCCAAAAAATGAAAATACAACAACACATACATATAAAATATGGAAGGAAAATAATAGAGATATAGACTTGGATACAGCAATGAACCCTAATAAATTAGCTAACGTACGAAGATACATTCTCAACACAAAAAAAAATATCAGAAATAGAAATAGAACACCTAAAAGAAAACATACACCAGGAAAATGTAGATAGAAGCCACACAACAATGCCCAATAATATAAACACTGAAACTGTAAAACACGAAGACAAACGCAACATTCCCAACAAACACGATGTAAACAACGAAGGGGAGCCTAATGATTATGATAATATAAAAATAAAATAATCAAAGAACTGAAAAACCACAGAGCTCAAATGGACCACCGACCATACCTCCCAAGAATCAAAATAAACAAAATAACAACACCTATTATAAACAGCATAAACCTAGCCGTCACTGAACTGATAGCCACTGAATCAAAAAAAAGTGATATCACTGAGCTAAATAACCTAATATACGCAGCAGCCACTGCAGCCACAAAAGAAGCTGGATACTCACCCAAACCCGCCCAAACAGGAGTACCACCACCCAAACAAACCCTGTGGATAAATAACATCCAAAGCAAAATAAAAAAAATTAGAAAAGACCTGTCGATTCTTAATGAAATCAGCAAAGAATCAACGCTACTGAGCAACAAAAAGAGAACAAAAATACTCCGCAAATATAACATCACAGAGAAAGATTTGCCTGAAATAAAAGAAAAGCTGAAGCAAGATATCCTTGCCAAAGCACAAAGGATCCGCCGGTACAAGAAACACCAACGCTTCTTTGAAGAAAACAAAAAGTTCAACTCTAACCCCAAAAAGCTCTACCAAGAACTGGGAAAAAATAAAATAGAAGTCACTGCAGCACCAACGGCAGAAGAATTGGAAGAATTCTGGGGAGAAATATGGTCGGCGAACGAACCACCAAAAAAAAAGGAGTATCAGAATAACAAACTCGGCATCTGAACAACTTTGGACCCCCATAACAACTGAAGAGGTCACCCAAGCACTGCAAAGACTAAGCAACTGGAAGGCACCTGGGCATGACAAGATCCCCAACTTCTGGTTGAAATATCTAACAGGAATGCACAAAAAGCTGGCTGAAAACTTTAACAAAGTACTAGCAGAGCCAGAGACAATGCCTGAATGGCTCACGAAGGGGAAAACCATCTTAATTCCCAAATCAAATGAAACAGCAAAACCAGAAAACTACAGACCAATAACCTGCCTCCCTACTATGTTCAAGGCATTTACTGCAGTGATATCACAAAGGCTGAACAAGCACCTGGACGAAAAAAAAACTGTTCCCAGAAGAGCAGAAAGGATGCCGCAAAGGCTCATATGGCTGTAAAGATCAACTAATGATTAATAAAGCCGTAACTGAAGACAGCCACAGAAAGAAGAAAGGCCTCAGTATGGCCTGGATTGACTACAAAAAGGCATTTGATAGCATCCCCCACACATGGATCCTCGAAACACTAGCCATTAACAAAGTAGCACCAACAATCATAAAATTCATAGAGCACTCTATGAATAAATGGCAAACAGTCCTACACCTCTAAACAAAAGAGGGACTCATGAAAACCAAAGACATCCCCATTAGAAGAGGAATATTCCAGGGAGACACGCGCTCTCTCCACTCCTTTTCTGCTTGGCACTGTCACCTCTATCTGATATGCTAAATAGAACTGGATGCGGATATAAATGTTACGGCAAAACGACCAGCCACCTTTTATATATGGATGACCTAAAACTATACGCTGCAAATGACAAACAGCTGGAAACACTATTAAAGACAGTTCATGGATTTACCAAAGAAATAGATATGAAATTTGGATTAGAAAAATGCGCCAAAGTAACCCTGAAAAGAGGAAAACTAGTTAAGAGTAACAACATCACACTAGATAAAACCAATGAAATAAAAGAATTAGACCAAAGCCAAACTTACAAATACTTAGGAATCCATGAACTAGATAAGACACAACACACACAAATGAAAGAGAAAATAAAAAAAGAATATTATAGACGAGTTAGATCAATACTAAACACAGAGCTCAATGCTAAAAACAAGATAATAGGTATCAACACTTTAGCTGTCCCAGTTATAAGTTACAGCTACAATATCCTTAACTGGACACGAAATGAACTGACCAAATAGATAGGAAAACAAGAAAAATAATGACAGGATCTAGGATGCATCACCCAAAATCTGACATAGAAAGACTATATATACAACGTATAGAAGGTGGTAGAGGCCTTATATAGCTGGAAAACTACTATAAAATAACCACCATAGGACTGCAAAAATATCTACTTCAGAAGGAAGGAAAACTGATCCAGATAGCGGCAAAACACGAGCAAAACAAAAAACTGTTCTCAGTATTTAAGGAAGCTGACAAATACAAACAAGAAATCATACCACCTAATAAACATGAAGAAGAAGAGAAGATGAAGAAACAACAAAAGCTATAAAACAAATGAAATCCAAACTAAAAATAGAACAGCAACGAACCATGATAAAACGATGGCAAGAAAAGCCCCTTCATGGTAAATACTGGACTAAACTAAACGCAAAAGAAATAGACAAAGAAAAATCCCAGGAATGGTTGAGAAGCTCAGGACTCAAAGCAGAAACAGAGGGATTTTTAATTGCAGCACAAGACCAAAGCCTCCCCACCAGAAATTACCAAAAACATGTAATGAAAAGAAATATTACAAGTAACTGCAGAATATGTGGAGATGGACAAGAAACAATAAATCATATTATCTCTAGCTGCCCAGTCTTGGCTAAGAAGGAATATATTCACAGACATGACAGAGTTGGAACCTACATACATTGGAAGCTATGCCAACATTATGGAATAACAACAGAAAAAAGATGGTATAGGCACACACCAGAAAAGGTCACAGAAAACGAGAAAGCAACCATACTCTGGGATATGCCGATACACACAGATAGAGAAATTAAGGCCAACAGACCAGATATAGTTGTCAGAGATCATGAAGAAAAAAAATGTTTTCTAATTGATGTATCAATACCGGCTGATGACAACGTGTCTCTAAAAGAAATGGAGAAACTCTCAAAATACAAAGACCTGGAAATAGAGGTAACTAGAATGTGGAATCTGAAAACAGAAACAATTCCTATCATAGTAGGTGCATTAGGCATGATAAAAAAATATTCAGACAAATACATAACAAAAACACCAGGACTTACAAACACATATAACATACAGAAAATTGCACTACTAGGCACTGCACACATCCTACGCAGAACACTTTCCATACAATAACCATCAGAGCATCACAACAAATCACAGCACATACCCAAGGCACACAGAGCTGCGCTCGGTAGTGAAGTGAAAGCACGCTATAAAAATAAAACTACTGAATAATAATAATAATAATAATAATAATAATAATAATAATAATAATAATAATAATAATAATAATAATAGTGCAGTGGGCTCTCGTGGCTTCTGATCTTAACTGATTGGAAGTGTTACCATGAACACTGTTTTGTCTTGGTATAAAATATGGGCTACAGCAAATATTCTGCTCAATACCAGTTGAACATGTCCTTTAGTGGCTGACAAAATATACATCTCTGATCACGAGCTGAAGTAGTGGGGAGCATCATGTGTTGAAAGGAATTCTTTGGAGTTTGGATGATTCACCTTTGGAAACATGCGTGCTTCATTCAACATCTTTAAACAACTCTTATTTAGGGACCTTTTGAGTGGGATGGGTCCCACCTGCAAGGTCAAGTGCTGTTTATCTTGATATAAAGTCAGCATGTCGCGCACATATGGTTGTGGTGCATGTGCCTGGTGTACCCTTATCAGACGGGTAGTCATGATGGGTATACAGGGAGGCTAATTCACTGGTGTAATGGTAACACACTTAGTTGCGTTAACAAAGGGATGTGGGTTCGAGTCCCACGTGGATGGGAAAGCCTACGTTTTTTCTGTCGAGGGCTTGTATGCCCCATTATTAGAATATTTTCCTCAGTCATTTGCACGGTGATCGCCATAAGCTTTAAGCTTATATAAAAATACCATTATCTTTATTTTTTCGTTGAATATCCCCGAGAACTACGTTAAGGGTACACGTGTCTGTGGAGTGCTCAGCCACTTACACGTTAATTTCACGAGCAGGCTGTTCCGTTGATTCGGATCAACCGGAACCCTCGTCGTCGTAACCGACGGAGTGCTTCCCATTTTTATTTACAAGATTGTAAAACTCGGCACCGTATGACAAAACCATTCGCACCGTATGTATATATGTTTGTCAGTGTGTGTGTGTATGCATCTAGTAGTGTAAGTTAAAAGTTATACGTATTCTTGTTTTTGCAATTTATGAAAATAAAATCAAGGTGTGAACAATTACATCATTTTTCGCTACGGTCACCTTGCCTTTTGATGCACTTTTTCCAGTGATCCGCAGGTTTGCTTATTTCATCGGAAATGTTTTTCCGCTTGTCAAGCAAGCATTGATGCACCGCTTCCTGCACTTCGTCCGTAGCAAATCCACGGCCTCGTAAAGAATGCTTGGGCAGTCCAAAGAAGAGATCGTCGGAAGCGACGAGATCTGGACTGCATGCAGGATATTCCAGCAACTCAAAACCCAATTTTTCAATGGTTTCGATCTAGGGACGACCGTATGTGGGCGTGCATTGTTGTGCAATAATAGCACTTACTTTGATAAGAGATGCTTTGCCCCATACGGAAATTACAGGAGCTACTCAGGTTTTGCACGCTCTTCTAAATCCATTACAATGCCAGAAACCCTTCTGCATCGTCAGCCTGTATCTCAGAGTCACGAGCGTTTCGCCTCTTTGTCTATACACTTTACCTCAGCAGGGCTGCGAACCCTAAGCTAGTCTTCACCAGCGGAAGGGTTCAAATTGTGGTCCTTTATCAACCATATCCATCTGCTGGCAGAAACGTTAGCATGCTGGGCGAAATGCTTAGCGGTATTTCGTCTGCCGTTACGTTCTGAGTTCAAATTCCGCCGAGGTCGACTTTGCCTTTCATCCTTTCGGGGTCGATAAATTAAGTACCAGTTACGCACTGGGGTTGATGTTATCGACTCAATCCCTTTGTCTGTTCTTGTTTGTCCCCTCTATGTTTAGCCCCTTGTGGGCAATAAAGAAATAATATCCATCTTGAGCTAGTTTCAGTTGTCATACCTATTACCTTGATGGCTTTCTTCAGTTGTCTGGGTTCCAGACCTATCTTCTACAGGAAATAACGCACTGATATAACTGTGCAGCTGACTTCAGTGAGGAATGGGGTTGCATGCCAGCGCTTGACAAAACCTTGGCCAAGTCCTGATATTTCGATTTCTTTACCTGATGGAAAATATCGTGTCTGTCCTCCCAGGGATCTGTGAGTTCGACCGCGACGATTGTTTTGTATTCCTGGAGAATAGGAACATGTCTGTTACCATAATCTACTCTGGGAAGACGAGTTTTCCCCTTAAGTCCACTGACATCTCCCAGTCTGAGGCTGAATGCAAAATAGAAAATTGGTCTCCCTTCGCCTCTTTATTTTGACCGCCCCTCACATCAAACTCCCAATACACCCACCCTCACACTCCAAATACCTGATCCCCATCACTGTCCTCAAGCGTATATATATATATGTGTATATATATATATATATATATATATATATATATACATACACACACATACATGCGTATATATATATATATATATATATATAGACAGATAGGTAGAGAGAGGGGAGGGAGAGAGGGAGAGAGAGGGGATTAAGAGAGGGGTGGTAGAGAGAAAGAGGAGAGAAAAGAGGAAGACATATACATATATGCATATATATAAATGTATATACATTTGTGTGTGTGTGTATGTTTACGTATATGCATATTTGTGTGCGTGTGTGTATTGCATTCCATTTAATTATATTACAATATATATATATATATATATATATATAGAGAGAGAGAGAGAGAGAGAGAGAGAGAGAGAGGGAGAGAGAGAGAGGGAGAGAGAAGGAGA